>NC_142084.1:70701398-71016754 GCF_054644295.1 Miniopterus natalensis | reverse complement strand
AAAGGATGGGCTAGAGCTCCAGCACTTAATGTCAATCCCACTGATAGGCACCGAGCTTCTCTGACTTTGAGTCAGGAAGTGTTTCCTGGTGGTATCCCTGCTTAGGGATAGCACTAAGTGTCCTGGAGACAGTGACCCAGGCTGGGGGGTGTGTGTGCAATGTGAGACAAGCTTCAGCCTGAGTACTGGAAGTCTGCATGACTGGACCAAGAGTCTTCAGGGCATCCAAACCCAGACTCCTGTTGCCCCTGATCTCCTCCCACAGCTCATTCAGAAGCAAAAACTGGGAGAAGTGGTGATGACGTGTGAAGTGTGTGTGTGTGTGGGGGGTACTTCTCTTGTGCTCACACTCCAAGTCGTCATCAAAGGCAGAGAGGAAGAAGAATGAAAAGAGGAAATGGAAGTCAACAAACTAGGAGAGAAGGGAGTTTCCTCAATCCAATAAAAGGTGTTGATGAAAAACCCACAGTTCACGGCACACTCAAATGGTGAAAGACTTAAATCTTTCCCTCTAAGATCAGGAATAAGACAAGGATGCTTGCTCCCACCATAGTACTGGAGGTTCCACCAGGGCAATTGGGAAAGGAAAAGGAAAGGAGAGGAGAGAGGGGAGGGGAAAGGAGAGAGGGCAGGGAGAGAGGGAGGGAGGGAGGAGAGAGAGAGAAAGAAAGAGAGAGAGAGAGAGAGAGAAAGAGAGAAAGAGAGAAAGAGAGAGAGAGAGAGAGAGAGAGAAAGAGAAAGAAAGAAAGAAAGAAAGAAAGAAAGAAAGAAAGAAAGAAAGAAAGAAAGAAAGAAAGAAAGAAAGAAAGAAAGAAAGAAAGAAAGAAAGAGGCACCAAAATGAAAGGAAGGCCAGGCTGGCGTGGTTCGTGGTTGAGCATGGACCTAGGATCCAGGAGATCGTGGTTCAATTCCCAGTCAGGGCACATGCCCGGGTTGTGGGCTCCATCCCCAGAATGGGGCATGCAGGAGGCAGCGGATCAACAACACTCTCATCACTGATGTTTCTCTCTCTACCTCTGTCTGAAATCAATGCAGACATTTAAAAAAAAAAAAAAGGAAGGAGGGAAACTATATTAGCAGGTGACATGATGTGATATACAGAAAACCCTAGCAAATGCTCAAAAACAAAGCTAATAAATGAATTTAGCAAAATTGCACGTTACCAAGTCAACACACAGAAAGCAGTGGTGTTTCTATATGCCAGCAATGAACAATCAAAAAACGCAATTAAGAAAAATTTTTATTTCCAATAGCATAAAAAAAATACTTAGGAATAAATTAATGGGGGCAGTGTAAGACGTGTACACTGAAAACTAAAACACTGCTGAAAGAAATTAAAGATTTAAATGGATGGAAAGATGCTGCATGATCACGGGTTGGAAGGCTTAATATTGTTAAGATGGCAATACTTCCCAAAACAGTTGAAAGATTCAATGCAATCCCTATCAAGATCCCAATGGCCTTTTTCACAGAAATGGAAAAGCTGATCTTCAAATTTGTATGAAATCACAAAGAGCCCTGAGTAGCCAAACATTCTTGGAAAAGAATAAAGTTGGAGGATTCACACTGCTGGTTTTCAAACTTACTACAAAGCTACAGTAAACAGGACAGTGTGGTGCTGGCTTAAGGACAGACATGGAGCATTAATGGATTAAAATGGAGAGTCTAGAAATAAACTCATACAACCATGGCCAACTGTTTTTCAACAAGGGTGCCAAGACCATTCAATGGGAACAGAAGAACAGTTTCTTCAACAAATGGTGCTGGGACGAATGGATTGCCACATGCAAAAAAATGAAGTTGGATCCTTACCTCACACTATATATAAATACTAACTCAAAAGGGATCAACGACCTAAATATAACAGCTAAAAGTATTAGAAGAAAACACAGGGAGAACCTTCCTGACTTAAGAAGATTTAACAATGGATTCTTAGATTTGACATTAAAAGCATGAGCAATAGAAGAAAAAATAGGTAACTGGACTTGATCAAAATATAAACTTATGTGCATCAAAGGACACTAACAAGAAAATGAAAATATGACCTGTAGGATGAAGGAAAATATCCATTAAGGGTCTAGTGTTCAGAATACAAAGAACTCTTAAAACTCAACAACAAAGAGACAAACTAAAATATGAGCAAAGAACTTGAATGCACATTTCTCCAAAGAAGGTATATAAATGGCCAATAAGTACATGAAAAAATGTTCAATATCATTAGCCATCAGGGAAATATGAATCAAAACCACAATGAGATACCACTTCACATCAACCATGAAGATTATAATTTAAAAAAAAAAGGAAAACACCAAGTGTTGGTGATGGGGAGAAATTGCTAGTGAGAACATAAATGGTGCAGATGCTTATGGAAAACAGTTTGGCAGTTCCTTGCAATTCCACTCCTAGGTACAGACCCCAAGGAATTGGAAAGAGGGAATCAAACAAATCCTTGTGCACACACGTGCACACCAGAACTATTCACAATCGCCAAAAAGTGGAAATGACTGAAGTGTCAACTAACACAGAAAAAAGAATACGGTCCAGCCCTGGCTGGTGTGATCAGTGGTTAGAACATTGGCCTATGAACCAAAGGATTGTGGGTTTGATTCCCCAGCAATGGCATATATCTGGGTTGCAGGTTTGATCCCTAGCCCTGGTTGGGGGCATGCGGGAGGCAACCAATTGATGTGTCTCTCTCACATTGATGTCTCTCTCTCTCTCTCTCTCCCCCCCACTTCCTCCCTCCCTTCCACTCTCTTTAAAAATCTATGAAAAAAATATCCTCAGGTGAGGTTTAACAACAACAAAAAAGCAAGCACTGTATGTTCATGGAAAAGAGGGAATGGAAAGGGCAATCCAGAAAAACTCAGGCCACAACATAGGGAGAAAGACTGACAGTGCAGTCTGCACCCTCAGAGTCCCTGTCCCAGGTTCCTCCTCTGCTCTCTGCAGCCCCCACCCAGTCCTTCTAGAGGGGGACGTGGTGGGCCCACCCCTCCTGCACCTGCCCACAGGGCACTGGTTAAAAGGCAGGTGGCTCTGCAGTCCCGGGGTACAGGTAAGGAGAATACAAAGTCCCCTCTCCTGGTCTCCACCTACCAAACCTCACCATCTGCCACTGTCCACATTAAGAAGCCCTCTTCAGGACTACTCCAGCTTGACATGGAGGTGGAGCCTGTGATAGGAGCCTGCACTAGGACTCCCTGGGTGTCTGTATCGTGTGTGCCTCTTAGGGGAAGCCAGTATGTCCTGGGGGTGAGACAAGCTTGGCCGGGCTCTGGGGGCTACACTGAGGCATGGGATCTGGGCTGAGTGGATGCTCTGTACTCACCAGGGACCGCTTAGCTTCAGGCAGGAACTGTCCAAACTCTGACAGCAGGTCTTCCTGGCCCCGGAAGAGGTTTGCCACCTCGGTGAACACCTCCTCTTCAGACATGCCTCGAAAGGGCCGGCCCTTTGTGCTCAGCTGCTCCTTCTGCCAATTGTTGGGAAAGAGAGAATGAGTCTCTTTAGCCAAGGAACCAGGTACCTAGGCTGTGACATTCAGGCATCCTACTGTGGAGGAGACAGAAGGCCAGCTGGGAAAGAGGGGCCCACCTTGGGGTGCCCAGTGCCAAGCTCCCTTGTCTGGAGAACAGTTCTGTGTGTTTGTATCTGAACCCAGTTCAACAGCACAGCCTGAGCCCTGGCCTTGGATGGGGCCTATGCTAGGAGTGTGGAGGGGATATGGGTAGGGGCACACTCGTAGAAGGACATGGTCGCAGCCCTCCCAAGGGCAAGGGAGCATGTTTTGCTGGGCAGGGGAGTGCGGACCTAGTGCTGGGCCTTAAAGGGAAGAGGGTGAAAAAAAGGGAAGGCACTTCCAGGCCAAGAAAACTGTTTGCCCAGAGTCACCAACACCTGAGGGTTGAAGAAAGATGGCCTGACCTGGAGCTCAAAGCAACAAGATGAAGACCAGAGGGGACCTGGGTTGGGAGGGTGGGAACTGCAAGCAGAACTCAAGTTGGGCATTAGAAATAAGTCCCCGTCAACTTTACACCCGAGGATATGACCCAACTACAGGCACTGGGGTCAGGGCCCTCCCAGAGTGCAGGACATTCGCACTCAATATGCCTACTCCACAGCTACAAAGGGGAACGAGCCAACATCTCCCCTCTTCCTGGTCTGTTGCACCCTGAGGGAAGCTAGTTTTCAATCCTGTACCCGTAGCACCTATTTGGGAGGGGGGGGAACAACTGCCTCGTCCCCCACCAAAGTCACCAGGACACTTGAAAGCCAAAGAAAAAATGGCAAAGACCACTCAGTTCAGAGAATAAATATAAATCACCTTTCTACACATGAAACAATGATCAAACTGGGTGATGCTTAAAGAAATATGACATCAAACGGCGCCACTTCACTCATCGGATTGACAAAGATGAAAAGGACTGGTGTTGCCTGGCCAGGGAAGGCTCAGCAGTTGAGCATAGACCTAGGATCCAGGAGACTGCAGTTTGATTCCCGGTCAGGGCACATGCCCGGGTTGCAGGCTCGATCCTCAGTCAAGGGCATGCAGGAGGCAGCTGATCAATGACAACTTTCTCATCATTGATGTTTCTATCTCTCCCTCTCCCCCTTCCCTCCCTTCCTCTGAAATCAATAAAAGATATATTAAAAAAAAAAAAAAAAAAAAGACTGGTGTTTCCAATGAGGATGTGGGAACCATAAGGTGGAAAGAAGACTGGCACAACCTGGCAGAGGGAAACGTGGTGCTATCTATGGCCATGTTACAGGCGCACACCCTGACTTAGGGACACACTTTCTGGGGATGTTCCCACAGAGACAGACAGTTCTGTTCTAACGTTTGTTTTGAAAGCTGTCTGTTTGAGCTTGACACATGTACTAAGGAATCATCTGAGCATGGTGCGGATTTTGCGATTGCTTATGTGGGATAAGCCCTAGGTGAGAGCAGAAAATTGCACTGAGCTGACCTGAGTAGTGGGAAATATACCCGACCTGCCCCCTTCCCCCCTTTAGCATCTGTTAGTAGCGACCTGCAATACCCTTCAGGAGTTACATCAGTCCCACTTCAGGAAACCTCCTCCTAGCATCTCACAGTGACCCACAGGTTGCAGCCTTCCCACACCCACACGTGAACCTCAGGTCTTCCCAGGGTCAAGTGCCAGAAGTGTAGTATTCATGTCATTTGTAGCTATTTAATGTTTGTAATGGCACTACCATTTTTAGTAGGTGTTTTTTTTAATGTGTTGCTAACACAGTTTCCCAGTGTTGTGCCCTGATCCTGTTTTCCCATAAGCCCTGCGCCTGGTGCAAATTTCCAAAGCAAGGTCACTTTTAGGAATGTCACATATGGGCAGAACTGGCTGTGCTCATCCAAGGACATATGTACAAAGTTGGATAATGGAGACCAGCTCCCCACGGTTGCGCCGTAAGTTGATGGCCTTAGTTAAAACTGCATTTAACCAAGGGGTCAGCACCACCAGTATTACAACCATTTTACAGATTAGAACCTGAGGTTCAGCAGGGTGAGAGAAAGTGCTCTGAGGAGGAAGGAGGTAGAGCTAAGATCTGAACCGAGGACTGACCGAGATCAAAACCCTGAAACACATGGCCAAATTTACCCAGAGCTCCTTGCTTTGGCCCTTACAGTGTGTTTTAAATATCCAAGCCAACATCCTAAAATCAGGATAATTTATACAAAAACTCAGACTTCTAGCTCCTCTTGAAGAAACTGATGACCTGAAGTCTGGGTCATCAGGAGGCTTGTTTAAAATGCAGATGCAGGGCCAGACATGAGGAGTCATAATTCTGAGGTGAGTCCCAGGCATGTGCATTTCCAACAAACTCCCAGTAGCTCTGGTTGGAGGATGCTCAGCTGTACCTTCCCCAATGAATCTTCTCTGAATGAGTCTGTGGCCCATCGATATGACCTTAGATAAGTAAGTCTAACTTTTCTGCCTCCCCATTACCGTGAACAGAACAGACACCTCTCAGTCTTCTCTCTATAATGATCCTTCCAGCCCCTAAGCTGTAATGACCCCATGGAATCTGTGAAAGACTCATAAGCTCCTATGATCCCAAACATCACTGTCCCCTCCCCCGCCCAGATCAAATGCTCAAAGCTGCCACTGCAATTGCTCATCTCTGAGAAGCAAGTTCCTACTGCTGTACAAGCACTATGTACACACTAGATCTGAGTCCTATGGGGCCACTGGTGGCAAAAGTTTGCTGCATCAAAACAGCTCCACTGGGTTTATAGGGACCACATGCTATCAATCTGACCTTACACATTTATGCTAAAGAGAATCCCACTACTTTATTTCACTTACCAAGGTTGTGATTTTGATTTTTATTTTTAATTGATTTCAGAGAGGAAGGGAGAGGGAGAGAAAGAAACATCAATGATGAGAGTCACTGATCAGCTGCCTCCTGCACGCCCCCTGTTGGGGACAGAGCCTGCCACCTGGGCATGTGCCCTGACTGGGAACTGAACCTCAATCTCCTGGATCACAGGTCAATGCTCAACCGCTGAGCCACGCCAGCTGGGTCAGAGTTCATTTTCCAGACATAGACTCCAAGTCTGGAAAAGGATGACGTCCAAGTTCCTTGCATGACACAGATGTCCCCACCACTGGCTTGCCTGGACTTTCTGTCAAGTCTCCTTCTGACTCCTGGGCCTTTGCACGGGCTGTTACCAACACCGATAATCCATCCTTTATCTGTACTTGTCTACCTGATAGTTCCGACCCATTTGTCAAGATTCAACCTAAATATCTTCTCTCTGACCCCTACATGGTTGGCAATCATTAACCCTAACATACTTCTTTACATTCCCCTTCTTTTCCACCCCAGTCATCTCTTAGTTTCTCCCCCCTCTAGACTGAACTCCTAAGCAGCAGCAACCACTCACCTCTGTTGCCCCGTGCCTGCATAGAGCCCAGTTTTAATCCGCAAAAATAAAGGAAGCTGTGTAGTCTAAACAATAATGAAGTCATCTTTTAAAGAGAGTATCCCCTTAGGTTCTTTTTTAATCCCTCTGATGTATGTTTCCTTGGGTGCAGAACTGCCTCAGGAGTATATTAAAATCAAAACTAAACAGAACTCCAATAGGTATTTGTATATCTATGTTCACAGCAGCTAAAATGTGGAAGCAACTCAAGTGTCCATCAACAGATGAATGGATAAACAAAATCTGTTCCATCAACACAATGGAAATTTCCTTAAAAAGGAAATTCTGACACATGCTACAACACAAACTGAGTGAAATAAGCCAGTCACAAAAGGACAAATATTGTATGATCCCACTTATGTGAGGTCCCTAGGAGTCAAAAAATTCATTGAATCACAAAGTAGAATGGTGGGTGCCAGTGGCTGGGGGAGGGGAATGGGGAGTTAGTGTTTAATGGGGACAGATTTTCAGTTTTGCAAGATGAAAAGTGTCTTGGAACTGTATAGTAGTGATGGCTGTACAACAATGTGAATTTATTTAATGCCACTGAACACTTAAAAATGGTTAAAATGCTAAGTTTTACACTATCTATATTTTAGAGCAGTAAAAAAATTAATCCCCCCAAAAAAAGTTTATCAGATTTTTACAGGATTCCATGAATTCAAACAAGAAAATGCTTCCAATGCACCTTACAATGGATTATGCCAGGAATAGCCACAGAGAAGAGGCCTCTTACCTGATAAGTATGCAGTATCTCCAAGAATGACCGGTAGATCTCAGGGTGGTCCAGAAACCGGGTCTTAATCTTGTTCACATAGCTGATGGCGTTGTTGAACTCCACAGAATCCGACTCCAAGGGCACCTGGGGTTTGTCCTCCTTGTACAGCAGCTGTTGTTTGAAGTTCTCGGCACAGTCACTGTGGTTGTGAGAATTCTCCTAACAACACGACAGGAAGTTACTGTCAGCCTGACATCAGGAACAGATTGTGACAAACGCCAGACCAAACGCCACTATCTGTATGAGAAAAGGCAAAACCTAGCACAAAGCCAAGTGTTTCAATTAGATGCAGAAGAAAGGTTATGTCTGCGGGCCTGGAGGAATGCAGAGGGGGGGACCCCATGTGGGCCTTCTGTGGGTCTGTGCGCTCCTGTGCATGTCTTATGAACTTGCCTCTGCCTGATCCTTCCCAAATGATTCAGAGAATACATGAGAAACACTCTATACTTTAAAAAATTAGCATGCGCAAGAAAGGTACAAAATGTGGATTTAATCCTTTTCAGAGTAGAGTTTTGGCTTCTTTATAAAAGAAGTCTTCTCACAGTTTTTGTCAGCCCATTTCAGCAAGACTGTTTCAGTTGTAAAAGCACTTGCTCTCAGCAGGTATAAAACTGGAACCCTGCAGCTAAGGGGGCCCCACTGTACAGGCTACATGGCACTGCAGGACTTTTGGTGCTAAGCCCAGGGCAAGTCACTTGAGAGAAGAGATTCGCCCAGACCAGTCATCAAGCATGCCCTTCATTTGTGTGCTTTTCCAACAATACAAATAAAAAAACAGACACATACATCTCTCTCCTGTGTGCTCAGAATCCTAATTCTTGGTGGGACAGGACCCACCCCCAAGGTGATGTTTCTAAACTGGAATTTTGATGACAGTCTCCCTCTGCCACTGACAGCAGGTGGGCCATCAGGAGTGACCCTCAGCATCCTTCAGATCCCAGCAAGCAGGGGCTGTTTCTTGAGCAGTCTTCTGAAACCATACAGTGCCAAACTAAAATGACCCTGTCTCCCAGCACTCTCATGCTGTTTTTCTCCTACTGGAACATACTGTACTTATTTTGTCTGTCCACCCTGACCAGACGGCAAACACCATGAGGACAGATTCTACTTTGTTCACAGCTATATCCCCAGTGCCTGGAACAGAGCAGGACTCCTCCACTGCCGGGGAATGATCAGATTAACAGGTGGAGGAACAAACTGAGTCTACTGTTTCCATTGCCCAGGCCCCCAGCACCCCACCTGCACCAACTGCTGTCGAGAAAGGCTCTGGTGGGATGGGCACTGCTGTGCACAGTGGCCATCACCTGGGTATACTAATCTGCTTGGGCTGCCATAACAAAATACCAGGCTGGGCAGCTTCAATAACAGAAACTTATTTCCTCATAGTTCTGGAGGCTGGAAGTTCTGGAGGTTGGTTTCTCCTGAGGCCTCTCAGCTTGTAGATGGCCACCTTCTTATGGTGTCCTCACATGGTTGTCCCTCTGTGTGCATCCAACCCTGGGTTTCTCTTTGTGTCCAAATTTCCTCAGGACACCAGTTAGATTGGATTAGGGGTCATTATCTCTGTGAAAACCCTATCTCCAAATATAGTCACATTCTAACACACTGAGGGTTAGGACTTCAGTGTAAGAATTGGGGGCAGGGAGATGACACAATTCAGCCCATAACAGTGTAGAGGCAACTCTAGAAAGTCTGAGCTGAGGAAAGCAGACACACAACAGATCCAGAGCAGTCACTATTATAAACACTTCTCCCAGGCAGTGGAATTCATTTTAAGACACTATGGAGATGCTCTGCTGATTACTTTGAGGTGGAAGGTGGAAAGTGGAAGGAGCAGGGAGAGGAAACAGCCTTGGGGCCAGGGTTTGCTTTAGAGAAAGCTGTGCCTTCACCAGAAACTCCCCACCACTCTGAGGGGGCATTTTCAAGCACCAAATTCCCCTTTCACCCCCCTGGAGTGAGTCACTGGGACAAGACAGAGAACCATCCCTAGAGACCAGGGCTCTACAAAATGGGCCAGGCAGTAATGATGCAGCAGCTATAGCAAACAGTACGATGTTTCTTTAATAAGTTAAACATAATTACCATGTGTCCCAGTAATTCTGCTCCCAGGTAACACCCCAAAAGAACTGAAGACAGGTGTTGAAACAAATTCTCGAACATGCAGGTTCAGAGTGGCACTAGTCAAAATCACCAATAGGTGGAAACAACCAAAGTGTCCATCAGCTGATAAATTAACAAAATGTACTCCATCCATACAGTGGAATATTATTCAGCCATAAAAAGGAATGAAACTTTGATTCATGGAAGCTCTAATACAACATGGATAAACCTTAAAAACACAATGCTGAGTGAAGGAAGCCAGACACAAAAGGTCATTTAGTGCATGATCCCATTTACATGAAATGTCCAGGACAGGCAAATCTATAGAGACAGAAAAGTGGATTAGTGGCTGCCAGGGGAGAATTTCGAGGTACAGTATCTTTTTGGGGTGATACAAATGTTCAGGAATTGGTGGCAGTTGCATGATATTGTGAATATACTAAAAACCACTGGGCACTTTTAAATGGTTATAGTGATGAATTTTGTTACGTCAATATTGCCACAATTAAAAAACATTTTTTAAATGTAGTCTTCAGAAAATGTAAAACCCACTGACCATACAAAAACAAGCTGGTTTTGGCCCAAGGGCCATAGTTTCCCAATTCCTGGTCTAGGCACAGTTAGAAACACCTCCTAGACACTGTCAAGCCACCCATCACAGCCAACTTGTCCATCTGAGTGTCCACACACAGCCCCACCTAGATATTTAAGAGATGCCTCACCAAACACAGAGGAACAGCCCCCCACTCCTCCCTGGCTTTCCTCATCTCAGCAGGAGCCTTGACCTTCACCCAGAGGCTCAGGAATCCTGGATCTTGGACCTCTCCCTTTCTGATACCTGCCCCTGGTCTGCAACACCATTCACTGTCTGGATCACATGGGGCCTCTCCATGGCCTCACAGATCTTCTCTGCTCCTCAGTCCACGGCTGGCACAGCAGCCAGAGTGGCCTTTCCTCAACTCTCCACCAACTCCCCACTCTCCTCTCTATCCCACCCTCTACCCTTCATGTCCCAACCCCACAGGGTTCCTGGACATTTCTCAAGCACATTCACTCCTTCCTACTTCAGGCCTTTACTCCCACCACCAGGAAGACTTCCATCATCCACCCCAAACACAGGCATGGCTCCCATTGCCCTCCTCAAGCCCTGCCCCTGCCATCTTTCGCTTACAGTGCTGAACTCCCTCATATGTCATATCTGTCCATCTGTATCTCATGAGTTCCCATCTCAATTGTGCAACCACCTCATGAGCTGGGGCTTGCAATAAACCTCAGGGCCTGATGCAGAGGAGATGGTCTACACTCACTCTATGGGTGACTTAGGCACAGTGATGATCTGCCAGAAACTGACTGAACTTCCAAATGACCCTCTCCAGAGAGTAGACAGTAGGCCTCCCTTTTAACGCAATGGGACCACTTATCTTACAAGCTGCACCTAAGGGTTTATCTTCTTATCTCTTGGGTATTACCCCAGCCAAGCATAAAAAAGTCAACTCCCAGATGGCAGAATCTGTTCTCAAGGGGACCCACTGACATCCAGTTTCTTGCCTTGACAAGATGTGCCGAAAGGGGGACATAGTCATGACCAAGGCAGATGAGGGTCTTGCCTGATGAGGAGGAATCCCAGTTTTCCAGGGAAGGCAAATCAGCAAGAAACAAAGTTTTAAATTTTTTTCTTGACTTTGCTACTCTGAAATATACAAAAAGGTGTGGTGTGAGAAAAACTTGGTAGTGACAGTGGGGGGGGCTCTCTGCAGAGGTGAGGTAACAACTGAGGTGCAGATGACCAGATCCAAAATGGTGCCAGTAAAGGGATGTTCTTCCCACCATGGTCCCTGGCCCTCTTTTGGCCATGCTTCTCTCATCATAGCACATGTCGGTCAGTCTTCCTTTAGACTAGTGTTCTCAGCAGGGGCGATTCTGCCCCACAGGGAACACTTGGCAACGTCTGGAGACATTTTTAAGTTGTTACAGTGGAGAAAGGAGTGCTACTGGTATCAGGTGGGTGGAGAAGAGATGCTGTTCAGTGCCTTACAGTGCACAGGATGCCCCCACAGGAAAGAATGATCCAGCCCCAACGGCAACAGTGCCAAGGCTGAGAAACCCTCCCCAAAGGCTGGGATGCCCCTTATTTCTCTTCCTCAGCACCTAGAAGCTACTCTTTCCTTGTCTGTAGTTAACAGGATTCATGACAAGGTGAAAAATGAAAAGAATAAAGCTGTACTTCAAAATAGTGAGGCTAAAAAAAACAATTTTTAAAAAGTCACCACAGCACTTGTGTATAGGGAGCCCTGTTAAGATCTCCAGTGACTCTAGTCTCTCAAAGGACTCCAGGAAGCCAGGAAGACATCTCGTTTGTGCCTGGCACTGAGGTCTGCTGACAAAAGAAGCTAAAAACCCTGCTGGTCCTTAGTGTTGACTGAAGCTGTGTGGGCTGGTATGTTCCTGAATGCACCTCTCCAGCTAAGGGAGCAGGCCCTGGATGTGGCTTCTTCCAGCTGCAACAAGACTATAAAGCCCTGTTAAGTGGCTGTTAACTAAATTCTCTCAAGCCTTTCTTCAAGTTAATGGACCTGCTTCACCTAAGCCAGCCAGGGGGGAGACAAAACTGATCTGGTCTGTTCTCTCTACAAGAGCCCTCCCTGGAGTGTGGAACAGCTGGTGCGTGGCTATTTTGGGCAGGGCCACCACTGTTCGCATGGAGCTCCAGCCCCAGAGCAGACTGACCCCCACAGTCAGGGATTGAGAAAGGCCATGTCCATATAGGGAGCACAATTCAGATCTTTGATCCTGCTCTTTCTTAGCAAGTGATGGTAATAGCACCCCATTTATAGGGCACTTCAGACTCACAAAGTGCTCTGTGTACCCTATTGCCAATGAGCTCGGTTTCCTTCCCCCACTGTGATTATTTCAAAGGTTAATCCTGTAAACGCTTTTACTGTCTGGAGGCATGAACCCCCCCATCTGGATCCTGGAGCTCCATTCACAAACGTGAAATGGAAGCTCTGTGGAATTCAGTGGCCACAGGCTTCCAAGTTCCTTTTTAAAATTGAGATGCGCTCCTCGGCTTTAATAAGACAACACACTGAAGGTGGAGCTTGCCTTACATAGGCCTCTCACTGTTTTTCCAAATCTGACTCCTTCATTTGACAAGACACTCCCTCATCAGAGGATAAACCTGCAAAATGCTTCCCTAGAGTAGATTTTTACCTTCCCCATTAAAATCCCTGAGACAGAGATGGAGGAGGTTGAAAGAGCCAGTTCACTTAGACTAGTGGTTCTCATCAGGGGCGATTTTACTCTCAGGAAACACTTGGCAATGTCTGGTGACATTTTTGACTATTTCTTCCTCCCATGAGGACCTAGTGGGTAGAGTCAGGGACACCACTAAACACCCCTCAATACTCTGGACCCCACTATACCCCCCAACTTGCAGCAAAACATTATACCTTAAATCACAAAAGGACCGAGGTAGGGGAAAACAATGACCTTATAAAAGTAATTCTCAAATAGGCTTTCGGATTGCAGATAGAGGAGGCAGCAAGCTGTTAACAAGAGAGAAGAGACCAAAGGCACAAGCCTGGGCTGAGCCAATGACCCTGTTGGTAATTATAAAAATGGCCATTCACACCCACATCCCAGCTGCTTCAATTTGTGGGTGGCACCAAGGGAGATCAGAACCACCACATGTCCACGTACAAGCGTGACCTGCCTAGTGCACTCACAGGGAAGGCCTCAGGCCAACACCTTGGCCACCAAGGGTGCAGTTATTTTGACTAGACATAAAACTGTTAGCAGAATGCCCCCCTGACATGCACAAACACATCCACTCTTGATTTAAATCCTTCAAACGGAGCAATCTGGGAAGCAGAGGCTGCCTGTATAGGTGTTTCAGTCTATTCTGATTTGTGCTAGAAGGGATTAGCACGTTGAGAAAAAGACTGGATTGTAACTGGCTTTCCGGCAATGCAATACACGACACATACTGCCCAACCTGAGTGCCTGAGAATCAGTGCAGGCTGTGTTAAGGCCAAGATCACTCAAACCACTGCAGCAGCATACCTGGCTGGACAGAGGCGACTGTATGTTTAACTTGCCATTCTTGGGAATGTCGATTCTGTACCCAAGGGGAAGGAAAGCATTGAATCCAACAATGAGGTCAGGGTGTTCGTGGAAGAGCTGTGAGACTCGTCGGATGACTCCAGGAGTATCAATGCTGGAATAAAGAACATGAGTGGGCAAAAGCATCTCAGGGAACAAATTAAAAGTGAAATCTACTCCAGACTTCCATGACTGTGCCATGTAACCAGCTTCTCCCTGAAAACAAAGCACCTTAAAATGTGACTGGGGTGATTCTGCTGACAGTAATCTACTTCCAGAGCACCCAGGCCTGGGCTCCCTATACCCCTGGTGAGAACCACAGAATAATCACATGGCACAGCTCCCCAAACACTCGAAGCACCTGTACTCAATGCTGAAAATGTCAGGAGAGCAACTGTGAGTCCTGGACCTCAAGATGTGGCAGGAGGCCGAAGCCCTCTGAATGATGAAATGAGATAATTCCCTTATATGAATTAGGGATCAACTGTAACACAGGAATTGATCCCAGCAACTGATTACAATGCATAAATAACAAAGGCCCTACAAGTATGGGACTTGATTAAGAATTCAAGGGGAGGGATGGGGTATCCCTCATGGCTGCAGTTAGGGCTAAGGCCTTAGTACAGTGCCTGTGGAAGGAAACCAGGCTCTGTCATATTTCCTCAGGAGAAGCAGCATGGTAGGAATGTGATAACTGAGACTATAAGACTCAAGAGAACCCAAGTGCTAGTCCTGACTCTGTCCCCTAAGCCTCAGTGAGCCTCCTGTCACACAAGGGCATAACTGTGAGGTCCCCTATGGATCTCTAACCCTCCTGATTCTGTGCCTACAAAAACAGCTAATGTGTTTTACATGTCTTCTAAAATGCCAGGTCCCTTACTAAGCATTTTATGTGCAGAACTTCCTACCAGGCCTGGAACTAGGGTGAGGTGAGTGAAGCACTCACCTTGGGAACAAAATTTAAGGGGGAGAGGGCGCCAAAACATTCAACAATCAAGATAAATAACATTTTAATGCAGTGCTTAAAAAATTAATTTTAAAAAGTCCTGGATGAACAAAATTCATTTAAAAAATCATTTTGGAGAAAGACTCTTTGCTGGTCGGACTCCCTTCTCTTGCCTCACCCCCATACCTGCCCTCCTTCCAGGAATCCCCATAACAGCTCCACAAAGGAGGACTCTACGCTCCTGTTTTTTTAGGGAAAGGAGCTGAGGCTTCCAGAGATTTGACAACCTGTGCAAGGTCACGCGGCTGGGGAACTTCCACCTCGCTCGGGCCGACTGCGGCCCCCCGGGGTGGGGAGGGGTCCCAGGGGTACCTTTGGCTTTTGAACTCCTTCATAATCTCCAGGAAACCGTTGTAAGTGGCAGGGTCGCTGCCGAAGCGGATTTTCACCTGGTCCAGGTAGGTGAGGGCGTCCTCCACCTGCGGGGAAGGGGACGGAGAGGGGGAAAGGGAGGATCCCGATGGGCCGGGGTCAGTGGAGGGAACTGGGAACGGTGTGTGGGGGGCTGTCTCTGGCGGGAGCGGGGGGACAGGCCGGCCTCCGAGGGGGCCGAGGTGAGAGATCAGGGGTCTGGGGTCCCGGGCGGCGCAGAGGAGAGTTCGAGGTGGGGCCGGGCGGGGCCGGGTTGGGAGCGCAGGCCTGTAAGGGCCGGACAACAGGATCCCCGAGGGAGGGCTGGGGAGCCACTCACGTGCACCGGCAGCTTCTCGTGGCCCGCGGAGCCCGAGCGACCCCAGCGGGCGCCACTCAGGCCCCGACCCCCGGGGCCACCACCGCCGCCGCCAGTGTGCGCCATGTTAGAAGTCGGAGCCGCGGTCCGCCCCGCCCCCGCCCGCGGGCAGGACGCGCATGCGCCGGCTCCGCCCAGGGGCGCGGCCTGGTGACGTCATGGAGGGCGTGGGTCCTTGAGGGCCTCCCAGTATAAGCTCTTACCCCTGAAACCCAAGAACTAAGTAATGTCTTATAGCGCTGTTGGGTAAACCAAGCCCTGCCACCTACTTTTGCTCGACTTCACAAACAAGTTCAGAATGGTTTGTACATTTTGTAAAAGTTGGAAAAAGTCCAAAAGGGAAGACTATTTCGTGACACGTGAAAATCCTGAAAGTCATAGCTCAATGTCTGTAAAATAAAGTTTTATTGGAACACATGCACACCCACCCTTTACCCATCATCTGTGGCTGCTTTTACGCTACAGAAGTAGGGTGAGTAGGTGAGACATATCCTAAGGTCTGCAGAGCCTGATATACTTACTAAAAAATTGTTAGTGGACCCCCGCTTGCTAGGGTTGATGTAACAGTGTGACACAGCAGCCTAACACAGGGCCCTAACACAGTGAATTTTGCTAAGTGGCTTTTGCCATAGTCCCTCTCCTCCTACCTTTACTTCCCTAGTCCTGTCTCCATCACTTCCCCACTGGACCAGTTCAGGAGCCTCTTAACCAGTTTTCCCAGCCCTGGTGCTATCAAGAACTGGGATCAATCAGCAACTGCTTCCAGACCACCAAAGTCTTCCTAATCTTTTGTGACTTGAATTCTAAGCATCTACAGTCAGCATTGAAGGCCATCAGAACCTGGCCCTTACGAACCTTTTCTTGAAGAATTTTCCACCTACCTTCTATCTGTGCAGCACCTCCTGTCAATGCCTGCCCAGCCTGGCTGCTTCCTGGCCACTTTCTGGCCCCATGCCTTGGCACATACCATTACCCTTGCCAGAAGCTCTGTTCTATCTCTTCATTACCCAGAAAACACCTATGCACCCTTCAAAACACAACCGAACTGACCCCTCCTCTGCCCTCCCACAGCCCCTTGTACATCGTCTTTTCATGCTTCGTCACAAATTCCTGACACAGAGCCACATCAGTGAGTATTTGTCAAATGAATAAGCATACAACCAATGACCAAATCACATCTCTTTTTATATGTGCAGAGGTAGGGAAAGCTGCCAGTACATTGGTAATGAGTGCGTCATTTACCAGGCACTGTGCTAGGTGTCAGGACTAGAATAGTGAACAAAACTGACAAGGTTTTTGCCCTCCTAGAGCTTTTAGACTTTCAAAAAGGGTGGGGATCAAATAACCACACATGCGCAAACGTAAAACTTCAACTATAGCAGATACTTCAGAGAGAGGGTGTAAATATAACAGTTACTATATTCCAGTTACTGTGGCTGTATAACAAACCACCCCAAGAGTTAGAGATTTCGAGTAACAACAACCTGCATTGTGTTCTCCAATATGCAATCTGGGCAGGTTTAGTGTCAGGTGGGTAGCTGGAAAGCTGGGGCTGGAGTCCTCTAAAGCTGACTCACTCGTCTGTCTGTCCATCTGTCTGCTGGCTATCGGCTGAGACCTGTGCTGGGACTACTGCCAGGAGCACCGAGATGTGGCCTCTTCATGCGGCCGGAGCTCCCTCACGTGGCTGCTGGATTCCAAGCACAGTCATTCTGAGGAGAGGAGAGATGGGCCAGGTGGAAGCCATATATCTCCTTTTCTGACCCAGTCTCTTAAGTCACATGGAATCATTTCCATTGCAGTCTTTCCATAGTGGCTGTGACAAAGTCCTTCCCAAATTCAAGGCAAGGGCAAACAGACCCTAGAAGCTGGGGAGTGGCCAGGGTCTGGAATAGCTTGGGGGACAGGAAATGTTGCCATGACCATTTGGGGAAAATATCCCCGCCACCACAGGGACTTAACCCAGTCTAGTAGGGGATGAAGAAGGCTTCCCAGAGGAAGTGGCACACTAGCTGAGTTCTGAAGGATATATAAGCGTTTACCAAGAAGATCAGAGGGAACAGCTGTGCAAAGGCCCTACGATGGGAAGAAGTGTGGCACATTTGAACTTGAAAAAGAAAAAGACCAGTGTTTTTGGATAGCAGGGTAAGTGTGGAGAGAGGGCAGAGGGGGCAGACCACTCATCCTGATGGGATGAGTTAAGAATTTTGGTCTCTGCATTTCAGCTGGTAGAAATTGCACATGAATTTTATGCAAGGAGGTGTTTGAGCAGCTTTGATTTTGGAAGAGAGGACTCTGGCTGCTCTGCAGGGAAGTGATAGGAGGGGATCCAAGGATGAGTGCAGGGAAGCTGTTTTACCCTTTAAGGCAGGCAAAAGATGATGGTGGCCAGGATGGGAAAAGTGAAGTTGGAGAGGAGGGGATGGAAGGGAGGGATATTTAGAAGGTAAAACAGAGAGGATATGGTGCTGGGTGGAAGTCAGGGTGAGGGTGAAGGAAGCAGTGAGAATTCATGGCTCCCAGCCCAGAAAGGAATTCTGCATGGTTTCAGCACATTCCGGTCATCCCGTAAGAACAGCAGCTAAGGCAGACCGAGGCCACCAGATGCTTGGACAGTGTTTTTCACACTAATAACACCTGGCAATCTATCAGTTGCTGTCTTGGAGAACAAACAGAGTGTGTAGGCTTCTAACATGCTGACAGAGTCCTCACACAATACCCCCTGCCTCCAAGCAGTGTGATTCTATTCAAATTTTAAGGATCACTTTTAGTTTTCCACTCTTTTCATGGATCTCATATGATCGGAGGAAGCACTGACTCATTTGGAGAATAGGCAACCACAGGCCAGTTCCACCTTAGGGGTGTGTGTGTGTGTGTGTTGGTACATGATTGCATCCTTCAGAACTCAGCTAGAATGCCACCTCCTCCAAGGAGCCTTCCTCAACCCTTGCTAGACTAGTTTAAGGGCCCTGGGTGGCAGGAGGTATTTTCCCGTAATGGCCACAGCAATATTTCCTGTCCCCCATGCTATTCCAGAACCTGTATGTGTATGTTTCTGTGCATGTGTCAACATGTGGACAATGGTACACACACATCTTGTCATTCTTATTTTTATAAAGCATAAAAAGTTTCTAAGCTAAATATTTTTCTTTACTGTTTTCATCTACACAGATTAAGCTGAAAAAACTTAAGAGTTGACGGTTTAGATAGACCAGCTTTGGAACACAAATTTCCTACGGCTCGTCGAATTTAACATTAAGGTAAGATTTTTTAGTAGGTCTTTTTTGGACAGTATTTTGGCGAGGTTAAGAAGACAAGATCAAAAGATCCTGTTTTAATCTAAGTCTTCCCAGGTGGCAGACTTTATGACTCAAATCTCTAAAGTCCAGAATCATGGACTTGTGGCAGAATTCCAAGGTTCTCAGTCCTGGTGTGTGCACCCTAGTACCCTGTCTAATCCCCCATCCTGGAGTATGGCTGGGACTTGGGAGCACAATGCATGTCACTCCTGAGATTAGGTTATGCCACAGGGCAAAGGTGAAGGAATTTTGCATGTGTATTTACGGTCTCAAATGAGTTGATGGTGAGTTCATCACAAGGGAGATTATACTGGGTGGGCCGGACCTAATCAGGGACACCCTTTAAAAGACAGTCCAGAGGTCAGAGTCTTAAAGCAACAAACAGATGTGATCCTGCTGGCCTTGAAGGAGAAACCAGCCTTGTGAGCTGCGTGCGTAGGGAGAGGGGCAGCCACTAGGAGCTGAGGTCCCCAGTCCTATAACTATGAGGAGCTCAATGCTGCCAACAACCTGAATGAGTGTAGAAGAGGGCTCTGGGCTTCTCAATGAGCTCCCAGCCTGGCTTACATCTTGTGAAGCCCTGCACAGAGAACCCAGCCACAGGGCACCCAGATTCCTCACCCATAGAAACTGTGAGATAATAAATGGCTGTTATTTTCAGCTGCCAAATTTGTGGTCATTTGTTATACAGCAATAGGTAACTAATACTCCTATAAAGCAGCCTCATCAAAAATATTTACTAGTGATAATGGTGTGCCAATGTAGGTTCACCGATTGTCACCAATGTAACTGGTGGGGGATGTTGGTAATAGGGGAAATTATGCATGTATGGGGGCAAGGCATCTGGAAAATCTCTGTACCTTACAATCAATTTTGCTGTGAACCTAAAACTACTCTAAAAGAAAAAGTCTATTTTAGAAATATTTACCCTGAATCTAATCAAGCCTAAGACCAGGCTTGGTACACTTTTTTGTAAAGGGCCAGATGGCAAATATTTTTGGCTTTGGGGTCATACATTTTCTGTCACTGTAGCATGAAAGTCTCCACAGGCAATATGTAAATAATGCACGTAGCCATGTTCTGATGAAACTTTATTTACAAAAACAGGCGGCAGGCTCACAGGCTGTGGTTTGCTGACTCCAGCTCTAGAATATAAGAGACTAAAGAAATAAAACAACTAAACACAATGCATGAATTAATCTTGATTGGGTCCCAGTTGGAAAGGAACAGCTATAAAAGATGTTTTAGGGCTAATTAGGAAAATTAGGGATGCCCATTCAAAGATATTAAATAATGATTATTAGTTTTCATAGGTGTGTGTGTTTATGTAGGAGAATGACCTTATTACTAAGAGATTTGTCCCAAAGTATTTATGATGTCACCAGGGCTGGAATTAGGGTGAGGCAAGTGACCACGCAAGTGCAGGGTCAAATTCCATTTTTATTTAAAATGCTGATATTTTGTTCATTATGCATTTTTAAATTCATTTTGATTTTTTAAAACATGGTAATAAAATATTATTTATCTTAATTGCTGAGTGTTTTGGTACCACCTGAAACATTGTGTCTCAGATTAATGCCTCACTCTCCTTGCCCCAGTCCCAGCCCTCACTTTGAAATGGTTTTGGCAGGAGATTGAGAGTGATAGGGCAATCGTTGAATCTCAAAATGGTGAATAAATGTGTGTTCATTCTCCGCATATTGCAACTCTGCTGTAAGTTTCAACATTTTCAACTTGAGATAAGTAAATAGTCTTTAGATTTTTAAAATAAAGTAAATTTTTAAATAAATTTAAAAATACTAAACCTATAGATACAGAGAACAGGGATGAGGGGTGGGTGAAATGGGTAAACATGGCCATAAGCTTCCAGTTATAAAATAAATATGTCCTGGGGATGTAATGCCCAACACGATGACTATAGTTAACGATGCTGTATCATATATTTGAAAGTTGCTAAGAGAATAGATCTTAAAATTTCTCATCACAAGAAAAAATTTTTTGTAACTTTTGTGGTAATAGATGTTAACTAGAGTTATTGTGGTGATAATTTTACAACATGTACAAATATCTAATCATGATGTTGTACACCTGAAACTAATGTAATGTTATAGGTCACTTATACCTCAGTAAACAAAACAAAACAAGACAAAGCAGCAACAACAAAAACAAACAAACAAAAGTCATTTTAACTGTGTGGTGATGGATATTAACTAGACTTATTGTGGTGATCATTTTGCAATATATACAAATAATGAATCATATGTTGTACACCTGAAACTAATATGTTGTATGTCACTTATATCTCAATTTTTAAAGTCTCTAGAATCTAACAAATTAATTCTTGCTACAGCTAGAGGAGTTGTAGATTTCAGTTACCTTAGGACAGTCCAGTTTAGTTCAGTAGTCTGGGAGTAATTGTTAAAACATCCCTTTTTACTCTCAAAAAGTATCCTGGTTGGATGATACATTACATGGTCCTACTTAGCATAAGAGAGCAAGGTGAGGATTTGTTACCCACACTCTCATCCCGACTCCTCCACAGCTGGGAGACCGTAGGTAAGTCACTCCTCCGAGTATAGGGCTTGTCAAACATTCAAGCAACCAAACTCTTTCTCGAGTGAAAACTCACTGCAAAGCCTCCAATATAAGCAACAATTCGGAGTAGCATTTTATTAGTAAAAATTCCTTTCCTATGTTCAATTTAGTACCCATGAAGCAATTGATTCTCACTGAGGCTGTTGAGATGGACACATAGATTTTAAACCAGAAATCTTACTTTGTCACAGCATCCGCTTTGTTCCCTGACTCACAAAGAACTGGTGGCAAAGAGCAACTATTTTTTTCAAGGGCTCCCCTTGCAATCTAAGTTAAATGGAGATCGCAGGAGAATCCTGTTAGCTATCTCCAACACCTTAAAACTTGCTGCCCAGTGCACCTGAGCATGCATTTTATAATTACAGTTTAAAATATTTTTAAATGGAATTTGATGCTATATGCAGAACTGCCAAAGCCCTCCTTGGAACCCTGATTTTGGAAACGACTAAACAAGATAGTCACATCCAGTTCAAAAGCTCCTGTTTTTCTAAGGTTACTTTTTATGATCACAGAAAGGAAAAGGAATAGCACCTTGAAGATCTGGACTCGCCTATCTTTCAACAAAAGCCCCAGAAACAAGTGGGGCTTTCGAAGACTATGGGCAAAGAAGCAAGATGTGCTTAAGTGGAATGGAAACAGTTGGGCTGTTGAAATTGCACAAGGCAGAGATAGTCCAAAAGCACATCAGAGAGATGTTGGCAGCTCTTTCCATCTGCTTCCAAGAGCCTCTGATTTTTAAAAAAGCATCTTTATCCTCAAAGTTTGGGAGCCAGAGAGTAGAGATGGAAGAACTCTAACAAGCTGATGGTCTTAATGCCAGCTTAGGTCATGAAGTCAGCTTATAAATTAGAGAACCATAGGCCAAATGTGTCTGGAGATATAAATTTGAGCCAATCACCAACCTTTATAAGTGGGAATATTTTGCCTAAAAGTCTAGATTTCTGGCTTTGCCAACAACAGAAAGCTCTGGCAAAAGTGGACTGCTTTTGTCATGGAGATTCTGGGGTAGAGTCAAGGTGCCCATACCCACCCTAGACAGACCATGTGTCCTCCATGTTCCCACTGTCTCCATCACTATCAGCTCCTCATCTAGGTGCATGACAGTCATCTAGATTTTTTACTGGCCCCTGTGGATATTTGAGTGTACCACCTGTGGAATAAGATAGTTGTACTTGTGAGACTAAAACTGGAGTGAGGTGGTACAAGAAGGATTGGGACAGGAAGGCCCCTGTTCCTTGTTTCTCAGAGCTCTTGCACCTAGGGCTGTGACCTTGAGCAAGTCACAGCTACTTCTGCAAGGCTCACTTATCTCGCCTGTAAAGTGGACACAGAAACTCCTGCCCTTCCTGAAGTATGGATCAGACCATACATCTGGTGCTTTATAAACTGTAAAGCTTTGTAAACACATCTGTGGGTTGGTCAGTCTCACATCCATCCATCCCCGCTTTGCCTGGTACCAGCACCCCAGTTCCTCTTCTGGGAATAGTTTCCCCCATCCTCAGCCCCAGTGGGCAGTTGGGTCATTGGATCAGGCTGGCTTATCACAGCACTAAGTCCTCTTAGACAATTGATTGGTTCTGGGATGGGCATATGAGCCAACTGGGACCAATAGAACCAAGGCCAGGACTTTAGTTCAAACCGTTGGGAAAAAGGATCTCTCTTTTCTACTAAATTGGCCGCCATGTTGCTAACCTAGGGATGGCAGGTCTGCAAATGGAGCCCACAAGGAGGAGCTAGGAATGGAAAGATGATGAAAAGTAAGGTCTGGATCACATGATCTGAGGCCTTGGGTCCAGATATACATCAACACATAATTTTCTTCACTTCAGCCAGATTAGAGCCCCATGCCCCTCAGGTGGTTCTACACTATCAGGCAGACTTGTGAGCGTTTGTTTGATTTGCATCCATTTCCCTGGGCACTCCCTAACCCTGAGTCCTGCAGTGCCCCTGCAGCAGCAGCCAGCTCTTCTCTCTGCCTTGATTTGACCATCCACACTGCCTTCTTGAAGTTCTTGAGAGGGTCCTGCTGTGAGGCTCTTGCAAAAGGACACTGGAATCGTTCACGGATGAGATAGCCATGTCTGGTGGGGGCAATGAAGCCGTTGGAGGTTGGGATGATTCTGTTCACTATGGCATGGACAAACTGGGTGGCCAGCAGGGTTCCTGTGGGGAATGGAGGTTAGGGCGGCACAAATGAGAAAATCGGGGCCACACAGATTCAATTTCACATGTTCAAGAGTTAGCTGCATGGGGTCAAAGATCTGCTATGCCCTTTAGTGGGTCAGGCATGACATCTAACCTCTTGGAGTCCCTCTTGCTTCATCTGGATTATGGGAGTTATAGCTGAACCTATGTGCCAAGGGGAATTCTGAAGGTTTGAAGATATCATGTGGCTAATTAATATCAATTTAGCCCAGAGTGAGCTCAGTAAATATTATTATTATTGGAGGAGGAGTAGGAAGAGAAGTTCTGAACCTGCCCAGGATGGACTTTTAAGGCCACAAACCACAGACCTCAGCTTTTGAGCCATCTGATCTTTTGCCAGGCATCTTTGCTGCTCTATAATAGACTATAATGTATTAGATTACAATGTATTGGGTTGCATGTATTAGATTGAAATGTATTCTATTACAATGTGTTTGATTGCAGTGTATTCTATTACAATGTATTTGACTCTACCTGATATTCATTCAGCCACTTAATTGCTTTGTGACCTTGGGAAAGTCCTTTAACCTCTCTGAACTTCAGCATCTTCATTTGTCAAATGGCAATGGCACTTACCCTCCAGCCACTGTCTATAGGAAACAATGTAGGAAGGTGACAAAGCTGACCATGGGGACCAGGCAGACCAGCTCCAAGCCTACCAGTTACTCACTGTGTGACCATGGGAAAGACTCCCTGTCTCTCAGAATGTCAGTTTTTCTCTGTAAAATGGGGGTGACTGTTGAGAGAATTAAATGGCTCGGTGACAGTACCCAGTACAAAAGAAGTGTTACCTCTCTTGTTAATATGCCCTTAGTGTAATATTGCACAGACCAAGAAAAGTGTGGTTTTCAAGGTGGTCTTAAACAAGTTGCCCCTAACTTTTACGGGGACTGGGGCAAGAGAATGAATCAAGGCCCACATCCTATAAAACAACATGTAAATGTTGCAAATCTAGCTAATAAACTATTAAATGAAATATGTTCTATCCTCCTACATTGATGGATAAACCACCTGGAAGGTCAGGTTTAGGTTGAGAATTCTCAGTTTCCTCAGCTCCGTGCTGGAATGTAGTGGTGTGGGAAAGCCAATCTCCAGCTGTTTGTGGCCCAGCCCCCTTCTCTTCCCACACCCAGATCTGTCCTATACTCCTCAGGGCCTCACATATCCAGACCCCATGCACAGCATCCCATGGCTACCCCCTGAGCCTAGAGTAATGCACACTGGGGGCACAGTCCACCCTCAGAAAGATGGACCTGCAGAAGAGGCCTGTGTAGGCCCTAAAGAAGGCTCCAGGCCAGATGGGGAGGGGGTTCTGGAGTTCCAAGTACCCAGAACATGGGTCTAGAAGAGGAGCTGTAGCTCCAGGTAGGCCTGTCCCCTTGGCCTATAGAAGCCTGGAGGGAACAAGCTAGAGGAGGCCAGAACATGGTCTCTAATGCCTACGACCCAGAACAGGGCTTTCTTCCACATCTAAGCTCAGTTCTGTTCTCAAAGCAAAATAACTCACCGTCCAGCACACTCCAGACAATTATGGAGCGATCCCTCAAGCCCGCGTACACGTACTTGTCATCCTTGGAGAAGCAAGCACATTGGACTCCGCGACAGTAAGAGTTCTGTTGAAAAAGACAATGTGATCTTGATTTCAGACTGAAAGATGCACAGGATACCAGCCCCAAGGCATGTGTGTAGGAAGCAAGGCATGTGTGAAAACCTGGAGAGACGGGTAGTATTGATATTTGCAGGATCAAAACACGCCTTCACTAAGACTGGATTGAGAGTCTTAGAGATATTTTGCATTGGAGAGCAGAAATTCTAGGATTTAATTCTTAAATGACCTCAGTTATACAAGTCTTAGCTATAACTGTTTTTAATTAAAAGCCCTTTGCTAAATGCAATATGGGATCTTGGATTGGATCCTAGAACGGAAAACTGGAATTTGTCAAAAATGTACAAGTCCAATGAAGTTGATAGTTTAGTTAATAATATTGTTCTCATGTTAATTTCTTAGTTTTGACAAACAAACTCCTGTTACATAAGATACTAACGTCAGGAGAAGCTGGGTGAAAGGTGAGTAAATGGGAACCTTGGTACTATCTGCAAATCTAAACTTTTCTGTAATTCTAAGATCATTCCAAAATTAAGTTTATTTAAAAACAAAACCAGAAAGCTAGGTGTATAGGTGTATTTAACTGCAATGGTGACATTTCCCATCTCAACAAGACAAAACATTACTTATATTCCAGCCTTATAGTGGCTTCATAAAAATAAGTAAGTCAGGTGGAACAAAGGCTTTTAAAGATGAAACTATTCATACTCTGTTCTCTTAGTACAAGATAATCTCCCTGTGTTTATTAACAATTTTTACATGTTACAACCTAAGGTACAGCCTTCATTCCCTATTTGAAAAACTGGAATAATAACCCCAATGGGTAAAATTAGAGAATATTTTAATATGTATATTTTATATCATTATGTATAATATGAGTATATAAATATAAAATATAGTTCTTCATAATATTGATACAGAAATTATAATAGCTCCTTGAGATGGGCAGTGTGAACTGTAAGATACTTTGTATATAAAGGAGTCACCAGTTTCCCTCTTCAGAGCTTTTGCAGCTACTGTTCCTTCTGCCTAAAATGCTGTTCCACAGGACTTATTTGACCTTAATCAGCAGCCCTTGCTACTCTCTACCATCTTGACATTGCCTTAATTTTTCCCAAAGGCCTGTTCCCCAACCCATCACATATTTGCTGCTTTATTTTTATTTCACAAACATTTATGGAGCCCTGAGGATATGTCAGGAGCTCTCCTAAGTATGGGGGCCATCTCAACGAGCAAAACAAAAAAATTCTACCCTCACAGGGCTCTCTGTGTCTCCCCCACTAGAACATGGCTCCAAGAGGTAGGAGTGTTGGTATCTGCCCGGGTCACAGCTGCTTCCTCAGTGCTAGAAAGAAGCCTGCTATGGGTCGTGCAGTCAAAACTGGTGAGTGAAAGAATGACATAGCCAGGATTAGGGAGAGTGAGGCAGGGCTGTGCCAGTACAGGATTTTATCCTGTCTTGATTTAAAATGTTGATATTTTTTGCCTTGTGGATTTTTTGCATTTGTTGTGATTTTTAAAAACATTGTATTAAAATATTATTTTTCTTGATTACTGAGTTTTTGAGCACCCCCTTAAACTCCGCTCCTGAGGTGAGTGCCTCACATTTCTTATCCTAGTCCCGACCCTGGTCATCGGCACATGGTGTGTGCACTTAATAAATGACGCCTGCCATCAAGTTTTCTAACACCAGGACCTAGCATGGCCACACACCGTGTAACTCATCTCGAATTTCCACTTGCACACTTGCAGGTCCCAGAGACACAGAAGGGCTTCCTCGGACCCGCTGACCGCCAGCTGCTCCTTGTGGCTGACCTCCACGCAGGTGACCCGGCTCCCATGGGCCTCCAGAGGGAACACTTTGAAATTTGCACACTCATAAAGGAAGAGGTCGCCGTTGGTCATGCTGTAAATCACACGGTAGTCGGCCAGCACTGCCACCCTGGATATGGTCACGGGCAGCTGGGTGTAAAAGGTGTAGGTTGGCCCTTCGATGACTGGACAGGGGTCCCCGGGGTTAATGTCCAACACCAGGACGATGTTGTCATAGGCGATGGCCAGGTGCTCCTCGCCCTTACTCAGGGCCATGCAGTTGACGGCTTTCCGGGTCTCTGGGGGGGGGATGCATAACACATCCTGCCTGGAATTCAGGGGGAACACCAGGACGGCGCCGGAGACGAGGCCGGTGAACAGGAGCTTGGCCTGCTCGGCCACCTCCAGACACCTGACCTCATTGGAGGTGTCCAGGGCATCTTGTTCACCTGTCACGGGGAGACCACATCAAGAATGGATCAGAGGAACACTCATTTCATGGGTTTTCCGATTTCTCAATGCTTTCATTATCTGTAAGCTTCAACTTGGCTACTGCAAGTTTCCCTGCTTTCACTCCTGCCCCCAAACCATCCAAGGTTTTAAAAATTTTAATTACATTTTGCCCTGGCTGGTGTGGCTCAGTGGTTAGAGTGTTGGCCCTTGGACAGTAGGGTTGTGGGTTCGATTCCTGATCAAAGGCATGTACCTGGGTTGCAAGTTTAATCCTTGGCCCCAGTTGGGGCGCATGCAAGAGGCTACAAATTGATGTGTCTCTATAGCATATTGATGTTTCTGTCTCTTTCTGTCTGTCTCTCTCCCTCCCTCCCTTCCACTCTCTAAAAGTTAATGGGAAAAATATCCTCAGGTGAAGATTAAGCCCCCACAAAAAGAAAATTACATCATCTCACTGCCCTGCATACCATCCTCCAGGGACTTCCCTCTCCTCTCACATGACCTCTCAGACTTCATCCCAAATGTTTCCTTTGCAAACTTCTGTAAAGGCTGAAGAGTAAATACTTTAGCCCTGCAAACTATATGCTTTCTGTTGCAACCATTGAACCCTGCCTTTGTAGCCTCCAAACGGCCACAGACAATATATAAACAAATGGGTCTGTCTGGATTTGGCCCATGGGCTGGAGTTTGCAGACTCCTGGCTTATTCGCCTCCACACTCCATTCTCCTGTGTATTGCTTTGCCCCATAACTATCAGGCAAGCACCTCGAGAATCTGTCTTACCCCCAGAGCTTGGCACTAAACAAACATCTGTCAAATCAATGAATGCATGAACTTGAGAATGACTTTCTTTCCTTAAATTATTTTATCATAAACAGGAATTTCTATATTTCCATTTCCCCATTGGGGATTGTAGCAGATACTGTTGGTAACACACTCAGACCCCCTTTACTGGCCAGTTCCCCCCGACCCAAAGCTGCCCCTGAGAAGGGAACCTTCATCTGGAAATTCCTGGGGGCTATGCCCACCCCACCCCCAAGGATGGCACCAGGCCAATGACTGCCTGATATGGGTACAAAAGGCTGGCCCCCTTGCTTCATGGGAAAACTCAGGTGCAATTTATGCTCTGGAGCTCTCCTTAGGACCACCCTGAGTCTCTAGCCCTTGCTCAGTCCTTCCCCACCCCCAGCCCGCTTCCTCACTACCTCTCAGGCCTCTTCTGGGAGCTCCCTACTACACATCACTTGGGCAAATATCCCCATCACATGCCCTGCTTTCCCGGGAACCAGAAGAGATTGACAACCGGTTATCAATTGCTTTATGCCAGAACTTTATAAAGCCAAATCCTGTTTTCTATTAGCTACTTACAATTTGACTGGAGTTGTGGGGGTGATATGGGCTGAATGTTTGTGTCTCTCCCAAATGCATATATTGAAATCCTAATCCCTAATGTGATGGTATCTGGAGGCGGGGCCATTGGGAAGTGATTAGGTCAGGAGGGTGGAGCCCTCACGATGGCATGAGTGCCCCGTAAGAGACATGAGAGCTTGTTGTCTCTTTGCTTTCTACCATGTGAAGATACAATGAGCAAACCAGGGAGAGAACCCTCAGCAAATACCGGGTCTGCCAACACTTGATCTTGGACTTTAAGACTCCAGAACTGTGAGGAATAAATGTCTGTTAGTTAAGCCCACATCAAGAGTGGATCACAGGAACACTCATACCACGGGTTTTCCAATTTTTCAATGCTTTCATTATCCATAAGCTTCACCTTGGCTACTGCAAGTTTCCCTGTTTCCACTACCCTAGTTGACGGTGTTCTGTTAGAGTGGCCCCATAGACCAAGACAGGAGCGTCAGTGCTTACCCACACAAGTGACCATGCTTATACAAACCTTCTGTCACGTCCCAAATGGTGACTTTGTTTTTGTCCCCTATTTTGGGGAAGTAAATGTAGCTTCCATTGTGTGACACGGCAGTGAGGCCGGTGCGGTCCAGAAATGGGGCAGAGGCTCTCGGCTTCTGAATGTAAGTGAGATCCCAGACCTTGAAGGATGAGGACTGCTGGGAAGCAGATGCCACCAAGGGCCCGCCCTGGGCCAGCAGGCTCACAGGGGCCCCGACACCTTCCAGGATGGCCAGCAGGGTCCCCTGTTCTGACAGACTCCACACCTGAGGATGGAGAGCAGAGGGGCAGAGCTGACTTCTTCCTTATGCTTGAAAATATGCTCGTTTATTTGTCCACCTAAGGTGAAGTCTTAGGTGGAGGTTCAAAGGCCTTCATGTCTCGCCACCCCTAAGACATCCCTACATCTCACATTCTACCATCACAGCCGTTCTCAAAGTGTGTTCCAGGGAACCCCTGGAGGGTAGCCCCAGCCTTTTCTGAAAAAGCAAGACTATTTTCATACTAATGCTAAGATATTTGCTTTTACTATTCTCTTCCTCTTAGAAGCGAACAGTGGAGCTTTCCAGAAGTTATGGGACATGTGATATTACAACAGATAGGAGTTTGCAGAATCAAATAGGAGAGTCCAGTAGTCTTCTATTAAGCCAGAAGTGAAAGAGATTGGCCAAAATGTGAAATAATGACACTCTTCTGATGAGTTTTTTGGCATGTTTCAGAAAATGGAGTTATTTTCATAAAAATGTGTTGTTATGTTGACATGTCATGTTAATGAATTAATGGATAAGTATTTTTGGATTTCTTCATTTTTAATTTTTAATATGGTAACTATCAATAAATAATACTAAATCCGATGTGAGATTCTGAATTGGATCCTGGAATAGAAAAGCAGTACATCTGTGGGAAAGCTGGTGAAATTGGAACAAAAGCTGAAGATCAGTTAAGAGTATTATTCCAGTTAATATCTTGGCTTTGATAAAGGGACCAAGGTAGGATGAGATGTGAAGGTGGGGCAAGCTGAGTAAAGAATAGATATATATTTGGGCCCTCTCTTAGATGTAACTCTTCTGTAAATACTAAAATGATTCCACAGTAAATCAGTTGTTAAAAATATATAAATCAAATTGATATAACCCACATAAACAAAAGTTCCTTGTGTGGGGGGGGGCGTATCTCAAAAATCTTTAAGAATGTAAAGATGTCGTGAGATCAGAACATTGGAGAACTAACCTTGAGAACTTTGAGCTTAACAGGAACTTTCTTCCCCTCCCCCAGACCCTGCTCCACTTTAAAGGTCAAAATCCTCCTAGTCTTTCAGGTTCAGTGGGAATGCTATCTCCTTCGTTGAATATTTTGGTAATTCTCCTAGGCACGTCTCTGGGTCCTAAGCGACCCCTCCCTTATCTTCCCAATGACCTGCCCTGTTTTGCCTGCACTAGTTTTTGTGGGTTTCTATATTTTGAAGTTCAAAGATACCTAAAAATCATACCTTTTATTTCAGAGGCAGAAGTGAGGTTGACAGGCCCTAGTCTCCCCCTTACCTGAATGAGGGCATCCCGGGACCCAGTGACAATCAGATTGTTCTCAGGACCAAAAACAGCCGTCTCCACTGTGTCCTCATGTTCAAGGTCAGTGGCCATGAATCGATGAAACCCCTGTGAATTGGCCAAGAACACCCGCACGGATCTTCCAAAGCCTGAAATGGCAGGGACCAGTGTTATGCTTTTCATTCCTGGGGGAGCTTGAGTAATTCAATTGAGTCAGCAGAGTTTTTTGTTCCCCTACTATGTGCCAGTGGAAAGAATACAATGGTGAGCAAGAAAAACACAGCCCTCATTCTCGCAGAGCCTACCACTGGGGGCAGAAGGATGACAGTGACCAGTATCTCACAGAAAAGCAGTGAAGTTACTTATTATCGGGCGACAATGAGTTTTCTGAGGATGGAGACTGCTTATTTGGGCTGTTCATGATAGCCTAGAACCCAACACAGAGCTGGACACAGAGTAAATATGTTTTGAAGAAGGGAGGGAGGGAGGGGGGAAGGAGGGAGGGAGGGAAGAAGAAAAAAACACGGTTATAATTTGTGATAAGGGCAATGAGGTCAGGGAACTGGGTGCCATGAGAAAATGTCACCCAGCCCAGCTGGGCGTGGCTCAGCGGTTAAGCATCGACCTAGGATCCAGGCGATCAGGGTTCGATTCCCGGTCAGGGCACATGCCCGGGTTGCGGGCTAGGCAGGCAATCAATGACTCTCTCATTATTGATGTTTCTATCTCTCTCTCCCCCTCTCCTTTCCTCTCTCTGAAATCAATAAAGATATATTTAAAAAAAGAAAAAAAGAAAAAAGAAAATGTCACCCAGACACATGTAGCAGAGAAAGCACTGTGAAGACAGAGGCAGAGGCTGAGATGTGGCTACAAGTTAAGGAATCACAAGGCAGAAGCTGGAAGAGGCCAGAAAGGATTCTTCTCTAGAGCCTGTGGAGGGAGCCAGCCCTGCCAACACTGTAATTTCAGACTTTCGGCTTCTGGAACCATGAGAGAAGAAATTCCTGTTGTATTAAACCATCATATTTGTGTGGTAGTTTGTTATGACATGTGAGCTGACTTTAGAGGGATGGGGAAGTGACAGGCACTGGAAGAGTGGGAATAGCATGGGGCAACCAGGAGGCAGAAAAGGCCTGGTGTGTCTGAGGAGGAGCAGAGGCCAGTGTGGCTGGAGCACAGTGAAAGGGGGAGATGAGGGAGAGAAAAGGTTGCCAGGTTTAGCAAAACAACAACAGCACACCCGGTTAAGTGTGAATTTCAGATGAATGATGAAAAATTTTATTCATATAAGTATATCCCAAATGTTGTGTGGAATATACTTATACTGAATTTTTGATTTGCTGTTTATGTGAAATTTACCTGGGAGTTCCGTATTTTATCTGGCAACCCTGCCCAAGGGGGCTTTCTCACTTGGTCTGGGTGAATGTTGTGTTGAGAGAACCCCTAGCAAGGAGGTGGGCAAATAAGGGCTACATCTCCTAAGCAACAGGTTGGTTCTCAAAGCTGGATGGGAAAAATGTCCAGGCTCCTTCTTTTCATTGCCTGCTGAGAAGAGCCACACTTGAAGCCCAACTGCAACAAGTTTTTTGTGTTTTGTTTTGTTTTGGACATGCTTAGCAAGAGGAAGGGAGAGAGAAAGGGAGGAGGGGGGAGGGGGGAGAGAGATACATTGATGTGAGAGAGAAACATCGATAGGTTGCTTTTGGAAAGCTCCCAACCAGGGATCAAACCCACAACCCAGATACGTGCCCTGATTGGGAATCAAGCCAGAAACCTTTCGGTGTGCAGGATAATGCACAACCAACTGAGCCACACCAGCCGGGTGATCTGTAACAAGTGTTTAGGTCGCTGAGCTCCTCAATGCCTGTGGCCTCAGTCCTGACTCTATTTTGTGCTTCTACCTTTGTTTTTCTTTTTCCTTTCTTTCCTATTTCCTGTGCTACATTTTACACATACTTAAGCCACCTGATCTGCTTTTGGCAATAAGCTAGAGGGTATATATCAATCCATCATCATCGTTTGATCTGAGAGGATAAGTTTACCTATCAGCCCTGCACTCTCCAATAGGGTCACACGTGGCTATTAATGGGGCTGGTCCAAACCGAGATAAGCTGTAACTATAAAATACACACCAGATTTCGAAAACTTCACACAAGAATTTAAAAAATAATGTGAAATATACCGTTAATGGTTTTTTATATTGATTTCATGTTGAATTTTTGGATGTATTGGGTTAAATATGATCTATTATTAACATAAAGGCCACCTGTTTCTTTTTACTTTTATAAATAAGGTCATGAGAACATTCACAATTATAAACATGGCTGACATTTGTGTTTCAAATTACTGGACAGCATTGATCTACAGTGTCTTTGACGCCTGGAAATGGCTTTGCAAAAATCAGGTCGATTTTAGGACAGTGGAAATACTCTGTATGAGTCTGTAATGATGGATACATGCCATTATACATTTGCCCAAACCCATAAAATGTACAGAACCAAGAGTGAAAACGAATGTAAACTGGGGATTTGGGGTGAAGTGTCAATGTAGGATTACTGATTGTCAACGTGCCTCACTCTGATGGGAGATGTTGGTAATGCTGGTGCTATGCATGCGTGGGTGTAGGGGATATATGGGAAATCTCTGTACCTTCTGCCCAATTTGGCTGTGAACCTAAAACTGATCTGGGGGAAAAAATAGTGCTTAAAAAAATCAGGTTCTGGGGTACATGTTAGTCATCTCCGCTAGGAAGCCTTCGAACGAAAGAAGGAAACCCTGTCACGCACTCTCATGGCCCCTGATTCTTGTCTTTCTTGTGTCTACCTACATGTCCATCTTCCCTATTAGCCTGGAAGCCACTAAAGCAGGGGTTGTGTGGGTGGCTCACCCCTGAGTGTACCCCAGCCCCTCACCCAGCCCCACTCTATCCCTGTGACCATCTAACCACTCCCATTTCAAAGGTAATGAACCAGAAACCCAGAAAGGTTAGGAGATTTGCCCAGAACAGGGGTTGGCAAACGACAGCCCGTGGGCCAGAACTGGCCGGCCACCTATTTTTTTGTATAGCCCATGAGCTAAGAATAGTTCTTACATTTTTCAATGGTTGAAAAAACTCAAAATGAGATTACTATTTCATGACATATTAAAATAATATGAAATTCAAATTTCAGCATATATAAAGAAAGATTTATTGGCACATTGCCGCACCCACTTGAAATACCATCTGGGCGGCTTTTGCATTACAGGGCAGGGTTCAATAGTTGTGACAGAGACTGTCGGGCCCACAAAGCCAAAAATGTGTACTATGTGGCTCGTAGCAGAAAAATTTTCTGATCACTGGCCTAAGACTCTGCCTTTTTCCCAAGCCCCTTCCATTTCCAACCAGATTCAGAGCTTCCTCCTCATCACTCCCAGTGAGCTAAATGCTACCTGCGGCGAGAAGGGATTCGTCTTCAGAGACCACCAGGAACCCCACAGCTTCTGGAAGCTTGTCCAGCAGACTGTCTCCTTCAGAGGAAACCTGCACAAAGTCAAAGATTCCCATCAAGCATTTCCATAGGGTTAAGCATTCAGGGTCAAGAGCTTGACACACGGCTCTGTTACTTACCAGCAATGAGATCCTAAGAAAATTCCTTAACCCCTGGGTGCCTCAGTTTCCTCACCTGTCAAATGGGTGACGATACCAGGACTTTCTCACAGGGCTATTGTGGGCCAAGAAGTGTGCAGAATGGAACCCCTACCCCCACCCCCAGGCACATAGTCAGCTCTCCCAAAGTGGCAGGTCTTATTTCTGTTGACGTTGTTGTTGTAACAAACTCGGGGACCCAGAGAACATTCTAGCATTTGTTTTCTGCCCCCAGAGGAGGTCTGGAGATCTCAAATAAAACTAAAACACAAGGTAAAACCAGAGGAAAGAAGCACTTTCTTCCCATTCCCGAGTTGCAGAAATGAGTCGATTTCGTTCAAAGCTAAGAGGGAGATTCATTCATTAACCCTGATTCTCAGCTCCAATCCAGCTACTGAGTTTTGAGTGCCTGGCTGCCATCAGGCTGTGTGCCAAAAGCATTATGTTCATTACCTATTGGGGTGAGAGGGAACGGGACATGTGGACAGCCCAGGAAAGTGAGTCCTTTGCACCAGTTCAACCTAGGCTTTTAAAAATATTTGTTCAACATTTATTTAGCAGGTGCAGGAGAAACGAAATTTCTTTCTTTTTTTTAATTAAAAAAAATACATATCTTTTATTGATTTCAGAGAGAGGAAGGGAGAGGGAGTGAGAGAGATAGAAACATCAATAAAAACATATAAAAAAAAGAGAAAAAGAAATATCCAGTGCACACCATGAACATCTTTTCATCTTCCCTGTTACTCTTCCTTCTCCCCAGAAGAGACTGTTGTCCATTTGCATAGATGTTTACCTGAGCATCTTTTTGTGCATAATCCATCACAGATGTTTTGCAAGTTGCTTTTCACTTAATGTATCTGGGGAAGCGGCTCTCAACTGGGGAGCAATTTTGCTTTCCCAGAGGACATTGGGCAATGTCTGGAGACATTTTTGGTTGTTAAGTTGGGGAAGATACTTTGCATCTAGTGGGTGGAAGCCAAGGATGCTGCTAAACACCCTGCCGTGCATAGCACAGCCCCCCACAGCAGAGAAGGATCTGGCCCCAAATGTCAACAGTGCCAGGGTAGGGGTTAGCACAGCAGTTAGGACCATGGATCCTAGAGCTAGACTGCTTGAGTTCAAATCCCATCTGTGACACTCTCTGTGCCTCAGTTTACCTATCTGTAACAAAGCAAATGGCAGCAGCTACATTGGCATTGCTTCGAGGGATAAATAACTTAACAAATAAAAAAGTGCCTGAAAGAGTGCTGAGTACACAGTGAGCACTAACCTGAAAATTTGTAATTTTCATGAAAGTAGCTCTAGTCCTGGAGTTGGCAAACCTTTCCTGTAATGGGCCAGATAGTAACTATTTTAGACTTTGTGGCCATATAGTCTCAACTTTGCTATTATGGCACCAACCCAGCCATAGACAACATATAAACAAACGGGTGTAGTGTGCCAATAAAACTTCATTTATGGACACTAAATGAAGTTTAATGGAACTAAAAGATGGAATCCATAGAATTTTCACATCACAAGATATTTTTTAAAAGTTTTTTTCAACTACTAAAATTAGAAAAGCCATTCTCAGTTTTTGGTCTACACAAAAACAGCCCATGGGCCACAGTTTGCTGACCACTGCTCAAGGCTATCTGATTTTTTTTATAGCTACATAATCTTCCATAGTATAGATATTCCTAAATTCATTTAACCACTTTTCTATAGATGGACATTTGAGATCATGTCAATGTTTTCCTATTATATAGAGAGCTGTAGTAAATGCCATCCTCTAGGCTGGTCACATTTTTAAATAATGGGTATATTCCTGAAAAATCTTGGGTAACATAAAACATGCTGAATTTGAGAGGAATTTCCCCATAGAATTGATAAAGGATAGTAGGTGTTTCTGCCTACCAGGTATTGATACTGACATGAGTGTAAACACAGTCTACTATTCATGAGATGCTGAACATATTTTAAAATGATTTTGCATTTTCCCTATTTCAAATTTGCTCAGAAAATGTAACTGAATACTTTTATGATGGTATTTCAAATTTACCTAAGTAAAATTCACATAAAATGTAGCCATGCTGTGTTTACGTTTGTGTACACATGTCCAAGTATTTAGGATAGATAGGTTCCTGGAAGCAGAATTGTTGGGTTCAATGTCAATGTGACTTTTTAATCTTGAGAGACACTGCGAGATTGCTTTCCCAAGAGCTCGCCAATTTATATTCCCACAAGGAAGGTGAAATAGTGTCCAGGAAATGGATTTTCTTTTCATAAAAATATACACATTTATGTTCAAAATAAGAGCTCCATTACATGCACTTTGCTGAACCAGATAAATCTTGGGAGATGTTTTTTTAAAAACATAAACATTAAGATAATAAAACAAAGCTCCCAGCCCTAGCAGGTTCGGCTCAGTAGTTAGAGCATCGGCCCATGGACTGAAGAGTCCTGGGGTTTGATTCCTGGCTAATGGCACGTACCTCAGTTGCAAGCTCAATCCTCGGCCCCAGTCGGGGTGCATGTGGGAGGTAACCAATCGATGTGTCTCTCTCTGTCCCCCTTCCTCTCTCTCTGAAAAGCAATGGAAAAAATATCCTTGGGTGAGGATTAAAAAAACATTTTTTTTTTCATAAATAAATAAAGCTCCCATTCCTGGTATAAGCATTGCTCTATGCAGAAGTCAGTTTCAAAGTTGCACTGAATTGCAATGACCAAAGGCAGGTCACAGCGCAGAGTTGGTGCCATTATCTGGAGTTTCCCCGTGCAACCGGCTTGTGCAACTCTACAGTTGTATTCATAAGTGTCTTTGTTTCTATTAAAGCAGGATGGGGTCCTACTTACATTTCAAAAATTCTTATTGTATGTTTCATGTTATTTCAATACCAGACTCTTGGTTAACATATGCATGATCTTCATTTCCTGGCTTGCAGGTCTAGTGGCTCTGCATCTTGAGTTTCACTTGGACTTAAATATTTCAGGGCCAGCTTTGATGAAGAGTGATGGTTGGATACCACTCAGGAACTTTGGTACAAGGAGACTACTTTTCTCAGGACCAAATAGTTCTGGAGTCTTTGGGTACCTGCTCATTCAGCCTTCCCTGTGCTCTGACTTTCTAGGGCACAGAGAGCTTTGAGCTGAGCTTTCTCTTCTAGTTACTTTTTCTGATGTTCTTCCTTCGTTAAGCTTCCATCTGGTATTATATCCCTTCAGCCTGAATAACTGCTTTTGAGCATCTCTTATAGTGCCGATTTGATAGAGACAAATTGTCTCAGCTTTGCTTGCCCAAAAATGATAATAATAAGAACTATAAGAGCTGCCCCAGACATAAATAGGGGGACACGTTTGTGGAGCTCCCTACAAGTGATGTGTGCCCAGGTGAGCACTGCAGGCTTTTCTAACCAAGGGCACTATCATCAATAGACTTGGGAACGACAGAACAGCAGCCTTCAGGAATAGAAGAATAGCCTTCAGAATTGAGGGGATGGGGATGGGGCACCAATCATGAGTTATAAATGTAGAAATCTGAGTTTAACTAGCACCGTATTTCCAATTCACTCCAGTGACATCTTACTGGTTGGAAATCTGAGCAGGTGCCCATCTATCCATGCCTTGTCCTGTCTCTGGATATAGGTGCCATTTCTGCCACCACCACTCATTTTACAAATGAGGAAACTGAGGCTCAAAGAAGAGGATGAGCTTGCCCAAGAATACAACTAGTTAGAGGCAGAACTGGGATTTTCAAACCTAGGTGTGTTTACCCCCCGAGGATATTACTGATGGATATTACTGAAGATCATCAGTAAATGGAGAAATAACATTAAGCATCCAAGGGATCTGATAAAAGAATTGAGATTCTCTTTCATTATTGTGTTTGCTACCTTGATTGCTCAGGGAAGCTATGAGGCCATGAGGTTCAGAAGTGTGGAGCTTTGGGATGATTCTCTAGTGGCCATATTCCTCCCCTCCTCAAACTCTCAGCTCCTCAGCACAGCATACAAGACCCTCCATGCCCCTTTACCGTGATGACTCTCTTTTCCGTAAAATGCCAGGCATGTCTTACCTCACCACCACCACCACTATTCCCTCTATCTTTCCCTTTCCATCTTGGATATCCTTCTTGTTGCAAGGATGCCTCCCCAGGGGAGCCTTCCCAGATCACCTCTTCCAGAAGTATTTGTTCCTGCCCCGTCCAACACGCTACCTCTGCCTCTACTGGCGACAGAGTCTGTTCCTCTTAGTGTGGCTATATGTCATTGGCAAGCTCATCTCCTTCTCTAAATAAGTTTTTTTTTTTTAAATTGATTTTTAGAGAGAGAGGAAGGGGGAGAGAGAGAGAGAGAGAAACATCAATATGAAATGAAACATCATTTGGCTGCTGCCTCCTGCACGCCCCCTACCCGGGATCAAGCCCACAATCTGGGCATGTGCCCTGACCGGGAATCGAACTGACAACCTTTTGGTGCACAGGACAACGCCCAAACAACTGAGCCACACTGGCCAGGGCCTAAGTTGAGTTCCTGAGGATGCAGTTTGGCTCCTGTACCTTCTACAGCCCCTCCAGGGCCTGGTGCGATGCCCTTGTTTCTCCACCTATGACCCCGATAGAGCCTGATGTGGGTGCTCCGGCCATCTCCCTTCAAGGTTCTCTTCCATGCCTGAAGGTCGCTTGCCGCACACCTGCAGCCCCCGCCCGGGCTGGCGTTTCTTCTGGCTCCTCCCCCCATCTCACCATCACACTCGGCCCCTGTGAACGCTCTCGGGAGCGGCCAGCCACTGCCGGGGCTGGCGGGCAGACAGCGCCCCAGCTCCTGGCTCCTTGGCGGGGACAGCTCTAAAGCACGTCCTTACACCGTCTCCTACAGCGCCCCCAGCAGGACCGAGTGCCAAAGACGGCCCACATTGGCCAGCCCCCAGGAGACGCCACGAGATGTTTCCTGAACTGTACTGAACTGTGAATCTCTAGGGTTAGGAAGCCAAGTGCCACTTGTTAAAAGGTCAGAGGTGAGGTGGTTTCTCCCAGCCTCCAGGACATCTGAGCACACTGGAGCGGAGTGAGTGTTGGCATCGTAATTCAGGAAAGTCGCTCACCAAGGAGATGGAGCCCTTGCTGAAGCCAACAACTGTCCATCCTGGCTTCTGGACCGAGGCCCCACAGACAGGTGTTTCTTCTCCGGCACTGGCCAAGCGCCGCTTCCCTCGCGCCTTCCCTGTGGCTGAGCCCCACGCGCTGACCGCGCCGCCCTGGGACACCGCCAGCAGCGTGGCCCGCGAGGCCAACAGGGCCGTGCACGCCCAGGGCTCGGCGGCGTCTCCCCGGATACGGAAAAGCAGCTCTGCAGTTTCCAGATTCCAGGCGCTGACCTAACAGAGGGATGAAAAGGAAGAAAAGCTCAGCAGGACGCCTCGGCTGCAAGTTTTCCAGAGTCCAATGCAAGGCCTATTCTTTTTTATAGTTCATGCATTTGATTTCCAACACTCTGCTAGTTCCAAATATAAGGGGGTCGGAGGGAGGTCTCCTGAATTGGATTCTGGAAGAACAAAAGGACATCTGTGGGAAGTTTGATGAAATCCAAATAAAGCCTGGAAACAGGTTAATAGAAATGATTAATATTAATGTCTTGGTTTTGACAAATGTAGTTATGTAAGATGTTTACATTAGACAAGGCTGGATCAAGGGCACGTGGGAACTCTTTATAATATCTTAAAACTTTTGCATAAATCTAAAATTGCTGCAAAATAAAAAATTTTTAAAATAGAAAAAAAGCCAGCCATACCATATGCATTGACATATATGCCCATTACAAATAATTATTGATTAAAGCGGTTTTCCTGTTTAACCTCCCCCCAAAAATGTATCTTTTTATCAGCAGTAACCATTTAAATAGTAAACATTTGCCCATTAATTTTACTTATGGGGTTTATGTTAAAGAAATAAGAAAAGATACACACAAAAATATATGCATAAGGAAAGTTATCTCAGTTATTTGAAAGCTTAAAGAACTAGATACAACCTATATGACCAACAGAAAGGGATTAGTTAAATAAACTATAGTGGAACCATGCAATGGAATCTTATGAAATCACTAAACATGCTCTTTTTGAAGAATGTTTAAGGTTATGAGCCAATGAAATAGCTTTATAAAACTGCACATATGGTTTTATCCCGATTTTGTTTTATACACATATGCACTTGCACACACACAAACACCACATAAAGTAAAATCATGTAAATGTTTACAGTGCTTAATCATGTAAATGTAATCTTTGAGATTATCTATTATTATTCATTATTTCTTTATTGTTGTTTCCAAACCTTTGCCGATAACAAAGAGATTTCTATAACCAGTTTTGAAATCAACCGACACTTCTCTAATATTTAAGCCTGCACTGCCCAATAAAAATATAATGCAAGCCACATGTGACTAAATTTTTATCAGCCGCCTTTGTTACCTTTGAGCTAGATGCTGAATACACAACCTTCTTTGCTTCATCCACGTGAAGGCTACAGATCTGAGGTTCAGTGGGAACTTTCGAGTCTCCATCACAAATGGTGAATTTCTCCTGGCCAGAGACTAAGTTCCACAAGCGCAGAGTGCGGTCCTTGGAGGCAGAGATGGCCTGAGTCCCTTTGGCAAACACTTTTACACACCTTACCTCTCCTGCAGCAGACCAGGGTGGGGGAGAGTATATTAACTGGGCATACCTTAACCTTCCAACTACCAAAATGCCTGTTGTCTTGGAAATTCCCTGGTTTACCAAAGAAAAGATGGATGGATTTGAATATATCCGTATTAGAAATAATGGAATGTGGCAAAGTTAAAGTGGGAGTGTAACAACGTAACTGCCCAGATGTTGAATCTGTAATAAACAGAAATTATTGAAATAAATAAAAGTTGAGCATCATCCAGGAAGTGTAATGAAAACAAGGTAAAATTATAGGAGATTATGTAATTTTGGAGAGATATTAAAACATGAAATTTCAAAGATATAAAGCGGGGAAATTAACCAACTGGATTACATAAAAATGTAAAACTTCAGGGGAGTAACTGGAAGGTATTTGACAGATTGGGAGAAAATACTTGCAGTATATAATATACATGGAGTCAACAAGCAAAGTTCTTACAAATAAGCGAGAAAAATGCAAATAACTTTCAAATTAGACAAGGAATATAAACAGGAAATTGATATAAAAAGTACAGTAGACAATAAGCATTAGGAAATGATGCCCAACCTCATAGTCACCACAAAAATGCAAGGTGAAATACCAATACCATCATATTGGCAAACATTTTATAGATTGATTGCTGGAGTGCTGGCAAAGATATAAGAAATCAGTTCTTCTCCTATTTGCTGAGTTGTTGGGAGTTTAAGTTGATATAAATTTGTAAGAGGGTAATTTGGTACCATTTTTTAAAAGCTAAAATGTGCAATCTTGGTTTTGATAATACACTATAATTATGTAAGATGTTGCCATTCAGGTGAAAAAAAGGTACACGAGAACTCTCTGTACTATTTTAGTTGGCAACTTTTTGTGAGTCTATAAGTACTTCAAAATAAATAGCTAAGAAAAAGAGGAATAAAGGAAAGTGTTCATACAATCTGACTCAGAAATCCCACTTGTAGAAATGTGTCTTATAGAAATAATAGCTTAAGTGTGTGAAGATGTAGGAGGACTTTAATTGCATCATTGTTTGTATAAGAATAGTATGCAGGCATTAAAAGTAATAAGATGAATGTATATATACAATGACTGGACCATGATAATAATTATTTCTATAACAGCCAGTACTTATGGAGTGCCTTGTATATGCTAAACATAGTTGTAGGTGGTTTATATGCATTAAAATCCTTTAATCCTCATAACAACTCTGTGAGATATGACTATTATCCCATTATACAGATGTGGAAACTGAGGCTCAGCAGAATAACTTATCTAAAGCCACACGGTTAATAAGTAATGGAGCCCTGATTTGAACCCAGAAACCAAGCTCTCAATTACTACAAAATATTGTTACAATATATTGTGATAAAAGCAAGTTGCAGCAGAGTATATAAAATAGGATGATCTGATTTTTGACAAAAACTCAAAGTACATGAGCCTATAGAGAGTTATGTTGGCATAAACCTAGAGAAAATTTGCTATTGGCATATAACAAACTGTGAACACTGATCACCCTGAGGGGAGACTTACAGGGGGAGAGACTAAAGGAAGAGAGTTTTATTTCTTTATAATTCAAATGCCAACAAGACAGTGGGTGATTTTTATTTGTTGCAATTTGGGTATTTTCAAGCAAAATTTTTATAAATAGTAATGCTTTACAATATATCCCCATAGAGAACACTATATTACTGTTAACATGAATTAGAGATATATTCAGAAGAGCTGCCCAGCTCAGCGAATTGCCAATTCACAGAAGGTGAGCTAAATAAGCAGCTATTGTTTGAAGCTACTATATTTTGGGGTGTTTTGTTATGCAGTGATAGCTAACTGGTGCAGGATCAAAGCTGAGGTTTTGATACAGAGAAGTGAATTGGTAGTGAAGGGGTTCTGAGGACCGACTGACTGATGTGGACACCAGGAAGAAGGTGATCCTAACCCACTTCCCGAGCCTCACCTGTGTGTCCAGTTAGGATGTGGATCGCCTGCTGCTCTTCCATATCCCACACAGCCACGATGCCATCCTGGGTGCCCACCACCAGCAGCTTCTCTTCCAGGCTCCATGCCATACTGGTGATGCCTGCAGCCCACAAAGACAACAGTGAGGACATCAGCTCCCATGTATAAGTGCTCAGCCATGAGATCCTCTAATGGGTCCCCACTTCGCAGATAGGGAAACTGAGGCATGGACAGATTCAGCCCCTGACCAGAGCCACACATCTAGGAAACAGCAGAGGCAGGACTTCCGAAGCCAGAGCTGTCAGAAACCAGATTCAGATCTCGGCTGTAATGTTTATGTTGCTCTTAGGGGCTAAAACATAGCTTGGTCATAAGTGTCTCTCTAGTTCATCAGTTCTCATCCAGGGGCATGTCTGCTCCCCAGACTGTTATGTGAGAGAGAAATGAACTATTTTATTTTATTTTAGCCACTGCTATTTTGGCCTTTGTTATAGCATCTGAACCTGTATCCTAACAAATACACAGTGTTTTCCATTAAACCAGATTCAGTCGCAGAATCCTCCTCAATACAACATTCCAGTGGCTGTCCCTAAATTGATTATTCCATTAATTGTACTTAGTGGTGCTTAGATTTTCTATTTGGGAAGCACTATTCCCTACAAGGCAATGTGGCATAGAAATGTCCTCAGTTGCAATAACTGACATTTGAACCACAAGCTAATCGTATTCAGTGGCCTCCCGATTAATGCAAGAGGTTGTGGGTGAGCAAAAAAAGGGATAGATGAATGGAGGTGGATTGGTAGATAAGTGGATAGATAGATGGCTAGTTAGATGAGTGGGTGAGTCAATAGATAGGAATTAGAGTGAATAGATGGGTAGAGAGATGAACCAACTGATAGATGGGTGGGCAAGCTCATGGATGGCTGAGTGTATGGGTGGGTGGAGGGGTGAGTGGATGGAAGACAGCCAGGCAAGGAAAATAGTAAGCTAAGTGGTGAGGATAGAGGGGTGGAAGGAAGGATAACTAATGGAAGCATGTATGGTGATGGAAGGAAGGAAGGAAGGAAGGAAGGAAGGAAGGAAGGAAGGAAGGAAGGAAGGAAGGAAGGAAGGAAGGAAGGAAGGAAGGAAGGAAGGAAGGAAGGAAGGAAGGAAGGACAAATTGATGATGAATGGAGAGAGTGAAATTCTCTTGTCCCACTGACATTCTGGGGTCCTCGGGAATCTATGAGCTCCATCAGCCTCTCAGGGGTCAGTCAGGCACTAGTCCTTAGTTTCCGGACTTACTAGCATCGGCCTGTAAATTGTAGAAACTCTCTGTAAGATGGGCACTGAATTCTTAGAGACAAGACCCCTGAGGCAGTTGGCATCCCCTTACTCTGGGCTCATTAGCAGTCTTCACACTAGTAACCTACAGTTTCTGTGGGGAGAGCAAGTCAGCATGAGACCGCAGGAGCAGCCCCGGTGGCACCCTCGGGCCTTCAGACTGGCAGAGGGGAGCCCCAGAGAGTAGCTTGAAACAACTGCCCTCCAGTGCCCCCAGGCCAGAGGGGACCTGGCAGGACTTTTGCTGTACTGGGGAGACCCACCTTTGTGACAGCCAGTGAGGGTCGCCCTGAGGGGTCCTCCTGGGGGCTGGAGGAATCCTACGAGAGGCACCAGCACGGGGTGTGGGCTCTCCCGGAACCAGCTCTGGGCCTGTTGGCACAGCTGTCCCACCAGTGCCGGATGCGAGGTGGCGAAGAAATGGAGCCTGGCCAGGATTTCTGTATACAGGATGCTCCTCTCTGCAACAAAGGGGACTCCAGTTAAGGGGAGGGGCACCGCTTTCCTAGGGCAAGGACCCCCCCCTTCGCCCATCGTCTTCTCCTGCCTGTTATCCAGATACTTGTGCCCCCACTTCAAGCACACTGGGTGGTTCCAGCCTTTGGGCCTCTGCCTGGAATGTGTCCTCCCCCTCCCCTTTCTCACGCAATCATCTCATTCTCATCTTAGCTCAAAGGTCACTTCTGAACAAAAGCATCCTTCATTCCAACCCTCCAGCTCCCACAGTCCCCAGCTCAGGTCTTATCACAGTTGCAATCTGGCATTTCTTTGTGTGTTTATTTAATGGCCCAGCCACCTCCATTACCTCTGCGCTGGAGTTTTCTGAAAACAGGAATAATGTCTGTCTGTTCATTGCTGCGTCCTTACTGCCTAGAACCTTATAGACACCCAACAAGTCTTTGTTAGAGGAATGCTGATCATTTCCCCAGCACTTCACAGTTAGATCATGTATTGGTTTCCCACGGCTGCTGTAACAGATGACCACAAATTGGATGGCTTAAAACAACAGAACTTTATTCTCTCCCAGTTCTGGAGACAAGAAGTCCAAAATCAAGGTGCCAGCAGGGCCGCGCTCCCTCTGAAGGCCCTAGGGGAGGATCCTTCCTTGTCCCTTCCATCTTCTGGGGGCTCCAGGCATCCTTGGCTTGTGGTTACATCACCCCAATCTCTGCCTCTGCCTTCACACAGCCTTCTCATCTCTGTTTCCTCCATGTTTTCTCCTTTTCTGTTTCAAATCTCTCTCTGCTTCCTTCTTATAAGGATGCTTGTGATTTCATTGAGGGCCCAACTAGATAATCTGGCGTGAGCTCTCCATCTCAAGATCCTTAATTTAATCACAGCTTTTGTTATACAAGGTGATTGTCACAGGTTCCAGGGATTAGGAAGTGAATGTATATATTTTGTGTGTGTGCATGTGTGACAATTTTTTCTGCCTACCACACAGAGGTATCATCAGTATTATCCCGAGTTAATAAAGGGGAAAATTGGGGCACAGAGAGATTAAGCAATTTGCACAAGGTCACACAGCCAGTCAGAGGCAGGAATCTGACCTAAAGAGTTTGATTGCAACAGTGAGTAAAGACCAGGGACACTGAAGGGGGACAGTTTTTTTGTTCCTGTTGTTGGGGACCAGGACAATGGTGGCAATGCCCTGTGCTTTGGTTTGCTCCAGTGGGTAAAATTGGACAGGACTAGGACTGAGGGCAAGTGCCTTACTCATCATGAGTGCAAAGTTTAAGGTGGCTCTTATAAGCTCAACAATCAAGATAAATATTGTTTTAATGAAATATTTTAAAAATCAAAATGAATGTATCTAAAACCTATGATGAACAAAATATAGTCTTTTAAATAAAAACAGGGTAAGAAATGGCACCACACCAAACCTTCCTGGAGCCTGAGGCAATAGAAGTCAGGAATATCCTCCACCCATTTTTAGGAGCCATTGAAAGTTCTGGAAGGTGCCGAGAACATGTGGTTGCCCAGCTGCATCATCTGGTGGCAACATTTGTTTCTATACCTCCTTGTGCTGGGGGAGCCACAAGTTGCCAATCAAGGATGCTGCAAAGAACATGCTGTGTTGGGGCTTTTAATTCTTCCCTTGAATTAGGCTGTTGTGCCCAAGGCTGTTTTCCTGGGAAATCACTCCCTGTGGGATATATAACTCCTGGTGAACATGAATATGTGAGAAATGCATAACTAATGGTGGACACCAGTGCCTTCCACTTGGGTGGGACCCTAGACACGCTTTGGTTCAATCCCACAATTCACAGGTGATGGAAGCTGAGGCTCACTACAGAAATGGCTCGTCCAAGGCTGTTCACATCTACAATATTGATGCAGTCATATGACAGTAACGGGCCCTTGATGGCACCATGGGGACAGGTTCTGCATGAACTGACTCACCTACCCTTCCAGGCAGTTCTAGGTGGGAGGACCAATCATATCTCATTTTGCAGATGGGAAAACTGAGGACTGCAAGGCAGGGGTGGGGTGGGGGGGTAAGGAACTTGCAAGGTCACACTACCAGTAAGTGGCAGAGCCCTGATTTAAATCTACACAGTGGGCCTCAAAATCCATGCTCTTGGTCAGTACTGGTCTATGTGTAGGGGTACAGATTTGGCAGGGAGCAAATGGATGGCACCCCTACACTCATGGAGCTCAGTCCGGTGGGGCAGACACATGATGCAAAAGAAAACAGCAGAAATAATAAGAGCTAAGACAGATGGAAGCCAGGTGCAGTGGTGAAAATTCAGGGGCTGGGAGACAGGGGGCTGTCCAGCTTCAGTGGTGACTGGACAGACTTCTTGGAGAAGCAGCATTTGACTGAGCACTGAGGGAGCCATGGGAGGGATATAGAAATTCAGCACCTTTATAAAACCCTCTGGTCAAAACCTGGTGGTATTTGTGTGAGAAAAGCCATCCTGGTCACATCACACTCATTAGAAGGCTTTTTTAAAAATCAGAATATAACAAGTGTTGGTGAGGATGTGGAGGAACTGGCATCCCTGGGCACTATTGGTGGGACTGCGAAATTGTGCAGCTGCTATGAAAAACGGTATGGAAGTTCCTCAAAAAGTTAAACATAGAATTACTATATGACTCAGAAATCCCACTTCTGGGTACATACCCAAAAGAATTGAAAGCAGCCTTGAAAAGATAGTTGTACACCCATGTTCACAGCAGCATTTTGCACAACACAAGTGCCCATCAATGGGTGACTGGATAAACAAAATGTGTGTATCCGCCCAGTGGACTATTATTCAACATTCAAAAGGAAGGAAATTCTGATACACACTATGGACATGGGTGAAATTTGAGGACGTTATGCTGAGTGAAATATGCCAGTCACGAAAGGGCAAATACTGTGTAGTCCCACTTATATGAGGTCCCTAGAGTAGTCAGATTCCTAAAGACAGAAAGTAGATGGTAGGTGCCAGGGCTGGGAGATGGGGATGGGGAATTAGTGTTTAATGGGGACAGAGTTTCAGTTTGGGAGGATGGAAAGTTCTGGAGATGGATGGCTGCACAGCAATGTGATTGACTTAATGCCACTGAACTGTGCACTTAAAAATGATTATGATGGTAAATTTTATGTCATATGCATTTTACTACAATTTTAAAAAACAAAAACAAACAAATGCCATCCTGGACAGAGCATCAGCTAGGGCTCAGAGGTTCCTCAGTCTCTGGGGCAGCCCAGTGACTTGTCCTGAGAACTGAGAATGATTTTTACAGATCAATGTTTGTAATCAATGGGATGATGGAAACATGGCCTTTGAACCACAATTAAGCAAAATATTATTCCCCAGAACAAAATTCCCTCATCTTTCTCATTAGTAGACCTGAGTTACCAACAAGTCATGCTCAATTATTATAACTATATTTTTAATTTTATCAATACAAAAATCTGTGGGCATGTGTTTTCTCTCTTGTTATATTAAGTAATGACATTATTTCCTTGATTTTACTTGAAATATCACCTATGTGGTCCCTTCTAGGAACAGGTGCTGGGTGGGGTAAGCGGATAGGCCCTGCTTTGGTAGTTTTCACTCCAAAATATTCTCGGATTCAATTTATAGTTCTAGAGGCTGGACTGGGAGAAGCACCAAAGGTGTAGACGGGAAAGGTGTGGGGTTAATAAAAGTCCAGCTGATGGCTCAGTGAGGAGAATGGGCTTCTAGTGGTCTGTACAGAGCGGCCCCCCTGCCAGGCCAGCCCCACTCACCCATGCCCCGGAGCTCCAGGGCCGGGCGGCACAGCTGGAGGGCTTCTCGGACCAGGCCCACCTCGGGACAGTCCACGTGAGGGGCACACAAGTCAAAATCATCCAACAGGCTCTCGATGCCCCCGGAAACACCTCGGCAGGAAATCCAGTTCATGCTGCCTGCGGGGAGAAGGGGGGCTTTGGGGAGCACATTCTTCCCTCCAGCCCTTACCTCTTCAATTCTCCCAGGGGTTCTCACTCTTGGCACTGCTGACACTGGGGCTGGGTGATCCTCTGTGGTGGGCGTCCTGTGCACTGCAGGGTGTTGCGTAGGATCCCTGGTCTCCACCCACCAGATGCCAGTAGCATCCCCCCAAAGTTATGATCATCAAAAACATCAACATTGCCAAGTGTCCCCTGGGGGGCAGAATCACCCCTGGTTGAGAATCACAAGGATGAATGAGTGATGACAGATAGATAGATGATAGATAGTTGATAGATAGATGATAGATTAGATAGATAGATAGATAGATAGATAGATAGATAGATAGATAGATAGATAGATAGATGATAGATGATAGATAGAATAGAGAAATAGATGGGGAGACAGAAAGAAGGATGAATAGATAGATGATGGATGGACAGATATAAAGATGATAGACATAGATGATAGAAAGAGAGAAATGATAGACAAACATAGATGGTAGTTAGAGATAGAGATGATAGATAATAAATAAACAAAAAGAAAGATGGATGGATGGATATAAAGATGATAGAAAGGTAGAGATGAGAGAGATAGAAATGATAGAAAGACAGCTCTGATAGGTAGATATAGTAGAGAGGTAGATATAACAGATAGACAGAGCCGGTAGATAAACAGAGAGAGACAGTGGATGGTATATTGATAGACAGACAGGGTCTCTCTCAATCTAAGGCTGACTTTCTTACCCTCTGCACTATCAACTAGCACTAGATGCCAGCAGCACCCCCTCCCTGAGTCTTGACAACCAAAATATCTCCAGACATTGCCAAGTGTCCCCTGGAGAGGAGGTGCAGAATCACACCACATGAGACCCAGAGAAGCCAAGCACATTGACTTTTGCCCTTCACTCTTCCCAGGCCCTGGAAAGGGGGAGCACCGCAGAGGGTCGAGACGTGCCCAGGGCTTACCCAGCACCTCCTGCTTCAGCTCCTCGATGCGGCCCGAGTGGAGCAGGTGATAGGGCAACTCCTTCAGCTTCCGCAGGTTTGCAACAGTATCTGAGAACCACAGGGGTTGGGGGGCCACCTGCAGAGGAGGAGGGGATGGCAGCCAGGCTGCTACCAAATGAGTTCATTCATTCACTCCACAAACATAGACCAGGCTGGGCACCATGTGATGCTGGAGGGAATGGGGACACAATTCCAGGCAGAGATATCCTACAGCTACCACAAGCTGGGCTGGGGTAGAGGGAGGGATGTGGGGTTCAGGGAATCTAAGGACATTGGAGCAGAGCCTCAGAGGATAAGTAGGAGTCTGTCTGGTGAAATGCATCAGAAAACAATAGGATTCCTGGGCAAGGGAATGGCATATTCAAAGGTCCAGAGGTGAGAGAGCAGAATGAGAGTTTGGGGAAGGCTGAATTATAAAGCATAGTGGGCAGTCATGGTGGGAAATGAGACTAGGGAGTTTGTAGACAGAAGATCATGAATATCAGGCTGGGGAGCTTGGACAGGACACAGAGGTTCACTGGGGAGCCATGGGAGGTGTTAGAGGAGAAGCATGGTCAGTTGCATTGTCAGAAGCATTCCTGAGGAGGGTGGACTGAAGCAGGAGGTACTGAGGCTGGGAAGCCAGGAAGGAGTACAGGCCATGTCCCAGAGGGAAAGGATGAGACTGAGCCTGCAGGTGTTCTGGGCACAAGGGAGAAGATCTGTGTCATCAGAGAGGAGAAAGGGTAGCACCAAGAAACAATTAGGCCCGGCCCTGCCTCTGGCCTCCCCTGTCCATCCCGGGAGACAAAGAAAAAAGTAAAAATCTATGACAACAAAGGACTTACAAGTGTATTTGCTAGTTGTAATCAACATGCTAATTAAGGAAGATGTTAACGTCATGGGAAGCTGACGGAAGAGCCCATGGGAACTCGATTTGCAACTCCTCTGTAAATCTAAAATGATTTCAAAACTAAAGTTCTTAAAAACTTCTAAGTTCTGCCTCAGAGGGAAGGGAACATGAAGTAAAGAACAAGTAATCAAGAAGAGAGAAAACCCTAAAAGGCTTCCTGAAGGAAGCGGCATTAAAGATGGGTCTTCCCGTGTTTGAGAGGGGGCAGCACACTAGCTGAGGAGGCCAAGTCTTAGAGCTCCTGGGCATAAAAGAAGAAAGACTGGAAGGAAAAGTGTGAATAGTGGCTTGGTTTTGCCCGCACAGTGGGGTGGAGGTGGAAGGTGGGGAACAGGGGTGTAGTCACCTCACCTTGCGGTCTAAGTTCAGGGGCTTCCCCACCAGTGGCAGGGTGATGAGTTTCTTGGTGCCCTGGCTCCAGGCCCCCAAGAAGAAGTCAGCCAAGATTCCGTGCCTCTTGGCTTTCTCAGGCTCCAACAAGTAGCGCTCTCGGACCACCTCAGCCAGCTCTCTGCGGAGAGGGGACATGGGCTAGTGGGCCTGGGGGACCTGGCAAGCTCAGAGTTGGCCACCAGCCTTCCAGGATGCAGTTCCCAAATGCAGGTCCATCCTAAACCACCATCCATATGCTCACTAAGTCTTTTGACCACTTGTCCTATTTGCTACCTAACATTTATCTCTAACTCAGCCCATCTTTTTCCCCCTCAAATAAACTTACTTTAAAAAGGATCCTTTGGGCCCAGCCAGGTGTGGCTCAGCAGTTCTGCATTGACCTAGGATCCAGGAGATCGCAGTTCTGATTCCTGGTTAGGGCACATACTCAAGTTGCGGGTTCGATCCCCAGTGGGGGCAGCCAATCAATGACTCTCTCTCATCATTGATGTTTCTATCTCCCTCTCCCTTCCTCTCTTTGAAACCGATAAAGATATATTTTTTTAAAAAAAGGAACCTTTGGGCTCCTCCTATTAAACATAAAATAAGTTTCTGTATACCCAGCAATTCCATTCCTGGAATTATGTACAGTGTATATATCTACTCCAAGTACATACTAAAAAAATGGAAAAACTTGTATACTCAAGTTCATAGCAGCACAATTCACACTTGCAAAAGGTGGAAACAGCCCAAATAGCCATCAGGGGATGAACAGGTAAATAGTGATACATCCATACAATCATAAAGAGGAATGAAGCTTTGACACACACTATAACATAGGTGAATCTTGAAAACATGATGCTGAGTGAGAGAAGCCAGACACAAAAGGCCACACGTTATATAATTCCATTGATACGAAATGTCCAGAACTGGCAAATACACAGAGACAGAAAGCAGATTAGTGGTTGCCAGGGGTTGGGGGGAAATGGGGAGTGACTGCTCATGGGGATGGGGTCTCCTTTGGGGCGATGAAAGTGTTCTGGAACTTCTTAGAGGGGATGATTGCACTGCGAATGTGCTAAGTGCTACTGAATTGTACACTTTAAAATGGTGAATTTTATATGTGAATTTCTCCTCATAAAAAAACAAGTTAGTTGTGTTCGAGTCGGTGCACAGAAACCCTTGAATGCTGTGCCAGGTGGATTTGACTCCCTGGGGATGGGAAGAGAAGAGGACCTGGATCGAAGAGCCTGATCAGTGAGTTCTTGCTCTTGGGCCCCAGGCAGCACCACCTCCGCTCCGCACCTACCTGTGGGCAATGGCCAGAAGCGTGAAGCCATCCACGGGTCGCCTGGCCAAGCAGTTTCCCAGATCACGACGAAGCCTCACCCACAGCAGGGGTGGGAAACGCAGCAGCTCCTTGCTGGGTGGCGTCCAGTCCTGGTACACAGCCTGTAGGACCTCATCATCCAAGGACAGGATGTCCTTCAGCTCAGCCTCCGACAGCCCGTGCCTGTATAAGGAAGGATGGGAAACACACCTGTATCTCCTGCACGTGGAGGGTAAACCAAAGGGTTTACCCTGAGGATAAGCATGTGGACATGTCCCAGGCCCAGTGGCACCAATGCCCGGTTTGAGCTGTGCCTGTCACGTAAGACCTTTCCTGACCTTTCCTTCTGCACCCACAGCTACAGAACCTTGAACCATCCCCTCCCCAGGGAAGCAGAGGGAGGGAGAGAGGAGGTAACTTAGGAAAATAATGCAGAAACCAACTGCGCCCACCCCGTATTTCCTGGCCTGAGAAAAGGCTGAATGAGAGAAAGGGAGTGGCTTTAAATAGGATGATTGGCTGAGGTTTTGGTGCTGAACTGAACGGACTTTCCAACACCTGAGAGCATGAGGCTGGAAAGCTGTGGAGCTGCCTGCCGTGGAGAGCACTGCAGGGAGGGAGACCGTCAGAGTCCATCTCAGAGCAGGGGAGAGGAGGCTCGCTTCTCTTTGCACCTCACTGGGTAGAAGCTCCTTGTGTGGTCTTTTAAAATATTCTCTGAATTTGAACAAAGTCTTCATTTTGATCAAGACACTTGCCACATTCTTCACATATACAGAATACCTGCTCATTTGGAATTTTCTGGTGTATGGCAAGGTGGGTATCAACATCGGGGGGAGGGGGGAGACAGCAGACAGGGTCTCTCTGGCTAAGGCCAGGGTCTCACACTCAGCACTACTGAGATTTGGGGCTGCGTGATTCTCTGAGGAGGGCGTCCTGTGCACTGTAGGGTCTCCACCTATTCGATGTCAGTAGCACTCCCCCTCCCAAGGTACGACAACCAAAAATGTCTCCAGGAATTGCCAAGTGTTCCCTGGGGGGTGGGGGTGGGTGGGGGTAAAGAATCTCCCTAGGCGAGAACCACTGGTCTAGAACAACTCAGATCTACTCCGAGAGCCAGGCTGTCAACCATCACACCACACCGACTCCGTCGTAAACATATTTTCATTGAACTGGAGGCACTGAAATCACCTCCCCTGTAGTCACCGTCCTCAAACTGCCTTCCCCACCTGGAGGAGGGGTGGCCCACACTCTGTGAAGCTCCCCTTCTTTACTCATTGGATCAGACATGGGGCCAAAAAGGCCAATTGGTTTCTGTCTCCCCAGATTTTGCAATCAGGATTCAAGAAGGAGCCAGGACAATGGTGTCAGGTCCTTGAAATGGGAGCTCACAATGCCAACAGAAGCTTGAGGCAAGCTGAACTTCCAGGGAGGAGAAAGGAAGAGTCTAGAATAAAAGCTGAGGTGCAGAGAGGATCCAGAGGGAGAGGGAATGAGAAAATGCCCTGATTCCTGGGCTTGTCGGTTTCCATGACAACACTGCTTCCTCCATAGAGACAGCATCCCAGGGGCCTGACGGTCCAACCTTTTTATTCTGGAACATTCCCCAGTCTATCGTTGTAGTGTCCAGGCCAGGCCCCCATTCTGGGGCACCAGTGGCAAAATCTGGGGTATACCCCCTGGAGTTGGCTACGGAGTGGCCCTGGATTTCAGAGCTCATTCCATGGCCTTGGGATAAAAGCCTTATTTCTTATGCGTTAGAGTGAGTGGGATTCTGTTCCTGGTCAACCAACCAACCAACCAACCAACAAAAAGCCCCCTCACTGATCCCCACCCATCTTGCCTGATTTGTGGCAAAAGACAAAGTTGGGATAGAGGAAAATTGCCCCCAAAACTGAGAAGAGGCAAAATTGCATTGTCAAGCATTTCTGCTGATGGGCTCGAGCGTTCCTGGCAGCTTTTATCAAAGTAAAGCTCTATTTCCTGGTGTGTCTGCTAATTGGCTTCCATCTCACCCTCCTGGGGGCAGGAGCTTGGCTGCTGGGTGCATCTGATGAACACACTCCTCTCTCCTTCTCGTTGTTTCTGACTCACAGTCCACACCTGGCATTTCTGAGTAATTGCTCCTGAACATCCTAACCCAGGTTCGGCAGAGTTTGCAGCCCCAAAACTTTCTCTGGGCTGAGCAACCTCATTTAAGCCTTCATTTCTTTCAACTCTAAACGCACTAGAATTGGATTTTCCTGTTAGAGTTTTGCTGACTCCCATGGTACAAGCCTGAAATTAAATGTAGACACAGGCTTGTGGTGGGTTCTTCAGAGTTTGCTTTAAGACTTTTTTCTGAGATCTCCCCACACACTGTTTATTAATTACAAAGGGGATCATTGCAAATTTAAAGTGGGGGAAAAATTGGTGCCCAAGAGGGGTGAGCACCATTCAGGTTTAACCTGGATGTGATCACAAGGAAACATCAGACCAAACCAGCTGGATGGAATTACAATCTTCTCCCCCCACCCCAGCTGTGCTCCCCGGACCAGCAGCATCACAGGAGAGATGCCCTGGGCCCCAGGTCCCACTCAGACCTGCTGGACCAGAGTCATTATTCAAAAACAGGACCAAGATACATATACCCATTAAAAATTGAGGAATGTGGCCTGTACTCTTCAAAAGGACAAAGACAGACGGCAGAATGTTCCAGGTTATAGGAGACCAAAGAGATGACAACTCAATGCAATGTGTGATTCTGAATTGGCAGCTATAAAGGACATTTTTGAGATAATTGGCAAGTTTTAACTATAAACTGTGTATTAAATAATATTGTGTCAGTGATTCATTTCCTGAGTTTTATAATTGTCCTGAGGCAATATGGGGCTCTAATTGTCCTTGTTCTTCAGAAATATGTGACATATTTAAGGGTAAAGAGGAATGAACACCTGTAACAAATTCTCAAATGGTTTGGGGAAAAATTATGTGTGTGTTTGTGTGTGCGTATATAAATAGATATCGAGACAGAGGTTATATAGATAACTAAAAAGAGAAAAAAGATAGACTGATAGGATTATAAATACAATAAAAGAAAAATAGCTAGCTGGCTAGAGAAAATAGACGATAGATCAATAGAAAAATGATTGATAGATAAATGATAGATAGATAGATAGATAGATAGATAGATAGATAGATAGATAGATAATAGATAGATGATAGATAGATAGATAGATAGATAGATAGATAGATAGATAGATAGATATAGAAAAATAGAAGGACAATATATATGACGGGAAAGATTGGTTGCCTCCTGTCCTGACCAGAGGCCGGGGATTAACCTGCAACCCAGGTATGTGCCCTTGACCGGAATCAAACCCGAGACCCTTTGGTGCGCAGGCAAACACTCTAACCACTGAGAAACACTGGCCAGGGCCAGAAATTTTTTAAATGAGTGATAAAATAGAGACTTACCGGGAAGACACAATATAGCCCAGCACTCGGGCCACCAGGAGCTGCCCGTGGGTCTGCTCCAGACGGGCACACAGCTGGTGCATCATGTCCTTGGCAGTGGAGGCCAGAGGGGCGGGCACAGTGAAGGACGCCCATTTCCGGGCCTCCTCAAAGGCCAGCCTCAGCTGCCCCGGGTGCCCGCACTCCGGGAGGCTGGCCCAGAGCAGATCCCTCTGCCCTGAGCTCAGTGTCCTCCTGGAGGCCGCCAGCAGGAGCCGGATCATCTCTTGCCCTTGGTTGCTGGAGAGGGGTTTCACCTCCCAGTAGGACTCTGGGTCTACGAGCGTCTGCTGCACAGTGTCTAGAACTCCCCTCTGCCCTGAGCAGGCTGAGAGGATGAGGTGGACCCTCGGGGGACACTTGGGAGGCAGCCAGGGGACCCTCCGAGCGCGGTGGATGGCATCCATATCATCCACAGAGTCTAGCAGGATCACAAGGGACTCGAAGTTTCTGCAGGAGACAGTGTGCAGGAGGATGTGGAAAAACTGGACCACCCTGGTGTGGGCCTCCAGGACCTGCGCAGGAGGCAGGGGCAGCCCGTAGGCCAGGCACACCTGGAAGCAGATGCTCTGGAGCAGGCTGTGGGTGTCACAGCTCATTTGCGATGTCCCCAAAAGCCGCAGGACGGTCACCGTCTTGCAGCCCAGCAGCCCCGGCATTTGCTCGGCTAGCTTGCACATCAGAGCTGTCTTTCCGATGCCTGGGGGTCCAAAAAGCACCAGGGGAGTGTGAGGGTGGTTGTCATTCTGCCGGAGTCGCTGTCCCACCTGGGCCAGGAGCTCTTGGCGCCCGCAGAAGGTCCTGGTGGCCTCAGCACTCAGCCCCAGGTGGTGGCGGATCTCCTGGTAGAGCCATGCCAACTCCTGCCTGCCTGCCTCCTGCTCCTGGAGGCGCTCAAGGACCTGGTGGTTAGCCCTGGCCACAAACTGCTCCCCTAGCTCTTTCAGGTATCGGGCGTGAGCCTTATTTTTGGGGCTCACGAGGTCACGGCTCCACGGCAGGTGGTGGGCCTTGAGGACTCCGGGCTGCATTTCAGTGATGCGCCCCTTGAGGCTGCTGAGAAGGTTCTGGGCATCCGTGTCCAGGCATCCGTCTGCGAGCCGGTCCACCATCTTTAGGGTGCAGTCTTCCAGGATGTGTTTGTTAAGGTCTTGGATCTCTCTCAAGAAGACAGTGGCGCCCTGGTCCCCATCCATCAAGCTCAGCAGGCCCCGTTCTATCTCCCACTCAATGACTGCAAAAGTAGAGAAGATGGGAAGAAAGTGTGGTCATCACTGTGTCATCAGCTCCTGAGTGGGGACACTTGGGAGACACATTTGGGAGGTGGGGATATTGGTTCTGAAGCTCAACATGCATCTGAGTGACATGGCATAACCATAGACAAGATGCAAATGATGCTCTCCAGTATGTTTCAATAAAATGTTATTTACAAAGACAAATGGTGGGCTAGATTTGGCCCTTAGGCCATCGTTTGCCAGGCCCTTGTCTCAGAGCATCTGGCAGCTGCCCCGAGAGCCCATATTTTCCAGAACCAAAGGCCCACACTGACTTCTTCCTGGAGGCCATAGTTTGGAAATAGCAATCAGACCCAAGAAGTTATCTCTGAAGCTGCCCTGCACTCAACAGAGGCTCCTAGCTCTTTGCAGCTGAGTGAACCAGGCCCTTAGAGACAGGACTTAGTCCCTGAACCAAAGACAAGAGCCTCTCAAAAGTCCTTCTTGGAGTAACCCCACACTTGCTTCAGCCCGGTGAACGGAGGTCAAAAGTGTGAAGGCAACTAGCAGTCCCAAAAAGGGCTCCTTTTTGAACACATTTTGACATGAACCAACCCAAGACCATCTTCAAGCTGTGTGACCTTGTGCAAATCACTGCACCTCTCTGGATCTGTTTCCTTACTGTAACATGGATATACGAGTCCAATCTTGAGGGCTGTTATGAGGATTTTCTATGAACTAATGCTTGTGAAAAGCTGAGCACATTGTGCTGAAGAACAAAGCCAATCAAAAGATTACAGACTGCTACTCCATCTTCTATAACATGTTGATATAAAATTGTAGAGATGGAGACGGACCAGTGGTTGCCAGGGTCTGGGTGCTGTGGGGAGGGGTAAGTGTGCCTCTAAAGGGGTAGTGGGAGGGATCCTTTGGGTAAGGGAAGAGTCCTGTGTGTTGACTGTGGTGGTTACTTGAAGCTACACAGGTGATAAAATTGTACAGAATGAAATACGCATGCATAGGCATGTGTGCACACGCACACGCACGTAAGTGTGTGCCTGTAAAAGTGGCGCTGCCTGGATTGGGACAATGTCCATTGCTTGGCTGTAATATTGTACTCTAGTTTTGCAAACTGTTTCCTTTTGGTGGAAACTGGTTAAAGGATGCAGGATTGGTAGTCACAAACTATCACAGAGGTGTAAAGTACAGCATATGGAACCTAGTCAATAATATTGTAATAACCATATGGTGCCAGGTGGGTACTAGACTTATCAGGGGGATCACTTTGTAAGTTATATAAATGTCTAACGACTACGCTGTACACCTGAAACTAATATAAAATAATATTTAATGTCAAAATAAATCAAAAGCAGATCCCCAAGCACTTGTGCTCTCTCTCTCACCACCACCCCCCCCCCACCTTGCTGTGTGCCCCCTGGCAAGCCTTGTCCACTCCAGGACCTGTAAATAATAAACCCTTTTTTCTTTAAAATAAAAATAATAAAAAAGGATACATGGTACCTCTTTCTATTATTATTATTTTTTTTGGGAACTTCCTGTGAATCACTATTTCAAAATAAAAAGTTTTTAAAAAAGAAAGCTGAGCAACGTACCCGACAAGTAACATACCCTGAGATGCCATTGCTGACATGCATTGTGCTTTCTGCTACTGTCAAGGAGTTCTTTCATTTGTTCTTTCATGTAGGACTTCTTAACCAGAGAGGTTTGACATTGCTGCTTAGAGCTTGAATGAGTCATGGCTGGGTCATGACCTTTTAAACCCCACAATGACTCCATGGTGTACTAACTCTGACTAGTTCCATTTTATGGATGAGAAAACTGAGGCTCTAAACCTTCCCGAAGTCAGGACAGCTGGAAAGGGGCCAGGCTGAGCTGTAAATCCAGCCCCATCTCAAAGCACAGACCCTAGACACAGATTATGGCCTCAATGGCAGACATGTCATGAAAGCAATTAGCATATTTAGCTCCGTGTCATAGAGCAAATAATAGTGACATTGTAAGTGTTCAATAAATGGTAGCCATTAACATTAGTCATATAAACAGTGTATTCAAAATTGATATGTCTTTTCTATCTTAACCAAAGGATCAAGGTTAGCACCACTTGTGATATCAGGTGGGCATCAGGTACCTGGTTCCCCTGACATGATGGGATGGAGAGGGAATGTCATCTCTGTGATCTTCCTCCCAAAAACCTATGACCCCAGTCTAATGACAAGAAAATACCAGACAAGCCCAGAGCGAGGGACATTCTACAAAACACCTGACCAGTACTCCTCAAAACGGTCAAGGTCATGAAAAACAAGGAAAGACGAAACTGTCAGAGACCAGAGAAGCCTAAGGAGACCTTGATGAAACACAATGTGGGATCCTGGATGGGGTCCTGGGACAGAGCGGGGATGTTAATGGGAAACCCCAGTGAAGTGTGGAATCTAGTTAATCATCACGTACTGATGTTAAGCATCGGTGTTCATTTCTCAGTTCCAGCAAACGAGCCGCAATCACATAAGATGTTAATTTATCTGAGCCAAGAGCATACGGGAACTCTGCACTGTCTTTGGAGCTTTATAACCTTGCAATTTTCCTGTTAATCTAAAGTGATCTCCCTCCCAAAAGTTTATTTTTAAAAATGGATATGTCATTACTAGAATTAACATATATCTAATAGATAATAATTAATATAGTTTGGTAAAATTTGAATATTATTAATATAAACCACTACATTTAATATCTTTAAATAAATCAATATATTTAATATGCTCATAATATAAATTCACATATTTAATGTTGATAAATAAATTCATACATTAAATTTTAGTAATAGATAATATATAATCAATATATTCTAATAAAATCAAATTCACATATTTAATGTTTATAAATAAATTTATATATTTAATATTTTAGTAAATATATAATTAATATATTTTAGATAATATATAATTAATGTATTTTTTAAAAATTAAAATACTATTAATATAAATTACTACATTTAATATCTTTAAATAAATCAATATATTAATCCACATATTTAATATGTTCATAATATAAACTCATATTTAAGGGCTTGGATAACGAATTCCTATATTTCATATGTTTGGTAATATAAGTCGACATACTATTAACCTGCAAACTGACATATTACTAACCTGTGAGCAACAATAAGAACCCGTTTCTCACTGGCAGCAAGTGGTGAGGAAATGAACTGAGAATGCTGCACTTCTAGAAAAATCTTTCTGGTATCTGGAGTGGAGGAGAACGTGGGTGGAGGGTGGGCTGAGAGGTGAGAGGTGAGGGACCAGGTGGGAGCTGGGTGATGGACTCAACAGTCACAGGGTCTAATCCCTACGCTCTCCCTGGGGCTGATGAGACTCCTCCTTCCTAGGCCTCAGTTTCCACCTCTGAAGCAGGTGCAGCAAGGCCAGAGGACTGAGTTCTCAGCAGGGTCTAACTCTGGCTAACACAGGGGGACCCACTCATGCGGTTTTCCCAGGACTGTCCCGGGTTTGACCCTAACAGTCTTGCGTCCCTGGAGCCTCTCAGTCCAAGGCAAACAGGGATGGTCACGGTTGTCTTAGAACATCTCCCCCAAAGCCAGGAGCGCCCCAGGAGAAGGGATGAAGCCGGAGGAGGAGAGGAGCACCCTAGGAGACCAAGATTTAACTGAAACAGGCTGAACTCTCCTGTGAAATGACCTTTCTCAGAACCAGGGCTCTGGGAGCTAGGCTGCTGGGCATTTACAGAAACGCGACCCGCAGCATTTGGACAACACTCCATGTGCATCCTGAACATGGGGGCGTTTCCCAGGGGAGCCCCACCACCCACCTGACCAGTGGTAGCGATGCCACTGCTGCTGGGCGATGAGGCCCAGCCTCCTGGCTTCCTGGGCTCCACAATGCAGCACAGAGGTCAGAGTGGCCTCCTCGGGCCCGTGGGTCCCCCTGGTGCCCAGGGCCTGCCGCACGTAGGTGGGGGGCACAGCATTCTCATCCCTCCGGAAGTGATGCGCCACTAGCTCCAGGTCACCTGGCCTGGTGGTCAGCTGGGCCTTCAGTGCCTCCCACTCCTTCTCCTCAATCAGTGTAGGGACCGGACAGGGGCCATACTGGTCACCTAGGAGGGCCTAGCAGAGAAAGGGGAGAGAGAGGCACAGGTTCAAATCTCAGCTCTGGCACTTAGCTCTATGGCCCTTGGTGAGGCAGGCAGAGCTCCCCAAAATGGGTCTCTCTATAGTGCCATGGTGATAATTACATTAAGAAGTGCAGACAGCCTGGCCAGTGTGGCTCAGTGGTTGAGAGTCTCTCATGCACCAAGAGGTTGCTGGTTCAATTCCCAGTCAGGGCACATGCCCAGGTTTCAGGCTTGATCCCCAGTAAGGGGCGTGCAGGAGGCAACTGATTGGTGTTTCTCTCTCATTGACGTTTCTTTCTCTCCCTCCCTCTCCCTTCCTCTCTCTAAAAATCAATAAAACCCCTTTTTTTTTTTTTTTTTTAAAGTGCAGGCAGAGATAACACCTGCATGTGGAGGTACCTGAGAGCATGAGACATGAGATAGATACATTTGGAATCTGATAGAGCCAAGCATCACAGAATCTTTTACTTGGGAAACCTTCTGTGGTAGTTGAATAGTAGCCCTCCAAAGATATCTGGTCCTAATCCCTGGACCCTGTGAATGTACCTTTAATCAAAGAAAGGTTGTGATGATTAATTTTTTGTTTTTTAAATCCTCACCTGAGGATGTTTTTTCCATTGCTTTTCGGAGACAGTGGAAGGGAGAGACAGAGAGAGAAACATCCATGTGAAAGAGACACACTGATTGGCTGCCTCCCGCATGGGCCCCGAACTGAAGCCGAGGATCGAGCCTGCAACCCAGGTACGTGCCCTTAGCCAAAATCGAACCCAGGACCCTTCAGTCCCCAGGCTAATACTCTAATCACTGAGCCAAACCTGCTAGGGCTGTGATGGTTAATTTTATGTGTCAACTTGACTGAGCTAAGGGATGCCCAGATAGCTGGTCAAACATGATTTCTGCGTGTACCTGAGGGGTGTCTCTGGAAGAGATTAGCATTTGGATTGGTGAGCTGAGTAAAGTAGATGGCCCCCCAATGCTGGTGGGCCTCATGCAATCCATCAAGGGCCCCAGAGAACAAAAAGAAGGAGAAAAGGTGAACTTCTTCTGCTTGAGCTAAGGTATCTGTGTCCTATTTTTGGACGTTGGTTCTCAGGTATTCAGACTCAGATCCGGATTCACACCATCAGCCCATCCATCTCAGGCCTCGACATAGGCTGAATTACACCACCAGCTTCCCTGGGTCTCTAGCTTGCAGACGACAGATGGTAGAACTTCCCAGCCTCCATAACCATATGAGCTAATTCCTACAACAAATCTCCTCTTCTATCTATCATCTATCTATCTATCTATCTATCTATCTATCTATCTATCTATCTATCTATCTATCCATCCATCCATCTATCTATCATCTATCATCTATCCCATTGGTTCTGTTTTTCTGGAGACTCCTAATACAAGGGTCCTTGCCGATGTGATTAAGTTAAGGATCTTGAGCTTGGGAGATTATCCTGGATTATCTAGATTGGCCCTAAATGCAATCCTGAGAGTCTTTAATAAGAGACAAGCAGAGGGAGATTTGACACAAACAAAAGAGGAAAAGATGATGTGACAATGAAGCCAGAAATTGGAGTGATGCAACCACAAGCCAAGGATATCTGGAGCCCCCAGAAGCTGGCAGAGACAAGGAAAAATTCTCCCTGAGAAATTTAGGCAGGAGTGCAGCCCTGCTGACACCTTGGTTTCAAACTTCTGGCCTCCAGGCCACACAGTAATAAATTGCTTTAAGCCAATTGGTTTGTGGTCATTTGTTGCAGCAGCACCAGGACATGCATACGACCCTTTCATTGCACATAAGAGAAAAATGCAGCTCCTCATATGTAGGCACTGCGCTGTCCCAGGAATAGAGCTGGGATAGGAGCTACAGCCTCCATTGGCTCTGCCAAAATCTCATGCTGTGATGTGGCCCTGGCAGCAGGGCTGTCTCCAACAGCAACCAGGGAGCAGGAACCAATGAGGCAGAGGTAAGGGTAGGTCTCAAAAGTGCAGGAAGGATCCTGTCTTTATTTAGAATTTTGATATTTTGTTCCTTCTGGATACTTTGGATCAATTTTGATTAAAACAAAACCAAACCCAAAAAACATTGCACTAAAATATCTTGATAACTAAGGTTTTTGGTGCCTCCTTAAATTTTGTGCTGGAGGAGAGTGCCTCACTCTCCTCCCAGCTCTAATGCTCCCTGGAAAACCCAAAGTCCTGTTCCCTCCTTGTTAGATGTGGAAACTGAGGCCCCAGGGAAGGTGCCAAATTGGAATCGTTCTGAGGTCATGGGATTAAAAGGGCCAACTAGGAAGGGTGAGGGGAGTCAGGTCTCAGCATGGAAACTCTGAGTTCTAAGCACAGTCATTCCCCAAATATTTATTGAGCCAAGTCCATGACAGCTGCTCAAGAGATAGCAGTGATCAAGACAGTCTTTGTCCTTGCCTTCCTGGGCCTTGGAGTCCTAACAGGAGAGCCAGGCATCACTCTGAGAATGGCACCAGTGTCAAAGTATAACTGACCTGGTGCTAGGAAGAAAGAAAACATGGATCACACGTGGGCTGTGGAGTCAGGGAGGTTCCCCTGAGGAAGTGAGGATTGAGCTGCAGAATTAGGTATGAGAATGGTGTGCTGGGCAGAGAGCCTGGCGAACAGTGAAAACAGCATGTGCAAAGGCTCTGTGGCAGGAAGTGCAGGCACATACAAGCAGAGGAAACAGGACGTTCCAGTGGAGGAAAGCCAGGGGGACTGAGGCCTGACAAGGAGGGAGCAGTTGAGGGAGAAAAGGCCCTCTTGTGGGCAAGATTTTGTAGGGTTTGGTGAGGCCCAAATATTTTGATTCTAGTGCAGAGAATACTAGGAGGCCCTCTCTCTGCCCCAACAGATTCGAAGAAAGTGCAAACTGGAATGCAAGAGAATTAGGCCTAGGACATCGGGAAAGTCTTGACTTTCCTCATAAAATGGAAGCAAGCACCCCTCCCTCTTCATTGGGTTGTTCCAGAATATTCCAGGGATGTGCACCCAGGAAACCTGGATATAGAATCTGAGGTGACAGGATGTTGAAGAGGATGCCTTCTCCCAGGGCCTTCCCAAGAGCGACAGCCTTGGAGGAACAAGGGAAATTGGAACAGGTGTCACCAGCCAACCACACACTAGAGATCTTAGGAAGGAGACAGATGGTTAAAAAAACAAAAATACTGCTCAGGTCTGTGCAACCAAGGCAGGAGGAGCGGGAGGAGCTGAAAAGAAGGAGATCACGGAGCCATCAGAAGCAACTGTCTGGAGACTTGAGCTTCTGGTGCCCCAAGAGACCCAGGGCCTTGAGGAGAAGTGCCTGGGGAGAGGTCCCCTGCCACGCCACCTAATGACTTATTTACTAGAGAGAAGTGTCTCCAAGGGCCCCCAGCAGAGCTCCAATTTTCATGGAGAGCCCCCCAAATCAGAGCCACTAAAGGGGAATGAAGCCGTGACTCTGTGGCGACAGAGAAGAGATGCCTGATACAGGAGAGAAGCAGGACACGGGTAGAGGTCACTGATCTGGTCGGCCCAGAGAGCCCTTCTGGAAGGCCTCGCAAGGCCCCTGGGCCGGTGGGGCCAGGGGGGAAGCTCAGAGATCATCCTCCCGTCCCCCATGTCACCTGGAAGCTGCATTGTACTTTTCACTGCCTGCAGTTTGGGTTGCAAAACCCAATTCCCCCTGGAGTTCTTTTCTCCCCATCTCCTTTTTTCTTCTAAGAATTTTTTCTTTTCTTTTTTCTTTGAAACTTAACAAAATGATCAATCATTGGGCTCATTTGGAAAACTAAATAAGATTGGGGGAAAATTATCTGTGAGGGAGATATAGAGCCTTCCATGTGTTAGGATGTATTTTAAAGCAACAATAACTAAAACAGAGTGGTTCAAAAGGTAAAAACATCCAGTTACAAGGCAAGTAAGTCCTTGGGTTGCAACATACAACGTAACGCCTGCACCGATCGCTGCTGTGAGGGGTATTTGAAAGTTGACCCTGAGAGTCTCATCGCAAGGAAAAAAAATCCTTCTCTGTTTCTTTGTTGTTGTTGTTGTTTTTGTACCTATATGAAATAATGGATGTTAACTAAACTTATTGTAGTAGTAATTTCACAGTATATGTAAGTCATCATGCCGTATACCTTAAACACATGCAATGCTATATGTCAGTTAAATCTCAATAAAGCTGGGGGGGGGGGGTGTAGAGAAAAGGGGGGGGAGAGTGGTGCCAACATACCAAGCAAAGTATAGAGCAAAAGAATGAACCCAAGTCCCACTGTATATATAAAACAATATAGAATAAAGAAAGCTTCTCACACACCCTGCCCAGTCCTTTGTTCCGTTTAGGGAGGCCTCATCTCTTAGGCAGCACTTTCTGCATCCCTGGCTCTCCACTATGGTGGCTCCTTGCCATCGCAATGTGGGTAGTAGGACTGAGGAACTGAAATTTTCATTCTGCTTGATTTTAATTAATTTAATTTTAAATCCCCACATGCAGTTTGTGGCTACCGCACTGGACAGGCAACTCTAAGGTCTAGTTCTCTGTATGTCCCTAGAAAAGAGCTTTTATAATGGGACTGTACTCTCCTACATTCTACATTCTTATCTCCAGGAGAGGTTCAGAGGATATTTCTTTTTACTGGTAGCTGCTCAAAGCTTCTTTGTGATTAAGGTGTATTGGGCAAAGGTACTTTCTTGGCTTTCCCCCTCTTTACTTTCTAGGACAGGGGTCAGCAAACTTTTTCTGCCAAGGGCCAGATAGCCAATATTTTCAGTCTCTGACCCAGCTGCTCAGCTCTGCAGTTGTAGCTAAAAAGTAGCCATGGACCATATATAAATGAGGGGCATGGCTACATGTCAATAAAGCTTTATTTATGAAAACTGGTAGTGGGTCTCATTTGTTCCATGAGCTGTAGTTTGCTAATCCCTGCTCTGGGATTTCTGAGTCCAATGTCATACTTCTTGGATACATCTGGAACTTGGTGGTATAATCAAAACTGGAATATCATTTGCGGATCACAGCCTGATCCATTAATTGTGAGCTGGGGGTTGTTTTGGTGACAGAGGGTGTGTAATTGTTGGGGTGGGTGGCTAGAGAAGACGCTGTAAAAATTGGCCTTGCCTATCGGAGAAAGTTTGCCCTTGAGGCAGGCTCCAGATGGGGCCACAGAACCTGTTCCCAAAACCATGGGGCACTTGGGAGAAAAAAAATCACAAAGTCCCAAATATAAAGTGGATAGGGTGGGAAAGCCGGGAGAGGGTTCAGAGCCAATTCTAAGATTCCTTTGGATTTCAACACTCTGCTCTCCAACTCACCTGCTGCTTCCACTTGACTGCTAATGTCTGGATCTCAGCTAGCTCTGCAGAAAAAGTGCTGTGAAGGATTAGCAATGTCTGCCATAGACAGGCTGCGGAGATTGGTTATGGGAGCAGAAATGCCACCCACGTCCCTCAACCTGTGGGTTTGGCAAGGAAACAGGGGCCATATCTTATTTCCTCCCAAAAGTGACCCCATCCCTCCCAAGAGACTCACAACAAAAGCCGGCCCTAGGGATGTTTTCCGACACCGGTCGAGCTCTTCCAAGCAGAGTTCCGTGGTCATGTGGTCAGTGGCCTGTGTGTGCTGAATTCCCCACCTCAGATCGACCACCTGGAGATTACAAGTGTGGTTTGTCAGGAAGGTGGCAGGATGGTGACTTTTTCAAGTCCCTTTGGCAAAGGCATAATGTTTCTTTCAATAATTTTTGACAGCCTCTCCCTAAAGGGGAATGTCTTGATTAAAAGAACTTGAATGAATCCCATTACCCCAGAGTAATCATGAGAAAAATATCAGGCGGATCCAGGTTGGGGACATCCTGCAGGACGCCAGGCCAGTCCTCCCCGAGATTGCCAAGGTCATGAACAACAAGGAAAGACCAAGGAGCCAACCCAGGCTGGAGGAGACTGGGGAGACATGACTACCTGGGGTTCCCTGGGCAAGGTTCTAGACCAGAGAGAGCTGGTGACATCCGGATAACATCAGGAGATTGGTTAATAACAACGTACCAGTGTCAATTTCTTAGTTGTACAAATGCACCTGATAATGTGAGATGTTCACATTCAGCAAAAAACTGGGTGCAGGGTATATGGGAACTCTGTACCATATACAAGTTTCCTATAAATCTGAATTCCAAAATAGAAGTTTACTTAAAAACATTAAAAGAAAATTTAAGACCCTGGGCATTTTCAAACTGCTTCTTTTAAAGCGAGGACATGTCCACACTTGTTCTCAGAGCTTTCTTTGCAAAGGAGGGTGTTTAGTTTGGCCGAAATCAGATGTGGCAAAGTCTCCTTGGCAACCGCACGACTGCGGTCCATTTTTGCCTGCCAGCCAGAGGGGGGCCCGGGCAGGGTGACTCAATGCACGGAGCGAGGCTGACCCCGTGAAAGGCTGGGACGAGGAAGGGGGAGGATGGGACTCAGAATAGTCCCTACCCCCTTAAATTATTTTGCCCAGAGGGAAAGACACATCAATTCCTAAGGAACTACAGCCTAGGGTAGAGGGACCACGGTACTGAATGTGACTGGAAAAGGGGCCGGCCATCAGCCTTGGGCAAGAACCTTCCTCTCCCTGGGCCACTGTCCCCCATGTCTGAGCTGAGGATGTCTACAGTGCCTGTCGCATAGCCCGCGCCCATGTAGACAGCACTCATCCGAGCCGGGGCGTTTCATCAGGTCTCCGTGTGGAGGTTTTCCTTTTTAGTGCCTCCACCGCTGAGCTGTCTCATGCTCAATGGCAGGCAGGGCCGAGTTTCCAGCACTGCTTCTTTCCTAGTAATACATCAATGACAGTCTGTCTTATAATCCGGAGACCTTAGAGGTGCTGAATCTCTGTCATAAGTGGCAAGGAGGCAGGGTCCATGAAAGCTGAGCCCCCAAAGATGGCTTGTCGGTTTCTGAATCAAACGTGCAGGCAGTGACATCCCCACCGAGGTCAGTGTGAGAGTTGGAGGAGACTATTTGGGGCTAGTGGCAAGTGTATCCAGCACTCCAGAAAAAGGCACGTCCCACCCTCAGCGCCCACCCTGCATATCCCACAATCCTCTTAAGACTCCCTCAAGCTGCCCCAGTGCAGGGAGGGCCAGGAGGTTAGGGAAAAACAGCATAGGAGCGACCCATCCAAGGAGCAGGGTCCCAAGGCTTCCACCCCTAGCACTGTGCCACACCGCTTGTGCTAAGCACAGTGCCCACAGCCACAATCCCTCCACCTGCCTTTTCAAAGGACTTTTATCCCCCTGGCCCATTGCCAGAACCAGCTACAGAATGTGCAAGGTCTGCTGCAAAAAGAAAATGTGGGTCTCTTGTTCAAAATCATTATGAATTTCAAGACTCAACAGGAAAACATTAAACTGAGCACAGAGCCCCTCTGTGACTGCCCAGGTGGCACACCCTTGTTCCCAAATTTCTAGGCAGAGGAAACTGAGGCAGTAAGAAGTGGGCAGGTGATTACCTCAAACATCAGGCCGTGCTTTTGGCAGAAGGACTGCACTTCAGGGTATGCGGTGCTCTGCAGAGCTTCTCTCTCCGCATCCATATCTGCAAGGAACGGCATGGGAGGTGTTAGATGGAAGAACCCAGAACTCTTCCCTGGTCCATGGCTCTGCTTTTAGCTTCATTCCCTCAACCCAGGCTGGGGCCCTTCAGGGTAAATCAAAAGATACAAATACATGAGGTAAACCTAAGGAGACAAACCTCCTGGATTGCCTGGAACTTTCCAGGCATTAGCACTAAAAATCCCACATCCCAGGAAACCCTTTGCTCCCAGCTAACCAGGTTGGTTGGTTGCCCTGGGTTAGGGTTACCAGATAAAATACAGATGCTCGTTAGAATTTGCATTTCAGATAAACAATGAATAACTTGATAGCATAAGTATACCCCATTTCACACACCATTTGGATAAATTTGCATCTCTAATAAACCCTGCTCAATTTGTCCTTCAGGTAAGCAACAAATAATTTGTTAGCATAAGTATGTCCTGTTCCATGCAATATTTGAATACCTTTGCATATCTGATAAACCCAATTCAATTTGTATGTGAGATAAACAACAAATCATTTGTTAGCACAAGTATGTTCTTTCCATACACTATTTGGGATATACTTATAGAAAAGGATTATTTGTTGTTTGTCTGAAATAAAATTTAACTGGATACCCTGGTTTTGTTGTTGTTTTGTTTTTTGGGTTTTTGCTAAATCTGGCAGCCCTACCCAGGGTAAACCTGGATTCTAAGACCTTCTCCACCACTGACTTCACAGTGTGGAGTCTTCCTTCTTCCAAATGTCAGGCTAGCCTCAGTTTCCTCCTCTGTAAAATGGAGTGATACCTCTCCTCTGCAGGGCTTACACCACAGAAATTGGCAGACAGTACATATCATGTGTTTTATGGGGGTTTTTTGGTTTTTAGCTTTAAAATTTTTGAAGAACAGGTTATTAAACCTTTGCCAGCACACCACTCTGTGTAGTTTTTGCCCTTGTGGAGCTTACAACCTGGTGGGAGGAGCCAGGCATTAAATAAACACATAAGTAACTACAGCTTTTGGAGCCTAGGGCTTCACAGGTTCCAGGATCTGCTGGAGCCCACTGTGACTACAACACGTGGGTGAGGAGAGGATCATAAGAGATAAAGTTGGGGAGATGAGCTGTCCAGTCGTGCAAGGCCTTGTAGCTGTGGGAAGACTCTGGCACTCTTTAAGCCTAACACATAGTGCATTCATCATAAATGTTAGTTGCAATATCGTTTGCCACTCACAGCAACTCTATCAAGTCAGGCTCTCAGCTTGGATTATCGAAGAAGAAACAGAAGGTCTGGGATGCTCCCCTTTACAGGTTCCCACATGGGTCACTGGCCGGGCTGCATTCACATCCAGGTCTCTTAGAGGACACTGTGAACCATGCCCATTGCCTTGGCAACCCGAAGAGTGCTCACTTGCCTCTAAAACCCAAACCCTACCCTGCCCCTTACCTGAGACCGTGGAGCTGATGAAGATGGCCACACTGCTGGATGGAGGTTCTGGGAGGGGGCCTGCCTGACCCTGGAGAAGCCGCCGCCGGGTGCCTGGACTGAGGGGGCCCACACTCATGCTGCCTACCCACCTGGACTATCTTTCCCAGGAAAGGGCCTGGATCTCAGGCACCTCATGCCAGTGGCCAGGTGACCTTCCTGGGAAGCCAGCCAGGCAGGGCCATTTGGAGTGGGGTGTCTGTCTCACTCTCCAAGGTCCCTTCAGTGATCTGCAGCCCCGTCACCTGCAGCATCCCTGGGGACTGAATCAACTGCTCCCCACTGCTCTGCTGGTCTGCAAACACTAATGGGTGGACACTGGATTGTGGCCTCCTAGCCAAGGCCCCTGGATGTTGGCTCCTCCAGGCACTGGAGCCTTTTGCCCCTCAACCAACCAGCTCCTCGCCCTAACAGCTTAGCAGTCACCACAGCAACCGTGGTTTCTTGGCGCTTGGCCTTGGGGCCCAGGGACCAGCCAGCTTCTCAAACACCTGGGTCCCCTGGGGCTCCACGAAAGTTTAGCTTGGGCCCAGGTGTGCAGAGGGAGGCTGTGGGATGCTGGGAGCCATGCCCAGCCCTGGCAGGGCAAGCCAGAAGGATGAGCACTTAGGGGCACTCCCCACCCCATCCTGCACTCACCATTCCCTCCAACAATGTCCAGGTACCGAGTGTGCTATTTTTAAATATATATATATATCTTTATTGATTTCAGAGAGAGGAAGGGAGAGGGAGAGAGAGATAGAAACATCAATGATGAGAGAGTCATTGATCAGCTGCAGCCCGCAACCTGGGCATGTGCCCTGACCGGGAATCGAACCCAGATCTCCTGGATCCTAGGTCGATGCTCAACCATTGAGCCACTCCCGGCTGGGCCGAGTGTGCGGTTTAAACCAGCAGTTCTCAGCTGGGAGCCATCCTTCTTCCCAGGGGACACTTGCAATGTCTGGGGGCATTTTGGTTGTCATGACTGGGGAGGGGGAGCTATTGGTATCCAGTGGGTGGAGCCCAGAGATGTTACTGAACACCCTACAGTGCACAGGACAGCACCACCACAGAGAATTATCTGTCCCCAAATGTGAGCAGGGTGGGGAAATTGAGAAGCCAGATTTAAATAAACTCTAGTCAGATCTCCTTGCCTGCAGGAGGCCTGGAGCTGAAGCCAGCTGTCTTTGATAAGAGAGATTAGCAAGTCTCCAGAGGCAGTTAGGAACCTGCCCATATCAAACTGATGAACTCTTTGAAATAAGCAAAAAAATTCCACTCCAACAACATGGATAGACCTTGAGGGCATTGTGCTAAGTGAAATAAGTCAGAGAGAAAAGAAAAAAACTGTACAATCTCACTTATATGGAGACTCTAAAAAAGCCAAACTCATAGAAACAGAGAGTAGAATGGTGGTTGTCAAGGGCTGGAGGGTGGGGAAGTGAAGGAAATGGGGAGATATTGGTCGAAGGTTACAAATTTCTGATTATAAGATGAGTAAGTTATGGAGATCTAAGGTATAGGATGGTGATCATAGTTATCAATACTGTAGTACATACTTGAAACTTGCTAAAAGAGCAGATCTTAAATGTTCTCACTACAAAAAAAAAAAGTGGTAGTTATGTGACGTGATAGAGGTGTTAGATAACCTACAGTGGTAACCATTTTGTAATATATAAGTACATTGAATCAGCACACTATACACTTCAAACCTAAACAATACTATATGTTGATTATATCACAATAAAGCTAGGAAAAAAATAATTAAAAACATGGCTGTATGACCAGGGAAAGATCTCATGATTAGACCTATTGAAAATGCCCTGGTGATCTAAGTCCTGCCCACTCACCTGTCAATATGAATAAACCACAGACAGAAGGGAGGTATACCTGGATGTCCATGGGTCTGGTGGGAATGCCAGCTCCTCCACCGCCTTCCTGGAGGATTCAAGCAAGTGGCCTCTCTCCCAGCACATCAGTTGCATTGTCTGTGAAATGGGAGTGAGAACCACTCAGGGTGGGCTAGGGTGAGGGAAGTGAGGCACTGACCTTGGGTGCAACACATAAGGAAGCTCAATGTGCCTGAAAATCAAGGTGAATGCCCAGAGGTCTATGATCAGCAAAATGTGCACCGGGGATTTGGAAGACAGGTATGTAAAGTCCCCACTTTACATGTGAGCATTCAATAAATGGCAATGTCAGTTCAACAGAATAGTTTAAGCTTCTTCATACCTTTTCCTTCTCTGACTCAACTTACCTTTCCTGCCTTGTCCATTCAGGAAAGACCCTGCTGTTCACGGGTCCCCAAGACACCCTTAGTTTCAGGCATTCACTAGAACGATGCCCAGGATTCAGAAAAGCTGTTTTATTCATAATAATGGTTTGTTACAGTGAAAGGAAACAGATTAACAGTGGTTGGCTTGGGGCAGAGAGTTTCGAGGCCTTGATTGGAAAGGAAACTTACTTTGTATTACACAGATGCTCCTCGACTTACAATGAGGTTAAATCTCAATAAACCTATTGTAAGTCGAAAATATTTTAAGTCAAAAATGCATTTACTACCCCACTGTAGGGTATCCGTTGTCTACCCTCATGATCACATGGCTGACTGGGAGCTGGGCTCCCTGCCACAGCTCAGTTTCTTACCACATATAGTTTGCCAAGGAAAAGATCAAAATTCAGAATTCAAAGTAGGATTTCTACTGAATGTATATCACTTTCGCACCGCAGAAAGTCAAAAATTTCTAAGTCAGACCATCGTAAATCAGGGCCCGTCTGCATAAGCTTTTATACAATTTAATGTTGACCATTTAGGATATTTTATTTTCATTTAAATGCTGGTACATAACAGAAAGGATGCATTCTTGGTGGTCTTTCAGAGCTCCAAAATGCCTCTGCTAAATAAAACAGCTCCATTCAATATCTCTTTGATGTCCCCTTTCTTTTGTGACTGTCTTATTGCTAAAACAGAATGAGCTGAAAGGAGACCTTAAGTGCAAGATTACTGCAATATCGATTTCATGAAAAAGATTAACAAGCAGGTTCTGCTTGACTTCGGGTAGTTAGTGAGGGCCTCTTTGAGGAAGCCACTCGCACTCTCAAAGGATACAGATTAAAACGAGCCAAGGGAAGAGGTGCATGGGGCGGCATCCAGGAAAGGCCAAGTGTGCGTGAGCTTCCAATTGTCATCTCGTCCCAGTGGAGTTATGTGGACAGTGTTTAATTATCATAGCAGCGATGTGTGACAACATGCATGATGTACTGCCAACCAGGGAAGCTCACCCGAGCCTTGGTGTCCAGGCTTTTTACTGGGTGTTGGTCATAGACATGGCTGACCTCAGTGTTCAGCCCCTCCAAGGTCCAGTTGATACCACACGGCCCAATGCGCCTGTTATAAGTCACATTTTTGGCATATCTTACACTTAAGGTCTCCTTTCAGCTCACTCTTGTTTTAGCAATAAAACAGTCACAAAAGAAAGGCGACATCAAAGAGATATTGAATGGAGCTGCTTTATTTAGAAGAGGCATTTTGGAGCTCTGAAGGACCACCAAGAATGCATCTTATAACAGATTATTTGGCATATCCCAAAGCCCCCAAGTTAATAAAGACCCTTTTATTGGTCAGATTATTTCCAGGGCTTAAGGGACATCTCCCAGGAGCTGGGCAAAGGCCAAAACTTTCATGTGCAGGGTATGAACAACCCAGGCAAGCTGAATTAGTCCTTTCCTGCACAGAACTGATAACTATGTGATGTAGAGTTGACTGTCACCATTTTATAGATGAGGAAACAGGTTCAGAGTGAGAACTTTCCCACTAGCCTAGAAGCCCAGAGTTAGGGAGCAAATACTGATCTCCGTCTCCTCCAGGAACCTCCAAACCCAGCCTGCCATGCAGCCACCTTCCCACAATCCACCCAGCCCCTCTGGTTTGGCCACACCCTGCTGACCTCACCTGGGCCTCAGCTCCTGCCTCTAGCATCGGTCTAGGCCTTATCTTAGGCCCTCTTCATCAGTCTCCTGCCTTTGAGTTTGCCTCCCTTGAAATCTGTGTTCCTTTTCCCATGTGCCTGGGTCCCCAGCTTGCCCCTTGGATGTGACCCCACTCCAGGGCATGGCCACATTCCCTTGGTTACCATTATCTGGTATTCACAGGAGGATGGAAGGTTTTAACCTTGACACTCACACTAGGCTTTCTTTCTTTTCCTCTAGCATGACTGACCCTGGGATCGGATCATTCTTTCCTGTGAGGGCTCTCCTGTGCACTGCAGGATGTTGAGGAGCATCCTGGCTCTGACCCATTGGATTCCAGTATCAGGACCCCCCCTTCCCCAAGTTGTGACAATCAAAACTATCTCCAGCCCTGGCCGGGTGGCTCAGTTGGTTGGAACATCACCCCATAAACCAAAAGGTTGCAGGTTTGATTCCTGGTGAGCGCACATACCTAGGTTGTGGGTTCAATACCCAGTTGGGGCGCCTATGGGAGGCAAGCAATCAATGTTTCTCTTTTCATATCAATGTTTCTCTCTCTCTCTCCCTCACTTCCTCTCTCTCTAAAATCAATAAAAACATATCCTCAGGTAAGGATTTTTAAAAACACACAAAACTATCTCCAGATATTGCCAATATTTCCTAGGGGGGCAGAATAATGCCTGGTTGAAAACCTCTGCTCTAACATAGGTGATTTATTTTAACCTCAGGGCCTTTTCATGTGCCGTGAATGCTCATTCTTCATCCTTTCATGTCTTGTACATTTCAGCTTACATGCTTCCTCCTGAGAGGCTCCCCTTTACCCTCTCATTACTTGATGACCTCCAAAGTCACTCTGACACCATCATCCTATTTTAATTCTCTGCATGGTACTCACCACCAGCTGATGTTTCTTCTTTGCTTGTTTACTGGTTGTTTCTTCTGAGAGAATGTGACTTCCACAAATGAAGGATCTTGTCTGCCAAGGTTGGAGTGCTTGGCACATAGTAGGTGTTCAGTAAATAATTGTCACATCAACAGGCTCATCTATAACTATCCATCCTTCTCAACTTCTGTTTGCCACTGCAGACAATTAAGTAGGACTGGACTTCCCTGGGAAGGACCGAGATCCCTTACAACAGCTGCCTTCTGGTTTTCCTTGAGGGCTCCAGCCTCCCTCTCACTCCTGCTGGTGGTGGAAGGGCCAGTTTACAATCCTCTAGGAAAGAAAGCTGGGAATAAAAGTATTTTGGGGCTCAGCACTGTCAGAAAGCAAGCCCCCAGCAATCCTGGTAACTTTTGTCTTAGGTATTTCACAGGTCTCTTCCTGCCAATTCCCCCAGCAACTGGGATAATGAAAGAAATTGTGTGGTTCTCAGGCCCTGGCTTAGCTGGGCACTTAGCCAGACTTGGCAGTTAACTGTTGTATGCCAGGCTAATATAGTCAACATAGCGGATGCCACTTGTTGAGGGCCCATGAGGTGCCAGCTGGTTGGCCTTTGGCATCAGCAATCCACACACAACCCAACAGGCAGATATCATGATCCTGTACCACAGATAAAAAAATGAAATCCAGAGAGATGAGACCCCTTGTGTGGGCCACTCTGAACTCAAGTTTTCTCAACAACCTGCTGGGTTGGCATGAGACTGAAATGCACATCTATAGTGGGCCTAGCACTACTCTTGGGTCATGCAAAAGGCCCACAAAATGTTGGCAATGATTAATTACTATTATTATCAGGCTCACTCAACAAGTAGCAGAGTCAGGAATCAACGCCTCCGGTGTCCATGTTCCAGCAAGTGTTAATAAAATCTAAGTGTCTAGAGCAGGGTTTCCCATCCTCGGCACTGCTAATATTTGGGGCCAGATCACCCTCTGGGGCGGGGCCATCCTGTGCACTATAGGATGCTGAACAGTGTCCCTGACCTCCCCCCACTAGATGCAGGTGGCACCACCACTCCCAACACTGCTCTCTGTTCCCTGGGGAGCAGAGTCCCCCCCTCCATCCCCTGGTTGGGAACCACTGCTCTATCGCGTTACATATTCACGTTACTATACTCATGTTGCTGTATGTTGAGTAACTCTTAAGTTTCAGGTGCAAAAATATACATACTCTCCAATACTCCCAGTGACCTGGGGACTTCGGTTTGCTATTCTGATTTACTGATGATTAACATCAGCTTCAGAGAAACTCAATAATTTGCCCAAGCTGAGCTGAGTCCAACCTATTTGCCATCTTGGAATCTATGGTTATGAAAGAATTCTTGGCAAAGTTTTTAAAGTGTGATAATGGTATTGTTAGTTTTTTAAATAATCTTTATCTTTTGGAGACGCATAATAAAAATATTTATAGAATGATAAGATATATAGAACTTAGATTTACTTAGAAATAATAATCCCAGGTGGCAAGGAGGATGGGGTGAGGTTGGCTAGGGGGTGATGGTGGTCCCGGGTGGGACTGGGGGCTCCTTACACGATTCTGCCTATTTTGTGTGTGAAATTCTCTATAGTAAAAGTGTAAAATATTCTCTTAGGGAATAGCCATGATAATTTTGTGTGAGTAGGCGCTGAGCCCGAGGCCAGGGGATTTCCATATCTCTGCCATCCCCAGATGCCTAACATTATCACCCCCACTCTACAGAAGAGAAATCCAGGCTGGGAGATGTTAACCTGGAGGACCGGCTGTTTTGAGCCAGGACTCACCCGCGGGGGCAGCTGCTTTTCCGTCGTGACTGGGCAGCAAGGTGTTAACAAAGGGACTCACACTCTCAGCCGGGAAGGCGGTGCCTGCGCTGAGCATGAGCGGGGAAGCAGCGCCCCCTGGAGGCCATCCAGGGATCTGTCATGTGAATAAGCAGAAGCCCCTGTAACCCAGAGCAGGGCAGCTGAGACCTTGTCCTGGGGCACAGCATTTGGGGAGGGGGAGACGTCAAAAAAAAAGAAAAAGAAATAAAGATAAATAAATAATATTTTTTCAATTTTTAAATTGTGGTAAAAGGATAAATATTTTAACGCAATTTTAAAAAAATCAAAATCAGCGCAGAAAACATTGACAACAAATGAAATGTCACGATTTTAAATACAGCGAGGCAAGTAAGGGGAATATGAAAATCAGGGCTGGATCCTGTTTTTATTTTTATTTTGCTCATCACGGGTTTTTTGCATTGATTTGGATTTTTAAAAATATTACTTTAAAATTCCTTTATAAGGGTTGACTCAGATGGCAGGAACATAACGCAGGCAGGCAGTTCAGTGCAGGCTTCTCCCTGAAGCTCTGCCTTTTTGAGAGGCCCCTGTTTAGAAATGGCTTCAAGGGTCTGTTTTAAAATTCGAACCCAGGAGCCCTTCTTGGTAGGTATCTTCTTTCTCAGGATCAACAGGCATTATACATCCAAGAAAATAAAAAACAGGTGTTCAAACAAATCCTTGTATATACAGGTATATAGCAGCACTATTCATAATAGTGAAAAAGTGGCAACAGCCCAGGTGTCCACTGACTGATGAATGGATAAACAAAATGTGATCCATCCACACAATGGAATATTACTCAGCCATAAAAAGGAATGAAGTGCTGGCACACACTATAATGTGGATGAACCTCAGAAACATCGTGCTGAGTGAGAGAGGAAAGCCAGACACAAAAGGCCACATGGTGTATGATTCCATTTATATGAAATGTCCAGAACAAGCAAATCTACAGTGACAGAAAGTGGATTAGTGGTTGCCAGTAGCTGGGGGAAGGAGTTTGTGGAATGACTTTAATGGGGATGGGGTCTCCTTTGGGGGTGATGAAATGTTCCGGAATTAGCTAAAAGTGGTAGTTGCACAACATTGTGAATGTACTAAGTGCCACTGTATTGCACACTTAAAATTGATTAATTTTATGTACTGTGAGTTTAACCTCGATTTTTAAAAATGGATTTAAATAAGAAAAAAATTGCCCAGCCAATGTGGCTCAGTGGTTGATCGTGGGCCCATGAATCAAGAGGTCACTCGTCAGATTCCTGGTGAGGGCCCAGGCCCAGGTTGCAGGCTCGATCTCCAATAGGGGGTGTGCAGGAGGCAGCCGATGGATGTTTCTCTCTCATGGATGTTTCTGTCTCTCTATCCCTCTCCCTTCCTCTCTCTAAAATCAATAAAACATTTTTTAAAAGGAAAAAATTAGCTTGATCACTAGTTGTGTTTTGCACACACACCCCCGATTGTCTTGCTAGAAGTGAGTGCCTCTTCCCAGTCTTGGTCCTGATCCCATCTCCCTCTGGGTGTTGCCACTATTATCTGCAGTTTACAGATGGGGAAACCAGGTCCATTGTTGTCTGTATTTTGAATTAATCACTTAAATGTGGTTTAATTTAAGTCTCATGTCAACTCTTGTCGGTGACCACATTGAGCCGTCTGTGTCCCAGGCTGGTCTGTGCCCCGTCCTGGAAGTCTCTGGTTTGTTTCCTCTCCCAATGCCTTGCAGTGAACCTAGCCTGGCAGGGTCCAGAATGACAGAATTTCCTTTGAAATCAGCAGTTGGTCTCATTTTTGCCCTGTGGTTCTTATGTTTTTGGGGTCACAGACCACACTTTAACCTCCACAATAAAAGCTTTGGACCCTTTCCTAGAAAATGACATGTGTGCACAATTTCGCCTATAGTCTCAGGCAGTCCATAGAACCTCTAATTCCTGTCCTTGGATTCAAAAGGGGCCAATGAAGCCCAGGTTAAGATGATTTAAGTCAGATAAATACTCTGGGATTCAACCATTTGAGGAACAACCAATGGCATAATTTGTAGGTCTTTTCCCCCTCGTTCATTTTGTCATGTTATTTTATAATTTACATACAGTAAAATTAATTTTCTTCTCAGTGTGAGTTTTAGCCCAGTTTTCGGGCATGCACAGATTCCTACAACCACCACCACAACCAGGACACTGACCTGAACAGCTCTGGCATCCCCCAAATCTCCATGCTGCCTCCGTGTACTCACACCCCTCCCCTGTCAACCACTGATGTGTTCTCTGTCACAACAGGTCTGTCTATTGTAGAAAGTCACATGTATGGAACCACACAGCATGCAAACTCCTGAGACAGGCTTATTTCACTCAGAATAATGCTTTTCAGATTCACCCAGATTGTTCTGTGTATTAAAAGTTCTCTCCATTTCATGTCTCTGGACTTTCAGGATATTTGGGTGAGGTTTCCTGGGCATGCCATAACAAACTGGGGGGCTTAAAACAACACAAATTTCTTCTCTCATCCTTCTGGAAGACAGGAGTATGAAATCAAGGTGTCAGCAGGGCGGTACTTCCTCTAGGGGAGGATCCTTCCTTGTCTCCTCCAGCTACTAGTGAGAGCTGTCAATCCTTGGCGTGCCTTGGCTTGGAAATGCACCACTCCAGTGTCTGCCTCCACCATCACATGGCCTTCTCCTCTTTACATATGAGTTCAGCTTGCCTCTTCTCATGAGGACAGCAGTCACGGTGCATTAGGGCCCCACCTTGTGGCCTCGGCTTAACTTGATGACAACTGCAAAGATTCTGTTTCTAAGTATGGTCACATTCATAGGTGCTGGAGGTTAGGACTTCAACATGTCTTTTGGGGAGACACAGTTCACCCCATAATAGGTGACTCCATGTCTTTTTTCTTTTTTTGCAGTTGGTTGGGCACCATACTGTATACCAAAAGGTTGCGGGTTCAATTCCCAGTCTGGGCACATGCCCAGGTTGTGGGCTTAATCCCCCATAGGGGGCCTGCAAGAGGCAGAAGGCAGGTGATTAATGTTTCCCTCTCTCTTCTTATCCCTTCCTCTCTCTCTAAGAATAAAAAAAAATACTTAAAAAATCATCCAGTCAAGGGATTGGCAAACCTTTTCTACATAAAGCCACAGCCAATATTTTCAGCTGTGCAGGCCAGACAATCTAAGTTTCAAAGACTCAACTCTGCTATTGCAGGTTGAGAGAGGCCACAGACAACATGTAAACAGAGTGTGGCTGTGTGCCAATAAAACTTTATTTACAAACACAGGTGGTAGGCTGGATTGAGGCCTCAGGCCATAGTTCACCTACCATTGACCTAGTCCAACATTTTCATTTTACAAGGAGGGGTTCACCCAGAGTCACTTGGCAAGTTAGGAGCAAAACCAGAACTCACTTTTATACCTGCCCACATCCTGCCTTTGTGTCTTCACTTTGATCCCTCAGTTGGCTTCTATGGGTTCAAGTAGGTGTTAATTTCCTCCACTAATTGAACTGGGACTTTTTCCAGATGCCTCCAGGCAGGTACCAACCAGAAAGTGCAAGGTAAACACAGTTAGCACCACCCACGTCTGCTCCCTGCCTAACTGTTGGGTGGTGGCCTCAACCTTTGCTGAGCACCTGCTCAGCATCTGGGACTCTGCTAACCTCTTCCCACATGTGTGCCTTATGCTTCCTTAAAGAGACTCAGAGAAGTGAAGTGTAAAGGAAAACCCGTGAGCTCGGAATAAGATAGGCCTGGATTTTAATCCTGCCCCACCATTAGCTCTCCAAGTTGCTTCACCACTGAGCCTATTTTTCACCCCCATAAAATAACCCACCTGAAAGACATGTTTGTAAAATACCTGCTTATGTGCGTGGCATGTTGCAAGCCCCTAACAGAAATTTCTGTGTTCAGTTGTGGTCTGGATTTGCTTATGGGATCTGGTGGGTATCTTCTAAGGTGCTCCCTGTGAATCCCCAGCCCTGGTGCCACGCCTTTGTATAATCCCTCCCCTTGAGTTTAGGGGATTTGGGATGTGCTCCTAAGGAATAGAATACAACAAAAGTGATGGGATGTGGGCCCTCAAAAAATTAAATAAAGATTAGCATATGATCCAGACATTTCACTGTTTGGTATATATCCAGAAGAACCATAAGCAGGGTCTCAAACACAGGTGTGAACCCGTGTTCACAGCAGCACTACTCAGGACATCTGAAGGTGGAAGTAACCCAAGTGTCCATCGACGGGTGATTGGATGAACAAAATGTGTGTATCCACCCAATAGAGTATTACCCAGCCTTAAAAAGGAGGGAAATTCTGACACACGCTACAACATGAGTGAACCTTAAGGACATTACGCTGAGTGAAATAAGTGAATCACAAAAGGACAGATACTGCGTGATTCCACTTATATGAAGTTCCTAGAATAGTCATATTCACAGAGACAGAAATTGGAAGGGTGGGTGCCAGGGACTGGGGGAGGTGGGGGGGGTATTAGTGTTTAATGTATGGAGTTTTAATTTTGCAAGATGAAAAGAGTTCTGGAACTGGACAGTGGGGATGGTTGTGCAACAGTGTGAATGTACTTTACACCACTGAACTGTGTAAACTTAAAAATGGTTAAGATGCTGAATTTTACGTTGTGTATTTTACAATAAAAATAAAAGAATCCTTCTCTCAGCTAATGGCCAAAAAAGCTACTGTGAGTCCCGCAGCTAAAATTAGGTTAGACTTGAGAGCCTGCCTTCAGAGTTCTCACACCTGCATGGGACCACAGGGTCAGCCAGCCCCGCCAATCATCTGCAACCGGCCTGCCAGTGGCTTTCCCACCCTCCTCCCAAAATAGGCTGGGAGGCTATTTTGGTACAGTCTGTCCTCTCATAAAATGAGAACTCAGAACATTTGTGCCGTAAGGCAGGGAGCTGGCTTATTGTCAACACCCACCAGGTGCTGGATGAGCCCAAGCAGAAGTGCTCTGGGCTCCCAGAGCTGGTTTTGGTAACCCAGTCCAGACCTCCCTCCTGGGCCAGAGGCTTTCCAGCCACTCCCCACAGTCACCCTAAGAGGAAACTGGGGCTCCGAGAAGGGGAGTTACCTGCCCTATGCAACCCACCTCGCAGGTGAGAAGCCAGGATATGAACCGGCCTGAGAAGCTTCCGCGCCTATTCTGTTTTACCCTTTTAGTTTTAGCTTAAAGTAGAATTCTCAGCATAGAGTTCTGTGAGTTTTGACAAAGATGTAGTTATGGAATCTCCACCACAATCAAGATACAGAACAGTTCCGTCACCCTGCCCAAATCCCCCTATCTCTTTTCAGACCATCTCTCCTCCCACCCCCAGCCCCTGGCACCCACTGACCTGTTTTCTGTGCCTTTAATTTTGCCTTTTCTAAAACAACCTACAATGGGAGCCCACAGGATGTAGTGAGCCTGGCTTCTTCCATTTAGCAAACGTATTTGAGATTCATCCAAATTCACTTTGCTGTGTATTTCAGAAGTTTGTTCTTTTTCATCACTGAGTAGTATTTCATTATATGATGGGATCATTGTACAATGTTCATCCAGTCACCGGCTGGTGGACATTTGGCATACTTCCAGCTTTTGCTTTAAACATTTCTTGTGTGAGCATGAGTTTATGTTTCACTTAGGAATGGGATTGCTGCGTTATATGGTAAGTGATGTTTAATTTCATAAGAAACTGCCCAACTCTTTTCCACCAGCACTATGTGAGTGTTCCAAATCCTGAACAGCATCTGGCATTGTTAGTTATTTTTATTTTATCCATTCTGAGCAGTATTGTATTCGTTTGCTATGGCTGCCATAACAAAACACTGAGTGGCTTAAAAAAGAGAAATTTATTTTCTTACTGTTCTGGCAGCTAGAAGTCCAAGATCAAGGTGCTGGCAGGGCTGGCTTCTTCCACAACCTCTCTCCATGGCCTGTAGACAACCATCTCCTCCCTGTATCCTCCCATGGTCTTCCCTCTGTGTGGGTCTGTGTCCTGATCTCTCCTTTTTTTTTCTTTTTTAAAAATATGTTTCTTATTGACTTTAGAGAGAGGGAAAAGGAAAGACAGATAGAAACATCAATGATGAGAGTCATTGATCGGATGCCTCCTGCACGCCCCCTACTGGGGATCAAGCCCACAACCCTGGCATGTGCCCTGACTGGGAATCGAAAGGATATTTCCTGGATCCTAGGTCGATGCTCAACCGCCTGATCTCCTCTTATAAGGACACTAATCATATGGAATTAGGCTCCACCCTAAAGACCTCCTTTTAACCTTATCACTTTGACGACCCTGTCTCCAAATATGGTTACATTCTGAGGCACTAGAGCTTAGGACTTCAACATATAAATTTTGAGGGTAACACAATTCAGCCCATGACAGATGTGCAATGGCATTTCATTGTGGTTTTAATGTGTATTTCTTGTGATTACTTGCCATTCATGTATTTTCTTTGGTGAACTGTCTGTTCAAATCTTTTGCCTAATTCTTACTGAAGATTTTTTTTTCAGCTTAAGGTACCACAGACATACAGTAAACTGTTCATATTAATAAGTATACAATTTGATAAATTGTGACACATATAGGCCCGTGAAGCCATTACCACAATCAGGATGGTGAAGACATCCATGGCCCAGTTCCCTTGTCCTTGTTTGCCACCCCTCCACCCACCCCTCCCCCTCTCCCCAAGCACCCATTAATCAGCTTTCTGTTACTAGAGATGATCAGCTTTCTATTTTTGTTATTGTTGTTAATCTTCACCCAAGGATATTTTTTCCATTGATTTTTTTTTTTTTTTTAAGAGAGAGTGGAGAGACAGAGAGAGAGAGAAAAACATCTATGTGAGGGAGACACATCTATTGGTTGTGGGATCCATCCTGCAACCGAGGTACGTGCCCTTGACCAGACTCGAACCCAGGACCCTTCAATCTGAGGGCCAGCGCTCTAACCACTCAGCAAAACCAGCTAGAGCAGCTTTCTATTTAAGAATTTTATATGAAGGGACTCAGGCAGTATGCATTATTTTTGGATGGCTTTTATTCACCCATCACAGTGCATCTGTGGCTCATTCATACTGTTGCATTTTGTTCCTTTATATTGCTGAGCAGTACTCCATGGACCCTTTAGGCATTTGTTTGTTTCCAGTTTGGGACTATTATAAACAACACTCTAGTACACTGCTGGTGGGAATGCAGACTGGTACAGCCAGTGTGGAAAACAGTATGGAGTTTCCTCAAAAAATTAAAAATGGAGCTGCCATTTGACCCAGCAACTGTACTTCTGGGACTATGTCCTAAGAATCTCGATACACTAGTCAGAAAGAATACCTGCACCCTTATGTTCACGGCAGCATTATTTACAATAGCTAAGATCTGGAAACAGCCTGAGTGCCCATCAGGAGATGAGTAGATAAAAAAGCTGTTATCTACATTTACACAATGGACTACTACGGAACTGTAAAAAGGAAGGATCTTTTACCCTTTGAGACAGCTTGGATGGACCTGAAAATCATTATGCTAAGTGAAATAAGCTAGTCAGAGAAAGCCAAATATCACATGATCTCGCTTATACGTGGAATCTAATGAAATAAACTGATGAACAAAACAGGTCCAGAGACACGGATGCATGGAACAGACTGACAGATCCCAGAGGGGAGGAGGGTGGGGGGAAAGGGAAGAGATTAACCAAAGAACATGTATGCATATAAGCAAGCATAGCCCATGGACACAGACAATAGTGGGACGAAGACCTGGGGTGAGGCAGAGTTTGGGTAGGGGCGGGGGGAATGGGGACATCTATAATACTGCCAACAACAATAAAAAAAAAGCTGCTATGAACTTTTGTGCACGTGTCTTTGTGTGGACACATACTTTTATTTCTCTTGAGCAAATACCCAAGAAGGAATGCTGGGTCATATGATAAGTGCGCGTTTAACTTTTTAAGAAACAGCCAAACTGTCTTCCAAAGGGGCTGCACCGTCTATAGTGTATGAGAGTCCCAGCTGCCCCGAATCCTCCCCAGCACCTACTGTGGCCAGTCTTTTTAATTTTAGCCGTCCTCGTGGGTGTGAAGTGGTACCCTCCCACCCATTTCCCAGAAGGCGAAGGATGTTGTGTCTCTTTATGTGCTTATTTCTGTGCCATCTGCATATTCTCTACGGCAAAGTGTCCATCCAAATCCTGCACTCATTTTAAAACTGGGCTGTTTGTTTTCTTACATTTTTTGAGTTTTGAGAATTCTTTATATATTCTGCATACAATTCTTTATCAGACGTGTGATTTTCAAAGATTTCCTCCCAGTTCGTGGCTTGTCTTTTTCTATTAACAGAATCTTGCACAGACTGCGAATTCACCTGCAAATCCCAAACACCCCCATTAATCTCTCCTATCTTTGAAGTACAGTGATAATCATCACCCCCTTTTTCCCAAGAAGCAAACAGGCTTGGAAAAGGGGAGGCCCCATCACCTGTTGGTGGCAAAGATTTGAACCGGGGTCTGCTTAACCCCAACACCCACAGACCTCACCCACAGCCACTACCTCCCACTGGATATCCGGGCTGCCATGAGCCTCATTCCCCTGGAAACCCCGAGCATCTCTAAGAAAAAAGCAGGAATAAATCAGACAAGCCAACAGGGTTCTCTCACAACATATTTATTTGCTGAGCCTTCATGCCGAGCCTTGATGGACATGCAAGAGGATGAATTCAGGGCCTTACAGTCTCAGGACCCACCCAGCTCCTAGGTACCACCGGATCAAGGCACTTTCCCAATAGCTGGGCAACACGTGGGACCCCAATAACCCCAAGCCATTCTCAAAGCAGCTGCAGATTAATGCCCTGAGCACACCCTGAGCACCCATGTGCAGAGGGCAGCCTCAGGCTGGCCTGGCCTGGGCCCAAATCCCACCTGAGACCGGCCATAGTCAATCAACCCACCCCTCTCAGACATCCTGGTGACCTAGGATGAGATGAAGGTAGCTGGGAGGGGCCTTCAGCTACCATCCTCCTCACTCACTCAGAAGCAAGTTCCCAGCCTGCCCAGCAGCGGCACAAGGCTCAGCAGAATAGGTAGCAACATGTTTGCTGAGTGACTGAATGATTGGCAATGAGCCGGCATGAGGGAGGCCTGATGCTTCCAGGGCCCAATGGTGAGTGCTTGAAGCTCCCTGGACAGAGCTGGACCTTGGAAACCTCACCCAGTCAGCTATGTTTCTTTGGTTTAGGGGTAGCCCAAAGCCAAGGATCAGAACAAGCCTTTCCCACCCTCCAAGCTCTCAGGTTTGGCCTAAATATGTCTACTGAAGGCCTCCTTCGTGCCAGGTAACTTGTGGGGGTCTCCAATCCACAAACACAAATGATCTAAAACGCAAAGCTGTTCTCAAGCACAGTGAACACCCATCACGGGCTCTCCTGCCAACTGCACGATGCTTCTGAGCCTATAAGGCTGGTTCACGTGCAGCCTCATCAGCCCCTGTGTACGGAGGAAGGCCAGGAGACCCCATTATACAGATGGGGAGCACGAGGCTCAGAGAATGAGGCACTTTGCCCAGGGATGCCTGGAAAGAGTCAGCAAGATGTGGAAATCACAGCAGCTGCTTCACAGGAGGTGCTCAGAAACCATCGTCAAATAAACATCTTAATGCTGCTTGAAATTTGGAGTCAAGACATAATTTTGGAGAAGAAATAATGAGCCAAGAATATAACTGCCAGTGTTTGTGGCGGGAGCTACTGCCAGGATTCTGTGGCCCCCCGCAAATCTGACTCTACAAGGATCCCACAGAGAGGACCCCCCATTCCTACAAATGCCCTTCACCCCCATATCTCATCTAACCCCTCACATCAGCCCCAGAGGGTGGGCTAATGGCCCCAGTTTTCAGACAGGGAAGTTGACGCCTTGAGAGAGGACAGTTGAGCCCAGGACACCTCCCCCACCCCTGACTGAGGGTTCTGGGGCCGGGTCTTCTCCCCAGCACCCCATAAGTCCCCTGGGCAACCCCCTAATCTGCCTTCTTGGTCTTCTTCTTCCTGGAGCCCTCACTCAGCTCCTCCTTGGACTTGGTGGCCATGGCTGAGTGCGGTGAGCCAGGCCCACCGCCACCGTGGGATCCTCCGTGGGCCCCACCATGGTTGTCATGGTGATGGTCACCCACCAAAGCCGTTCCAAACAGCACAGGACAGATATAGCCCTCCAGAACATCAAAAGGGGAGCTGTGGGAGTGAGTGGCTGTCAGGAACACCTGAGGAGGGATGGCAGGGGGACAGGAAGACAGCAAGAGAGCCAGAGGGAGGTGGAGAGAGAAAGCAAAGGGTGGGGGGAGAAGGGAGAGAAGGTCAGCCAGATCAAGGTCAGAGGTAGCCCAGGCCCAGCCCTCTGGCTGCACACCCCCTCACCCCCAGGAGGGTGACCAACTGTCCCAGGATGTAGAACTTTTGGTGCTAAAATCTAAGAGTGCTGGGCTCACCAGGACAACTGGTCACTCTCTCCCACACCTGGGCTCAGGGAGGAGCTATGCTTGGCCTGGAGTCGCTAACTCCCTTTTGATGGCTCATGGTTCCCTCCCAGAGAGGCAGCAGCCGGGCTCCCCAGCTCCACAGGGAGGGGGGAGAACGTGGCCCCTCCTGGAGGGTGGGGTGACCCCAACTCAAGGCCTGATGATCAGACCACCACCATTCTTGGTCTAGCCCAAGTCCCCAGCACCCTAAGGGTGCCTTCTTTGCATTTGTCCCTCTACTCTCCACGCCCAAGGCACACCGACCCTGCACACTCCTGCCCCCCTCTGGGCTTTAGCCCAGGCTGGGCCTCCTGCTGGGAAAGCCTCGCTCCCTCACTCCCGTCCCCGCCTGCTGGACACTGTTCTCCTCAGACCCCCCTCCATGCATAGACCTACTGGCAAGTTCCTGCCCTCCATCCCCACTTAGGGTCCTCCTTTCTTGGACACCGGACACTGCAAGTCCAAGCGCCCCGGCCAGGAGGTGCGGGTGGGCGTGGGTCAGGACAGGAAGGCTTACCTTACAGGACACCATGAACATGGTGAAGATAAAGATGAGACTGGCTTTGGACACTGGGAGCCAGCGGGTCTGCTGGAGGGTGAAGAGGATAGCTCCGTACAGGCTGGCCTTGGTGGGGCTGGAGGGGACAGCCATGGTTACTGGGAGACACGGCACAGCTCAGGGCTTTACCTCTGTCCCAGATCCCGTCCTCTGCCTGCCCCCAGCCAGCCCCAGCTCCCATTGGCTTCTGAGTGTGAAATGGGAAAATACCCATATGGCGTGGAGGAGGTGGTGGCGTCTGTGTGTGCAGTAAAGGGTTAAATTCATTCAAAGAAAAATCGGGTCTTGGAGGTGTCCTCTAAGCCATAGGAATGTCCTCTGTGACAGGAGTCTTTGTTTACTTGGGGACTTTGGGTCACACCAGATAGTAAAAAAGTGAATTACAGTGGGGATCTTGGGCCATGTGGTATCAGCTCAACCTCTGGAGGAGCTGGAGGCTGAGGTTAGCCATGCAGGCAGTCACCTATGTCTGTGTCACTGGACACCAGAGCTCAGAGAAGTTTGCTGCTTGGCCATATGCAGAGGGGACAACCAGAAGCTCAGTGTGGTCTCTCCTGGATGCTACCCCATGTGTATCTTAGCTTTGCTCATTTAAATCTGTATCCTTTCCCTGTAATAAACTGTAACCCTGAGTGAAAGGGCTTTGCCGAGTTCTGTGAGTCCAGTGAATCATTAAACCTGAGGGTGGTCTTAGGGACCCCCAAACAGCACACTCCCTCAGGAACTGGGATTACAACACACAATTTTTCTTAACTTCCCTTTCCTTCCTTGCAGACTAGGTTTCTCAGATGCTTAACTTGTTGCAAGAGACAGACCCATGACTTCTGTTCCTGAAGTCGTCACTCACTGCATGTACTTAACGATGATAATTCTAACTAATATTTCCAAAGAACTCACCAGGTACCAGGGCTGGGGTGTGTGTGTTATGTCTGTGATTCCAGGGAACCCTCCCCCCCTCAGCTGATGAGGTGGAAATAGAATCTGAGAGGGGAAGCCACTTGCCTGCTTAGTAGCAGGCGATGGAACCATCTGGGCCCCATTTCTCTGCCAGTGAATTGAGGGTGGGAACAGACTTCTCGTGGAGATGAAACGATACAAAGCCACATTTTCCAAAGTGTAAAAAAACAGGTAATTTTCATTGGTCTACGGGTAAGCCTTTTAATTTTGTCATATTTTAATAGCTATAGGTTTACTTACTGTAGATGGGGAGAAAACTTAACTAGCCCAAACCTGTGAAGCCTTTTAAAAATATATTAGGCTAATTGCAGTGTGGGCTTCTAGGTTGGGTCTTGGATGCTGCAGTCCAGCCCTGCCCACCATTCTCCACTTAGCTCCAGCCACATTCCCCACCCATACTCCATGCCCCAGGTTCCCCACCCACTGGTGTACTCCTACCCTGTAGGACCAGGCAGAACTGTTGTTTTTTCTGACTTGACTGTTGGCAGAAGTGATGGCCTCTATCCAGAGGCTCCTTCTTTTCCAGAAAACTCCTATTCACTCTTCAAAAACCAAATCAAGTGTCTGATTTCCCTGCATCTCTGCCTGCCTCTGCCCCCTAGGCAGAGTTGTGGTTCCCTCTCTGGGATCCCCCAGACATGTCCTCTGGAAGCTTCTGGAAAGCAGAATCACGAGCTGGACTCTAAGTTACCAGAAGTATCCAATTCAGGGTCAGGTCTAGGGGGCACAGGAGGAACAGATGGGGAGGGCAGGATACTCACAAGGACATGTGCAAGATCTCGTTGGTCTCTGGCTTCCAGACGCCTCGGAGCAGCTGCTCGAAATTGGACATGAGGGCAACACCAGAGCCTACGAAACAGGGTGCTTCTGAATGAGCCCGCCACCCCAGCTTCCTTCTTGGCTACATTCCCATGGCAGCAGGCTCTCTGCTCCTGGAGTCTCTCTGGGGGGCAATGAGCCTGGGGGTATGATGGTCAGTTGCAGGTGAGGAAACATGCTCAGAGCAGGCAGAGTCTTGCCGAAGGTCACACAGCACATTTGGAGCAAAACAAGCATGAAGTAATCAAGCTAATATCCCACCTGAAAGGCTTGGGCAAATCTGGGCTGCCTGCCCTGGTGCTCCCAACCCAGGACCCTGAGCTGTGCATGAGGCTTCCAGAATGCCCCTGGCACATAGCCTCTCTCCTTAGGGCTCTGAGCTCTCAATCTTTCTCAAGCCCCTTGCCCTCTGGGAGGCATGCTATACCCCTGGGGAATTAGTACAGGCTTCCTGGAGAGAGGGTAAGGACACCCACGTGGAGACATAATCATCAAATTTCAAGGAAGAGCCTTCCCATTTCTCCCAAACACTCGCTAAAGAGGCTTGGGTACCTCTCCAGGAGCAGCTGTGTGACTGTGGTCCCTGATATGTACCACTGCACCAGGGCTCACAACTGAGGTGACTTTGCCTCCCAAGGAGGCATTTGGCAATGTTACAACTTGGGAAGGGGGTGCTGCTGGTGGGTGGAGGCCAGGGATGCCGCTCAACACCTGGCCATTCATAGGATGGCCCCCACCACAGAGGATGATCCAGCACCAAGTGAGTAGTGTCACAGTTGAGAAGCTCTGCTTCAGGTATCAGGTGTCTGTTTCATCATTGTCTTATCTACCTTTGACAGTTACATTTCTGGAAGAATCTTCTCATTTGCTCTAAAGGTGTCGGCTAATGGGCAGCCTGGACTCCTGTAGCAGTCCTGATATCCCTTAGCCTGGGGCAATGGTTGTGCCAGCTTGGGTGCCCAATATGTACTATTGAACAGAGGGGTTCTCAACTGGGTGAGTTTCAGTTGTCATCATCATGGTCCTGTTTACCTTTGACCCAGCCAGTGGCAATCATGACGAACCACCCGTGGTGGTAGTGGTGATGCGCGTGGTGGATGCCCACAGCGATCTTGCGGACTCTCACTACCTCCTTCATGGCCACAAAGATGAGCTTCACAGGCAGGAAGCAGACACACTTGTAAAAGAGGTCCAGGGGGCAGAAGAAAATCAGGTACCTTCAGGGAGAGAATGCCAAGCATCAGGGGGTAGACCGATTCTGGGGACCCCAGGAGGCGAGGTTATATCCAGACCCCTCTTCCTTGTGTGCCTGGCTCAGAGCTGGGCAACAGAGAGCAGTGCCTTCAGGGCCACCATGGAGGTTGTGCTGCTGGATCCAAGTTCCTCCAACCTCCTACTTCCCTGGTGGACAGGTCACCCTTGCCCCCCGGCTCTGCTCCCCCACGCCCTGCTAGCCTGGCAGTGCTTACCAGACAGCTGAGGCCAGCAGGACACTGGAGTTGTTGCTGAAGTAGTCGATCAGGGGCTCCCCAAGGAGCAGATCAGCCAGGATGTAACTCCCGAAGCAGTGCAGCATGGCACATAGCCAGGACGCCATGGGGTGGCGCCGAGATAGCTCCACTGCTCCTGGGAGGCAGGGGGAGTAAGGGGGTGGAATCATAAAGCATTTGTCTTTTTGTGACTGGCTTATTTCATGTCCTCAAGGTTCATCCATGTTGTAGCATGTGTCAGAATTTCCTTTCTTTTAAAGGCTGAATAATATTCTAGACAGACAAGAGGAGATGTGAGTAGAACTATGGCCCTCAAAAAGATATATTGATGTCCTAACCCCTGGTATCTGTGAATGTGACCTCTTTTGGAAATAGGATCTTTGCAGATGTAATTATCTATGTTAAGATGAAGTCATTAGGGTGAGCTCTAATCCAATGCCTCGTGTTCTTGTAAACAGAGATGAGATACAGGGAAGGCGCTGTAAACATGGAGGCAGAGACAGGAGTGATGCACATCCAAGCCATGAAATACCAAGGTTGCTAGCCACCTCCGCAGCCTAGGAAGAGGCATGGAAAGATTCCTTTTTAGAACCATTGGAGAGAGCATGGCCCCACTGATAACTTGATTTTGGACTTCTGGCCCCCAGAATTGTAAGACAATAAATGTGTTGTTTTAAGCCACCCCGTTTATGGTACTTTGTTACAGGAACTACAAGAAATTCATACAGAAGGCCAATATGAAGATGGAAGCAGAGACTGAAGTGATGTGTCTACAAGCCAAAGAATGCCAAGGATTGCTAACACCAGAAGTCAGAGAGAGGCCTGGAAGGATCCTCCCCTAGAGCCTCCAGAAGGAACCAACCTGCTGGCACCTTGACTTAGGACTTTTGGCCTCCAGAACTGCAAGAGAATAAATTCCTGTTTGACCACAGATAACTGAAACTATAGAAAGAAAAACTGTGAATGGGCCTGGGGTAAGGGTGGAGGGGGAGACTACTGTAGTTCATAGATACATGCACAGTGGTGAAGGTATAAATACAGGGACAGGAACAATACAGGCTGATTTTATGGCGGCATTTACATCCAGAGAGGGAGGGAAGGGAAGGGGCAGGGTTGGCTGTGTCTGTCACTGTATTTTTTTTAAAAAAATGATCTTAAGCAAATCTATCTTTACATCTGTTAAGTCTAAGTGGAGGGGACAGAGGTGACTGTGATATTTATCCTGTGAGTTTGAAATACTTAGTCTTCAAAACTAGAAACAACAAGAGGCCCCCTGAAAGTTGGTAAGCAGGAAGGACATGGGTTGCTCTCCTGCCTCATTGCATTAGGCTCCACAGTCTGTACTGAGCCCCCTTATGTAGTCCTTACTGCCTGCCTACCTCTGATGGGTGTGGACAAGGATCTAGTAACAGGAGATCTCACCTCCTTGGGTGGGCAGTGGAGTGTTCTACCTGGAAGACCCCATCAACAGGCTCTAGAAGATTCTGAAAAGTCCATGTTCATAGCAGCACTGTTCACAATCACCGAAAGGTGGAAACATCCCCAGTGTCCATCAAATGACAGATACAAAGTGTGACACATTCAGTCCTGGCCAGTGTGGCTTAATTGGTTGGAGTGTTGTCCCATACACGGAAAGGTTGTGGGTTTGATTCCAGTCAGGGCACATACTGAGGTTGTGGGTTTAATCTCTGCTTGGGGTGCGTACAGGAGGCAATTGATCAATGTTTCTCTCTCACATCGATGTCTCTCACCCTCTCCCTCCCTTCCTTTCTCTGAAATCAATAAAAATCAATAAATTTTTCAAAATGTGACACATCCATACAATGGAACATTATTCAGCTTTAAAAAGGAATGAAGTACTTGTTGGGGTGATCACTTTGTAAGGTATATAAATGTCTAATCATTATTGTATATGTGAAACTAATATAATATTGCATGTCAACTGTAATTGGAAAATAAATTAATTTTAAAAAGGAATGAAGTATTGATAGATACTGCAACATGGATGAATCTTGAAAACATGCTAAGTGAAAGAAACCAGACATAAAAGGCCATATACAGTATGATTCCATTTATGTGAAATGTCCAGAACAGGCAAATCCATAGGGACAGAAAGCAGATTAGTGATTGCCAGGGGCTGGAGGAGAGGGAATGGGGAGTGACTGTTAATAGCGATGGGGTTTCCTTTTGGGGTGATAAAAATGTCCTAAAACTTATATACTGTACATAGATGGAAATATAGTAGGCAAAAGTAGGTTTACAGTTGTGAGTATGTGAAATAGAGTTTATTCTAGTATTATTACTTATTAATTATTGTATTATTTATTTGTATTACAGCTGTAAATCTACTTTTGCCCACCCCTGTGTATAACATGGCCTTTTGCATTTGCCTCTTTCTTCTTTTTCATTTTAAAATAAATTTTTATTGCTTTCAGAGAGAGGAAGGGAGAGGGAAAGAGAGACAGAAACCTCAATGATGAGAGAGTCATTGATCAGCTGCCTCCTGCACGCCCCCTGCTGGGGATCGAGCCCGAAACCTGGGCATGTGCCTACCAGGAATCGTACCTTGATCTCCTGGATCATAGGTAGATGCTCAACCACTGAGACACCAGCTGAGCTGCATTTGTCTCTTTCACTGAACACAATATATTTTTTAAAATATGTTTTTATTGATTGTAGAGAGAAAGGAAGGGAGAGGGATAGAGATAGAAACATCAGTGAGAGAGAAACATCCATTGGCTGCCTCCTGCATGCACCCCCAGCAGGGATCGAGCTCAAAACCTGGGCATGTGCACTGACTGGGAATTGAACTGGGAACCTCTTGGTTCATGGGTCAACACTCAACCACTGAGCCACATCAGCCAGGCAAGCACAATATTTTTAAGTGTAATCCTTTTTACTGTTGTATAGTATTCCATCGTAGAAAGAGATCACAAGTTATTTAACCATTTTCTTGCATATACTACATTTTATAATCAGAAAGCATGCCTAATAAAAGTTATTTTAGAGTAAGTCATTTCTCTTTGCCATCCCCACCAACTAACCATGTGATCTTGGACAAACTATTTTTTCTCTCTGTGTCCTTTCCTTCTGTCAGGTGCAAACCCCTAATGCTTTCTTTGCCCAGCTCCTAAGCACCATGCGCATCTTCTCCCTGCCCTCAGATTATCCTAAAGTCTCAGCATTTACCAAGGTCCTACAGGAGTTAAGAAAGCAGAGTGCTCTCTTCTCTATTTAAAACTCTGCCAGCTGAGCGTTAATCCTTCAGAGCAGCTGGTGGGTCCTGCAGGGACCAGGTCAGGTGAGGCACCCATGTTTTGCAGAAATGGATACCTCTGCATTTAAAAATAACCTCCAGGGGTTGAATTCTTTCCAGGGTCTTTCTTGTGCCCTCTGAGGCTATCTCAGGGACTGAGACTGGGGAGTGGGGGTGGGAGCCTGGGTTTTGCAGGAGTAAAGCAGGCCCCATGTTTGTACTATGGGTGAGTCCTGATAAAAAAAAAAGTCACACGTCTGGGTTTTGGCTCCGCTGCTCACTCAGGCATGGCCTTGGGCAAATGACTGCTCCCTCCCCAACCTCAGTTTCCTCTGCTGACAAAAGAGAACGAGAACACCCCCTTCACAGAGTTGTATTGATGACTCACTGTGGTGTGCATTATAATCATTACGTTTCTTATCATTATCAATACCCTCCTGGCAATCCTGGAAGGACAGGAAGAGTCTCCCCATTTCTACAGATAGGAAGACTGAGGCTGATGGAGACAACCTGCTCCGAGGACCCACGGCAAGGCAGGGGCTGAGCCACTGTCCCCCTGGCTCCTTCCCTTTGCCACACTCCTCGGTTTGGGGGCAGCACCTTGAAGCAGCAAAATATAGGTTTCGACACCAGGGTTGCCACCACAGTTCTCCCCGCTACTGGCTTCAATTTGCTCATGTGCTGTCTAGGGTGACTGGCAGTTCCATTTTGCTTAGGACCTAAGAGTTCCAGGTACATGGGACTTTGGGCTCTTGTCTTGGGCAAACCTGGCTGAGCTGGTCACCCCAGTGCGCCTGAGGATGAAAAGAAATTGCTTAGTGTCTAGTAATTATGTGAGAGTTATTCCTGGAACTGAACTGAAATGGAAAGTACCTGTGGGTGTAAATTCTATTGGGTGAATTTATAAAAATCAGCTCTGCGTCAGAGGAGGAAATCCCAATCAGGTCCTGAGTTCTAGCCTTGATGGGCTCCATGACGTTCCCGCTGCAGGGGTCAATGTGCTGTCTGTGGATGGCAGGGAAGTACTAGAAGGTTCCCCAGGGCATTTGCAGCACTGCCCCTCGTTTGGTGCCATGTAGTCTTAGGTCTACACAAATGAGGCATGAGACAGAGTCTCTCAGCGACTCTAAATTCTCTTCCTGAGCATCGAGCACAGCTTTCTGCCTTAGTTTCCTGCCCTGTAGAAGGAGTAGGTAGTCCCTGCCTTGCAAGGTTAGAGGCTAAGCAGCCCTCCACCCTAAGAAAGCTTATAGCTCAAACCAGACGCCAAGGAAATGTTCTCTTAGCCCACACAGCATTTTTAAAATGTTCAAACTGCAGCCAAGATGTCCTTCAATAGGTTAACAATTAAACTGTGGTACATCCATACCATGGAATATTATTTAACACTAAAAAGACATGACCTATCAAGCTATGGAAAGATGTGGAGGAACCCTAAATGCATATTACGGAGTGAAAGAAGCCAGTCCGAAAAGGGTACAGCCTGTGTGAGCCTAACTCTATGACACCCTGGAAAAGGGAGAGCTCTGGAGACAGTAAAAAGATCAGTTCTGGGGGTTCAGGGTGGAGGGCAGGGGAGAGTGATGAATAGGTGGAGCACAGGGGATTTTTAGGGCAGTGAAACTATTCTGTATGACACTGTAATGGTGAATACATGTCACTATACATTTGCCAAAATTCATAAACGTATAATAGCAAAGATTCCTAATACAAGCTATAAACTGTTTGATAATCATGTTGGCAATCTATGATAATAATGGTTACATGATGATAACAGTGTTAATAATAATGTTGGTTCATTGATTGTAACAAATGTACCACTTTGTGGAGAATGTTGACGGTGGGAAAGGCTATGTGAGTGTGTGTCGGGGGGGGTGGTCAGTGAGTACACAGAAACTATTGTTTCAGATTAATTTTGATCTGGATCTAAAAGGGCTCTAAAAATAAAGCCTATTAATTTAAAAAAAGAAAAAAGTGTTCCAACAGCCAAATCACATTTCCAGCTTTCCTTGAAAAACCAGTTCTGATGGTTCCAGCCTCAACCAGGTGGAGATGAGCGACTGGTTTTTTGCTTCCCATATGTCACCTGCCTGGCCTTTGATAGCACTGGAGTTTGAGATTCAGTCTAGATCAATGGTTCTCAACTGGGAGCAAATATCTGGGACACTGGCACTATATGGGGACATTTTTGGTTGTCACAATGGGATGTGCTACCGGCATCTAATGGGTAGAGGCCAGGGATGCTGCAAAGCATCCTGAAATGCACAGGACTGCCCCCACCGCAGAGAATGATCTGGCCCTAACCACCATTAGTGCCGAGGTTGGGAAACCCTGGTGTAGAAAGCCAGCACCCACTACTTCCTCCTGTCTTCCTGCACAGAGTTGGGGGTACTGGAGGTGAGCCAGACCCAACCCCCCTGCCCCATGAAGCAGCTCTTGGTTTAATAAAGAGCTCCAACCTCTTACAGTTCATTACTTCTCAAAGGTTAGTATACTTATGGGGATCTCATTCAAATGCAGGTCTGGGTCAGGGTGGGCCTAGCATTCTGCATTTCTTAACCGACTCCCAGGGGACACAGATGCTGTTCATTTGAGGACCACACTCTGAGCTTTGTCTTCATTCTCAGGAAAGCCTGACCCAGAAAATGCCTGCATCCCAGGAAACACATTCCCTCACTGCCTTAAAAATAATTATAAGTACCTCTCCCAAGTCCCTTAGACCCTACCATTGACAAAGTTCTCAACGTATCTTCACAATAGTTAGGAAAGGGAGTCCAGGATTATTTTATCAATGAGCCCATTTCAAAGATGAACAAACTGAAGCTCATGGAGACTCAGTAAGCAGCCTGTGCTAGAGGCAGAATCATTCCCAATTTGGAGATTTTTCCTTAAAGGCAGCTTGGCTCTCATCTTCAAGGGTGCTACTTGTGCAGTTGCCCAGGACCCAGTGCTCAGAGGGCAGAACATTCAGTTTGATGTTCTACCACCACTGTCTGGAAAATCTCAATTTCTGAACAAGGGATTCTGCACATTCTGAAGCTGCAATCAGTACATGGATTCTGAGAAGAGATCTTTACAGAGCCTCAGCAGGACCACCAATCTGGGGGGTGGGGCTAACAGCCAAGTCCAAGGCCTCCCTTTTCTAAGGGGAAGCAACTAAGTACCCTAGAGTAATCCTAGTGATTCTTGGGGTCAAGCGACCTGGGTTGGAATCCCAAGGCCAGTATCTACCAGCCACAGGACAGAGGTTCATTGTGTATGTAAAGTAGCTTAGCCTCCATTTCCTGTTTCCCCAGTTGTACTGGGCAGGGGGGTCTCCACCTAGACAACAGACAGCAATCACTGGGGAAGGAGAACTTCAAACATAAGGATACCAAAGCCCCTCCCCAGATATTCTGAATCAACTGGAGGGCTAAAGAGTCCCCAGGAGGCTCAAACGTGCAGTCAGGGCTGAGGACCATTGAACCCTGTCAACCTTCAGGAACCTCAAGCTCCTATACTTCTAGTTTATATGACTTACTCTGCGACTCCAGTAGGAATGTCCTGACCCCTCCTGCAAACTCCTAGCCAGCCTGGAGACCCCTTTCCTCCAGACACCTGTGTCCTACATTCCTAGGAGGCTCCTGTTCCACAGTTTGAGATTTCCTAAGGTGTGCTGGGTTCTGTGCTCACTTTGGGACTGGCCTGAGCCACCAGGAATTCATCCCCATACAGGAAATACAGACCTGTGGTCATGCTACGACAATACAAAGCTTATTTTGCTTTGCAAAGTAACTGCTCTATAGAAAAGCTTTTTAAAGAATAGACTCTGGCCTGTGGACTGCCAAAAACAAAACAGAACAAAAAACTTGGCAAGTAGAGTATAACCCTTTCTGCATAAGATGGTGGATTTACATTCATAACTGAGGTTATAGACGCAGAGAAGAGAGGTCTGGAAGGGTAGCCACCACATCAACTGTAATTCTCTGTTTTTTCAGCTTGATTTTAAAATATACAGGAGCACCTATTTTTAATGATTAAAATTTAAAAAGCCATTTCCATTCTGAGAAGAGCATATGGGGTGATTTGCATCTGAGTGGGAAAAAGGGTCACAAAGTTTTGGGTGATTAATCTTTCTTCTAAAGCTAAATTCTACGTCCATTTAGTTTGCTGGTGTACTAGAATAGTTAAAATACTGAGAACAAGAAATATCTGTGAACTTTGTATAAAAATAGAACACATTCTGTGGAGGCCATTTACCCTCATTTAAAAAATGGTGTGTGTGTGTGTGTGTGTGTGTGAATCCTAGAAGCTGGGTCTTCCCCTCTGCGATTCTCCACGGGCGTCTGGAGCTGGTGGGAGAAGGCTGACCCCAAATTACCCCACCCTAGGGCCGGTTCTGCTCAGTAAATGGAAAGGATGGGGGCCAGGGCTGGAAGAATTCCCGCAGGGAGCAAAGATCCGGCACAGCCTCCCTGAGGGGAAGGGAAGGGAGGCAGCCCCATAGCTGCAGCGGGGAGGGGGCACCGGTGTCACTTTCTCTGAACCTGACCCCGGCACGACCGGCCCTTATATAGACACTCAGCTGCGCTCCTGCTCCCTAGCCAAGGGCAAGGAGGGAGGTCACTGCAGCGCGTGGGGCCAAGACGTCTGGCGGAGCCGGCAGCGCCCACCCCCGCCTGCCCCCTCACCCCGACCCAGGCCCCTTACCCAGCTTCACACACACACACACCCCGCACTAGAACCCCTGACCTTCTCTCCCTGCCCCCGCCCCAACACCTGTTCCCCCTCCTCTGAACTATCACGTTCCTCTCCTGCCCTCCCGCCCCCATCTGCTTCCCCTCCCCCAGCCCTAACATCTCCGGGGGCTTCTCTCCTTGCCCTCCCTCGCGTTTCTCCCCTGCCACCCCGGTATGGGAGAACCCCGTGATGCCAGCATCTGTCTGCTCCCCCGAGCCCATCCCTGCAACTGTCCCCGCCACGATCCAGGGCTTCCCGCTCCTCGCCCCAGCCCCGCGATGCCAGGCCCCTCCAACCCCCGCCCTGGCTCACCTGGCTCATACTTGAGGTAGAGGATGGAAACGATGAAGTAGCTGAGGTCGAAGACGGGGAAGAGCGGCACCCGAGAGAAGCTGAGGGCCAGCTCGCCCAGGCTCAGCGCCGACAGCAGCTCCATGTCGCGCGCCGGGTCCCACCCAGCCCCCAGCCCCGTGCGTCCCGCAGCCCGCGATCCCGCGACTGCGCCCCCCGCCGCTGGGCCCGCCCACACCCGCCAGGCACCGCCCCCAACCCGATCCCGCTCGAGAGGAGGGGCGACAGCTGTCGTGGGGCCGTCCTGTCCTTTGGAACTCGGCTGGTCAGGTGTCCCCTACTTTGACCCTCCTCTGGGCCACCATGACCTCATTCAGCCCATCGAGGCGGGGTACTGACCCCTGTGGAGTGAGCTGGGCAGGGGAGCTGTCCACTGGGGAAGAGGGGGTCCCTCACGCACGGAGCCCACCCAGGTGGGACGGATCAGTCTGGACCGCGTCCAGATGGGGCTCGATGAGGACTGACGTCCTCTGTGGAGTCCTCGGACCGGGACTTCCATCCCTTGTGGGGCCTGGTATGTGAAGAGCCCCATTTTTCCGTACCCCAAGGGGTCCCTTCAGTCAGGACCTCGTCCTCTATGCAGCTGTCACGACCCCAGTCTTCCGCGTGGCTCCGTAAGTTATGACCTCCGTCCCCCACGGGGACCTACGTCCTCCAAAGGGACCATTTGATAGGGATCCCCCGCCACCCGTAGTGGGGATCCCCGCCTCTCATGGGGCTCAGGAGGATCCTCCCCAATCAGTCGGGGCGTTCATGCCCCGGACAGCCCACTGCATCAGAACCCATTCCTCTGCGCAGCGCAGTGGTCAGGGGCGCCGTTTCTCCGGAAGCCCCACTGAGACACCAGAAGAAAAAGCCGCTGAGCCAATTTTCCGGTGTGCTCGTCCTAACCCCTGCGCTGCACGCCTCCAATGAGTCACCTAATCTGGTCTCCAGATGGCCCCGCCCTCATATGGCGTCACACGCTGGCCCTGCCCTTCTCCACTAAGCTCTCGGTCTCTCCCGCGAGTAAAGGTGCGTCCTCTTCCCTGAGGGGGCCGGGCCTGAAAAGGGCGGGACCCTGCCTGTTTTGACCTTCAATTGGCTCATCCCTCTCCAGCGCTGCTTCACGATTGGTCGGTTTTTGTTCTTCTCCCCTCCGTCCTCGGGCTTCCGCTTCCGGTTCTGTTGGTCTCTTCGGCTGTAAAGATGATCGGAGACATCCTGCTCTTCGGGTAAGTAAGGGGACTAGAGGCTGGGTGATAGGGCCCGACGGGGCTGGGGGAGGTCTAAGAAACTGCATTCTTCCTCTGCAGAACGCTGCTGATGAACGCCGGGGCGGTGCTTAACTTTAAGCTGTGAGTAGGCCGTGAAGGACCGCAACTCCACCCGGGGACCCGTAGCCCCGCCCCCACGAGCGTGAGCCAGCCCCACGTCTCAGGCCCGGCACCCAAGTCCCAGAGGGATCGGGCTTGCAGCCTTGTCCTTTGCCCCTGGGACTCTACGCGCTACCGCGACTTGAAATCCTGGCTCTCCGTGCTCCAGTGATCCCTCTGTTCGCACCCCAAAGAACCTCAGGCCCATCCCCCAAGAACTCTTAGTCCTCACCTATACTCGCGGACTGCCTTCTCCACCTTATCGATGGCTGTAATTGGTGGGGCAGGTGGGCGCCCTGAGAGGGCCATTGAACCGCCGGAGGTCACAAAGCAAGTCGGCGGTAGAGCTGAGTGTCTCTGGCCTTTTGAGTCCGGGGGACTGAGCGGTCTTTGTGCCCCATCGAAAGTGGACACTGACTGCTTTTCTTTGTAGGAAAAAGAAGGACACGCAGGGCTTTGGGGAGGAGTCCAGGGAGCCTGGCACAGGTAAAGCCTCTTTTTTGGGCTCTAGAATTGGTCCATTTCAGAGAGGACAGTTCTTTCTCAAGTCCTACCCCAGTTCAGTTTTCTTTTTAGTTTTGTGCATGTGTGCGTGCGTGAGACAGAGAGGGATAGGCACGAGGATGTGCTGTTCCTTCTGCCCACCTCTGTTGCTGGCTCCTTTCTCCTGCCAGATCTCTGTGCGTAAGTCAGCACTCATATTACTTCCTACAGTTATAACTTTTCTTTATATGTATTTTTTCATCTGGCTAATGTCTTCCCCTCACACCTTAAGCTCCAGAGAAGAGACTCCAGCTTGCTTGGCTCATTCCTGCTTAGTGACTGCTTATTTAGTATTTGTCGCCCCTGTGAGTTCCGTAGGGCAGGGACCCCTGTCACATTCTTCCATGTCCCCTGCACTTGGCTCCTGCCTGGAATGGAGTGGCCTTAATCAGCATCTGTCGATGGCAGGAGAGCCCATTTACATGGTCCTCTGCTTAGAGAAGGGCCTTGCCAAGCAGTACTTCTCAGACATCCTGGGGAGAGACCTGTCTCTGAGAGTTGAAGTCCATGCTAGGCCAACACTTACATAGGCTGTTTGGCACACGGCCAACCCCATGAGGTGGATAATACTGGACTTGCCTAAACAGGGTTTCTACAAGATCGTGTGCTGATCATGCACTAGGATGGTACAGTAGTACCAGTACCAGGTGGCTGTCATGTTGAGTTGCTGTGAAAATTTCTGAGCTACCTGGTATTTGTACTTAACTATACATCTGTGGTCTCTAGATGACACTTTGGGTAGCACCCTTGTAGGTCACCTAAGCTGAACCAGTTCACTTCATTACAGAGGCTGGGGGTTGGGGTTGGGGGTGGGTGGGAAATGACTCAAAACCCAAGAGGGAGTTTCTGGAACACAGGTTTCTGGAGTCTAAATGTACCAGATTGCCCCCTCTTGGAGTGGTTTCTGTTCCTTGGCAGCAGAGGGAACTAGAGTATGTCGTCACCAAAGGAGAACTGCTTTTTTACTTGCACAAATCAGTGTGCTTTTAGTTGCAAACACTAAAATCCCAGCTCAAAGTGGTTAAAGCACATTGAAACATCCAAGGGTAGAATTGTCTTCAGGCACACCTGGATTCAGGGCTCAAAGCAGCCCTCCAGCCTGTGACTGTCTCCAGCTCTCATTTTTTCTTCTAGGTGGGTTTTACTATCAGGCTGGCTTGTGTTGGCAAAGACAGCTCTGGAGCAGGGCTTAGCACATTTTTCTGTAAAGGGCCAGATTATAAGTATTTTTGGCTTTGCAGGCCATGCTGTCTCTGGTGCAACAATTCATCTCTGCCATTGTAACTGGAAAGCAGCCATGGGCAGTATGTAAATGAATGGTCATGGCTATGCTGCAATAAAACTTTATTTGTGTAAAAATTGAAATTTGAATTTCATATAAGTTTTGTATTTTACTAAATACTCCCTTTATTTATTTATTTATTTATTTATTTATTTATTTATTTATTTATTTATTTATTTTAACCATTAAGAAATATGAAAAACATTCTGAGTACCCTGGCCACACACAAACAGGTTGCAAGGACTGGTTTTGGTTCCTGAGACATAGGTTGTGAACCCCTGTCCTAAAGCACTCTGCTTTTATCTTTTCAGCCCAGCCCAGGAAATAGTAGTTGGGGCAAAAGTCCCTGGGCTGACTCTCATTGGGCATACGTGGGTCATGTACTCCTCCCTGTCCAATCAGAGGCTGGGGGCTCTCCCAGGATTGGTCAGTGACAGCCTGAGTGCTGAGGGTTGGGGAACAGAAGAGACCCAAAGAAAAAGTGGAGCTGCCACTGTGGGACATGGGGGCAGTGGGTGTGGGATGGGTAGAAACTGTGGAAGCAACTGTAACTGTGACAGCAGAAATGTTAGCAGGACTTGTAAACATGCTTTCTGACTTTCCAGGTGACAACATCCGGGAGTTCTTACTGAGCCTCAGGTACTTCCGAATCTTCATCGCCCTGTGGAACGTCTTCATGATGTTCTGCATGATCGTGTAAGTCAGGCGTGCCTGTCTCCTTCATTGTCATCCTCTGCAGAGTTCTTGAAAATGACCCACCTGATGGTCATTCTCTGTCTTCTCATTCTACACTTTGGTGTCATGCTTTCTGCTTTCAAAAAAAGAACTCTCCATGCTAGAGAGGAAATAGGTTTATAGAATTTAAGCTATGCTACCATGGTCCAGGCTGGAGCTTAGATTGGAATGTGGCGTTTTCCAAGTTCTGGCTGTGCCTGGTGCGTCGCTGGGAGCTGCCAAGAGATACCTTCCCTGAACCCACGGCCTGGTCACCTCTTGCCAGCTCTGCTGTGCTTAGTGTATATCTGGCATCTGTCAAGGTGAAAAAATGTGGTTGGACAGACAGTGTGCTATTGGGTCCTGCTCCTGCCCTGCTGGAATCTAGCAGAAGTGTATATTCAGACTTTATTTTTTTGTGCCCTTTAAAGAAGTTTTTGTTTTTATGCCCTTATTTTCTTACTAGGCTAAAAAAATCCAATTGGATTGGTTTTCCTTCCAGCCTCAGGCCGTAATTCCAATACTGCTGTTAATGGATTGTGAGACTCAGTAAACAGACTCAGGATTAATACAGTAGAAGAATCTGGAATTTTAGGCCATGCTGGGCCCATCTTTTATGCTACCCCAAAGAGGAAGAGAATGACTGGTTGAGATGCTGAATTTGGAGTTGCTGGGTGGTCTTTGTCCCAGCTGACTGTTTAAGGAGATGTTTCTAGGACTTAGGGGATAGGAAGCTGAGGGGAGTTCAGTATGCCACTATGAAGTGTTTTAGAGCCCAGAGTAAGAACCAAGATGGATGTCCTGAGAGGCCCTTTTTGGGAGCTCGGATGAGGCCTGCTCAGGTACAAAGAGGCTCATGAAGAGATCAAGGAATTTACAGGAGGTGTACCTAGGACTCACAGAAAGGACACTGGGGAGGAGGTGCTCTAGCCTCTGTCTCTCTAGGTTCCCACCTATCCATTCATTTACTCATTCACAACTATACATTGTGGGCTGTATTCTGGGATCACAGCTGAAACCAAGACAGCCATAGTCCCTGCCTTTAGCAAATGGAGACCAAGATAGCCATAGTCCCTGCCTATATAGCGAATGCACAGCATAAGAGGTGGAAAATGGATAGAAAAGAAACAAATAGGGAAAAAAATCAATTGTGAGTTAGCAAAAGGGAGGGAATCTCCCAGTTTAGAAGGCAGTCAGGAAGAGGCTCTTTGATAACATGCCATTTAAATCAAGAACACAGGTCAGTCCTCGGTTGGTGTGCAGGAGGCAGGCGATCAATGACTCTCTCATCATTGATGTTTCTATCTCTCCCCCTCCCCCTTCCTCTCTCTGAAATCAATAAAGATATATTTAAAAACAAAAACAAAAAAAGAACACGGGCCCTGGCTGGGCAGCTCAGCTGGTTAGAGCATCGTCCTGATACACCAAGATTGGCTATTCAATCCCTGGTCAGGGCTTGTATGGGAGTCAACCAATGAATGCATAGATGGGTGGAACAACAAGTTGATGTTTCTCTCTCTCTCTCCCCCTCCCCCCCATCCTCTCTCTAAAATCAATAAAATAAAATTGGTACAAAATAAATTAAGAACAACAGGAAGTCTAATTTGTGCAGTTTGCGGAGCTGGGGAGAGGCAAGATAGCACTGGAAGCAGCATGTGCAAAGGTCCTAGGGCGGAGAAGAACTTGGTGTGTTTTTATCATTCTGTTCTTTCCTGTCCATTGGCTTTATTGTCCTTTTTCCTGGATAACATCCTTCACTGCTCATCTTCTGGCCTTGAGGATTGTAGCCTCAGGCTCTGTGATCTCCCAGCTCAGCCCAAGGCAAGCTTAGTCAGTAGCCCAGCATCCTGATTTTGTTCCTGGGAGCAAAGTCTGATTGACCTATGTAGGTGTCACTCAGTTCTAGTTGGATTGGAGGTTCCTGGTTCCAGCCTAACCACTGAGGTTCAGGGGTTAGCAAACCATAGCCCATGGGCCATATCTACTCCCTCACTGTTTTCATGAAGTTTTGCTGTCACATAGCCATGCCCACATCTGTGACTGCTTTTGCGCTGTAGCAGTTGGGGTATTGTGACAGAGTGCCTGGACCCACAAAGCCTGAACTACTTACTGTGTGGCCTTTTACAGAGTGTACTGACCCCTGCCCTAGTCCAGCTCTTCCTGCAGGAGTCATGAGTGAGGGAAGATTCCCTCCAGAAAGAGCTGTCAAGGAGACAGTGACTGGCTTTTCCAGTATATTAAAACACTAGAAGTCACCTAAATGCCCAAGAGCAGAGGAAGAATCAGGTAACTTAAAGGATACCTGTATGACCAACTGTCACAATGCCATCAGTGATGATGTGGCAGAAGGTTATGTCTACACTGGGAAATGTTTTGAGAGTAAAGAAGGCTTATGTTACCTGTACACATACTCTGGCATCAGTTATGATTTGAACACAGTAAACATTGAATAAATGCTGAGTGAGTATTGAAGTCTATGTTGGAAACATTTTCATTGAGGGAGTTGGAAGGATCTTCTCTAAGACTGTCCCTGGTTATGATTGTAGCAGAGTCCGAGGGATAGTTTGCTATTCCCTGTACCCGCTTCTATACTGTTTGAGCTGGGCCACTTTGGAAATTTTAAAAAGTCATAGGGCTCTGGCTGCTGTGGCTCAGTTGGTTGGGCATCGTCCCATTCACTGAAAGGTTGCCAGCTCGATTGCGGGCTCTGTCCCTGGTAGGGGGTGTGCAGGAGGCAGCTGATCAATGTTTTTGTCTCACATTGCTGTTTCTTTCCCTCTTTCCCAGTCCCTTCCTCACTCTCTAAAACTCAGTAAAAAAGAAAATATTTTAAAAAACCAAACTTTAAGTATGAGAAACATGCCTGAATTTTAAGGGACCAAGGGTACTGATATCTGCAACTTAGTTTGAAACACATCAAAAGTAAGGTGGACAGATAAATGGATAGATGCACGGAAAAACAAAGTGTCAGTTGCAGAATGTAGGTGGTGCGTATGTGGGTATTCACTGAATTGTTCTTTTGTTTTAAATATGTTTTTATTGATTTCAGAGAGAGGAAGAGAGAGAGAAACATCAGTGATGAGAGAGCCATTGATCGGCTGCCTCCTGTACAACCCCTGCTGGAGACTGAGCCCACAACCCAGGCATGTGCCCTGACCCTCCTGGTTCATAGATCGAAGCTCAACCACTGAGCCACACTAGTCAGACTGAACTGTTCTTTTAACTCTTCTATTTATTGAAATCTTCATAACAAAATATTGGAAGGAAGATAGGGAGAAAATGAGAGTGTCAAACCACAGACAAGGATAAATAAAGTAGAAGTCGGTTTTCGCAATTCAGGATTTTGTAGTCCATTCACAGGGTTGTGCAACATCACCACAGTCTAATTCTAGAATATGTTCACCCCCAAAGGAAAACCCCATACCCATTAAGAAGTCGCTCCTGCTCCTTCCTTTCCCCAGCCTCTGGCAACCACTGATCTACTTAATGTCTCTATGGATTTGCCTCTTCTGACATTTCATAGAAATGGAATTGTACAATATATGGCTTTTTGTGTCTGGCTTCTTTCATGAGCATAATGTCTTCTGGTTTCTTCAATGTTGTAGCATGAACCAGGACTTCATTCCTTTCTATGGCTGAATAATAATAGTTTATTGCATGGATATGCCACAGTTTGTTCATCCACTCATCAGTTGATAAATATTTGGGATGTTTCCATTTTTTGGCTATTATGAATAATGCTGACAAAAACATTTGTGTACAAGTTTTTGTATGGATTTAAGTTTTCAGTTCTCTAGTATATACCCAGGAGTGAAATTGCGGGGTCATAAGGTAATTCTATATTTATCCTTTTGAGGACGCTCCAGACTATTTTACAAAGTAGCCGCAACAATTGACATTCCCACCAGCAGTGTGTGACGGTTTCAGTTTTCCCCACATCCTTGCCAATGATTGTCATGGTCAGTCTTTTTTATTATAACCATCCTAATGGACATGAAGGTTGTTTTGCATTTCCCTGATGGTTAATGACGTTGAGCATCTTTTCATGTGCTTATTGGCCATCTGTATATCTTTGGAGAAATGTCTTTTCAGATCCTTTGCCCTTTTTTTCCCTCCTGAGCACCCCAATTTTCCCAAGGGACAGGGGACAGGGAGGCCCTGCATCTAAAAGAAGGTGTTGGGTTCTGGCCAGGTGGCTCAGTTGGTTGGAGTGTTATCCTGTACCCCAAAAGGTTGTGAGTTCATTTCCCAGTCAGGGCACAAACCTAGGTTGTGAGTTCAATCCCTGGTTGGTGCACGTATGGGAGGCAACCAATCAATGTTTCTCACATCGATGTTTCTCTCCCCTTCTTCTCTCTCTGAAGTCAATACAGACATATCCTCAAGTGAGGATTTAAAGAGAAAAATTAAAAGAATGTGTTGGGCCTCTTGGTTGTGAAACGTGGCTTGTGCTGGCAAGGAAGGAGCCGATGGGGCAGTGGAAACTTGATCTTGGAGTCATGTAACTGCTTGACTGCTGGTTGGTGGCACTTGGTGGCCATGATTTCCGCTGTCTTCATGATCTGAATTGAGTGGGTGTGGGCACAGTGCTGGGCTCCTATGTCTCAGTAGTGCTGGAGTGATGGTGCCTGAGGTGGTCAGGCTCTGGTATTCCTGGTACATGGGTGCCACTGTGGAGTCGTAGCACAGCCAGATGCCAAAGGTCTTTGCCCCAAGGGAGGATTTTTCAAACACCTGCCCCCAGTGGACAATTTCCCCTGAAGATTTCATCTTTTTCAGTTAGAAGCAGGACTTGGCAACAACATGGTTAGGTGGAAAGATGCACAAGTGGTAGAGGCGTGGTGTGTGGCACTTGGGGGTGGCGCCCCACTATCTTGTGCTCTCCAAGCTTTCCCAAGGCCTTCAGAGCGTCCTCTTCCAGCTTGCCACCGCCCGCAAAAACCCTTGGCCCATTTTTAAAAAGGGTTTTACTGAGTTTACGAGTTCTTTTTATATTCTGGGTACTGGTCCCTTATCAAATACATGATGTGCAAGTATTTTCTCCCATTCTTTGGGTTGTCTTTTTACTTTCTTGATGGTATCATTTGAAGCACAAAATTTTTAATTTTGATGAAGTCCAGTGTCTTTTTTTCTTTTATAACTAAGAATTTTAATAATTAGGTCTAGAGTCCAGTTTGAGTTAATTTTTGTATATCATGTGAGGTAGAGATCCAACTTCATCTTTTGGCATGTGGTAATCCAGTTGTTCCTGCACTATCTGTTTTTTGTTTGTTTAATAACCTTTTCATTTTGGAAAGAATTTGGATTTATAGAAATGTTGCAGATAATACAGAGAATTCCCATATATATCTTTTTAACAGCTCTATGGTTTTCCCCAGTAGGCCTATGTTATAACCTCCTTACCCATTCCCAAACTTGAGAAATACTTATTACAGTTTTCAGGCCTTTCCTATTCCAGATTTTCTTAGTGAACAGAGTTAACTGTAATCATTTCTTTATTCAAAGGTCTTTTTCATATGAAAGTTACCACTGACTTGCAGTAATGGGAAATAGGTGAAAATAAAGTGTTGCAGATGGTGTGAAGTGGATAATCCTTTAAAGAGTTACATTTTTCTTCTAAGTCTATAGTTTAGTAGTGTTAAGCATATTCACACTGTTATGTAACAGAAGAGTTACTTATAATATCAGGAAATGAAATAAAATAATCTTAAAAGCAACACAATATTTTCTAAAAATGTTTTTAGAGTGACAGTTTCCCATTCTCACAGACATTTCTCTGAATTTTTCAGGCTATTTGGCTCCTGAGCCCCAGACACAGAACCAGGAACACACCTTCCCAAATGCCAAGCTTCCCTCCGTTCCTGACAACTTCAAGAATGTGTTTGACTGGAAAACTGGTGACCTTCCCAGAAAGCCCAAGCTAGTGGTGGGTGGAAAAAAATGTTCACCAAGATGCTCTTGGTTTTCTGGCCACGTCAGTGTTGTTGTTTTTTAAAAGCTATTTTCATATTAGTCTCTGCATTGAAATGTCTACTTAAGGAGCTTCAGGAGGGTTTATGTATGGAGTTGTGATAACATTGCATTCCTCATAGAAAAGAGAGCATGTCTAGATAGTTTTATCAGGTTGGAATCCCTCTTCCACCAAGCTTTCATTAGAAACACATTTCTGCAATAGCCGGTTTGGCTCAGTGGTTAGAGCATCGGACTGAAGGGTCTCAGGTTTGATTCCCTGTCAAGGGCACATACCTTGGTTTCAGGCTCCATCCCCAACCCTGGTCAGGGCTTGCAGAAGGCAACCAATCGATGTGTCTCTCTCACGTCGATGTTTCTGTCTCTCTCTCCCTTCCACTCTCTGAAAAGCAATGGGAAAAATATCCTCAGTGAGGATTAAAAAAATAATAATAAAAAGAGAAGAAATAAGTTTCTGGCTATTTCTTGGTTTCTTTTTAATAACCATCCCTTTGGATTTGAATTATACAGATTTTTAGAAATCATTTTTCCCCCATGAATCTGAAGCAAAAAGCTTGGCTTTTAAGTTTAATGCAGCCTCTTTATTGGGCTCTGTGAATAGCAGAGTTCATTGTTGCTGGGTCTGTGTTCAGGTTCCTTCTCTGTCCTAATAGGCTCCGCTTGACCATTCAGTGTAGCTGTTATCCCTAGGACTTTTAAGGGTGAAGTATTAATGGTCCCCATGGAAGAGAGGTGCAGGACAGTTGGCAGGGGCAGACAGCTGTCTTTTGAGAAATTTTGCCTTGCCTTGAAAGCCCTTTGTTAAAGGGGCCATTAATTGTACAATTTTTAGAGTGAGAGTGATTTAGTGGTAATATTGGGACCTAGTTCTGAAAGCTTGGGGTGTTTGGGTCTGGTTTTCAAGTGGGTAATTTCAAGGTTGAAAAACAGTGAGCCTCATTTGAGCATTTTGCACAGAAGCTTCTTTGAAAGAGTGTCCTGGTATAATTTCCAAAATGAAATGCTGGTGGTCAGCACCTGGATCCTATAGGTGTTTGATTTGTTTCTTGTGGTTTTTAAAATCCTGACTTGTAGGTAAACCTGGTGGGAGGAAAAAGCAAACACGCAGGCTTTTGGAACTAAATATTAGCATTGAAAATGAAGCTCAGCCTGGCTGGGCGTGGCTCAGCGGTTGAGCATCAACCTAGGATCCAGGCAATGAGGGTTTGATTCCCAGTCAGGGCACATGCCCGGATTGTGGGCTCGATCAGTGACTCATCATTGATGTTTCTATCTCTCTCTCCCTCTCCTTTCCTCTCTCTGAAGTCAATAAAGATATATTTTTAAAAAAGAAAGAAAATGAAGCTCATTTCCCAAAAGGACCTTTTGTTACACATTTTTTAAACAAGAAGTTGCCTTCCAACTTGAGTTGTTTAGAATTAGGCTGTGGGAAACACTTAGGATTTATTTTGGAGGCTGTCAGAAATAAATGATGTTCCCTTTTGGATTTTGCTCAGTAAGTGTTGAATTGGGCAAATATGATTTTGACCTGGCTGCTCCTAGAAAAATTGAAAGAGCCAGTGATAATGGGGTTTCACTAGACCAGAGCCAAATCCACTTGTACTACTGCTCAGCTAACATCATTCTGTTTCATTGCTCCTATAGTTTATTCCCTTGTCAGATTGGCTGAGCATCTCCCCATAGCTTCTGAATAGTTTTGCCCAGGCCTGTGTTATTGCAGCAAGAACAGACGTACCAAGATCTTGGCTGGTCAGTCTTCAAGCTATGTGAATGGTATGAAGAAACCCACACTGAGGTTTCAGTGAGGCAAGGCATTTGTGTTATGGGGCTTAATCTTTCTTAAAGAAGTGAATAGTGTCATTGAGATTTTGTTTCAATAATTGTGTTTTTCTCCAGAGAACTATTATCTCATTGTTATAAGCCAGAGTAGCTTTGGGGGATGCATATCAGAGTCTGCTGTACATTTTAAAAATTGCATATCATGGATCTTTAGGAAGCTTTTCAAGAACCCTCACTGGCACCAAAGCTTATCAAAGTTTGAATTTTGGGTGCATAGGATCCCACAGCATTTAAGTGCTCATGTTCAGCATCAGTTAGGTATGGATTCAAATCCCATCTCCCTTCCTTGCTGGGGGGACCTTGGCTGGTTGCTTCTCCTCTCTAAGCCTCAGTTTCCATATCTCTAAAATAGGCTTAAAAGTCATACCTACCTGGATTTGTAAGCTTCAGTGAACCTGAATTTGGCTAGGTGCTTGACTGAATGCCTGGCACCTAGTAAGCGCCTGATACCCGTAGATTTCAGGCTACATTTTCTCTCTTGCCTAGATTCATTTGTTCAGTCCACACCTGCACCATTAAAGGGTGATCACAACAATTTAAAAATTGGAAAGAATATCCAGAATGGAAGATATTGTCCTGTCTCCCCATTTCCTTTCCAGTGTTTTCCTTATGCCTGTCGGTATATACCACATGGTTCTGATGGTGGGTAAGGCAGTTACGGTTCTGCTGTTTCCATTTCAGTGTCACTCATATTTTCTGGACTGCTAGAAAGGCTTCATGGGTCTCATTTTTAATTGTGCAGTCAATAAATCTTTCTTTAACCTAGGCCCTCTCACTTGACTCGATTTGTACTTTGTCCACTGTTATAAATGTCACTGCTGTCACCAGTGTTATGACCTTTGCTGGCTTCCCTCGCTGGTACTTCCAGGAGCACTCAGGAAGGCTACAACATTATGTAACACCATTATGGCTTTAGTGGCTTTCATTTATTTATTTTGTTTTAGTTTCTTACTACCAATGCATATTTACTATAGAAAAATTATAAAATGCAGCTCTTTTCTATGTTTTCCCATTCTTAATAACTGCAAATAAGCCATTTTAAGGATGTATTAATTTATTTAACTAGTCCCCAGCTGATAGAGACTTGAGTTGTCTCCAGTTTTGGTCTATTATAAATAAGACTATAGTGAACATCTCAGGTATCATCTCTAATGGTTTTTTGGGGTTTTTTAAAAAATATATCTTTATTGATTTCAGAGAGAGGAAGGGAGAGGGAAAGAGAGAGAAAGAAACATCAGTGATGAGAGAGTTGTCATTGATCGGCTGCCTCCCACATGCTTCCAACTGGGGATCGAGCCCACAACCCGGGCATGTGCCCTGACCTGGAATCGAACTTCAATCTCCTTCATCCTAGGTCATTGCTCAACCACTGAGCCATGCCTGCCAGGCCCTAATGGGTTTTTGAGGTCACTTTTAAAGAGACCCACCTTAACAGCTTTAGACTAAAAATCCCATAGAAAACTGCACCTTGAACAATTTACATCCTTGTCTTTGTTCGTTCATTTGTATATCCATACCTATGTTTATATGTACACACATACCAAAGAACTTGGTTCTAGATCTCTCTCAGCTCTGTTCAGGGTGGGTATTAGGCTGCTTCAGTTTGTGTAAGCTGTGAATGAGGAGGTTATCAGCCCTACCCAGATAACTGTTTCTTTGTGCAAGTGACGACCATTGATGTCACACCAGCTGGCTTTCCACCTTGGCCCAGAAGGATCTTAACCACCATCTAAGTAATAAGTGCCCACTACTGCTCACCCTGGAGCATGAGACATGAAGTTGCTGCTGAGGTACAAAGCTGTACATGGAGAACAAAGAGGCCTCAGTTTGCAGCACCTGCCCTGGTCAAAAACTTAGGTTTCATATTGAACACCTCCATTGGGGATTCATATCAGAAACCTTTTGCTTCCTCCACCCTTGCCATGGAGAATGGAACATGTCCATCCTTTGTGTGAGTTTCTCATTGTACTTCAGTTACAGCTGGTCAAGAGTAGAAACTGGAAACCACCTAGTCCTGCAGCTTGTTTTTGTAAATAAAGTTTTATTGGCACCTGGCCATGCCTCTGAGAATGTGTTGTCTGTCTATGGCTACTTTGCCTGCTTTCCTGCTAAAATGGGAGAGTTGCCAACAGAGACCATCCGGGCTGCAGAGCTAAAAATACTGCCTATCTGGCCCATTTACAGGACAAATTTGCCAGCCCCTGAGCAAGGGGATGTGGGGAATCTCAAGGTGCCCTTTCCCCCCAAAGTCACTCAGGTGGAAGATTTACGTGCCTTGCCATCTGGATTTTAATAAAAACATCTGCAAACATGTTTTTCAAACTTGCTGAAAATCGAACCAGCCATTTTCAGGTGATGTGGTTAATAGACCAAAACCGGATTTTATGTCTCTCAGTAGTTAGGGGCGAGGTCCCTCCTGGACTCCCTGCAATGCTTCTGAGCAGCAGCAGCAGCTCAGTGTGATAATGAGATTGGCTCTCCTCTGAAGTGCTTAGGTCTGAAAAGCCAGAGGCTCATTAGTGAAGCATTTTCATTTCAACCATTTCATTATTTCCTTCTTAACCAAATTTAAGTTTATGAAATATTGACAAGCCGCCTGATGTTTTCCTGTGTTGATGAAAGAAGCTGTTTGTGCATAAAGCAAAAGGCATGGTATTTTTTTTTTAAATGTAAATTTGACTTGGTGGTTTGTTTTCACCATTCCCTTGACTGACTTTATTATGCAGAGGAAAGCACTTCATCAGCTTCCAGCCCCTCTCAGGCACTAGAGCATTCCTGTAGTGAGAGTTTGGTAATAGCAAGTGTTTCTGCATGAGAAATCAAGCAAAAAGGTCTGTAGCAAATCAGAAATTCAAAGTCCACAGTTTTCAACAAGAAAATGGCAAAAATTAGTTCAATGTGTGGCTCCGTGGCTTGCTTTTAAAAAAATTTTCTTTATTTTTCCATCACCATTTATCCCCTCTATGCCCTCTTCCACCTCCACCTATGTGGCTTTCTTTTTGTTTTGACTTACACCCAAAGTCGGCAAACTGTTACCCAGGTCTGGCCCACCACCTGCCTTTTCACAGCCCACAAGAGAATGGTTTTTACCTTTGTAAATGGTTGGGGGGGAGGGGGGGCGGTTAAGAAAATGAAAGGAAATTCAAGTTTCTTTGTCCATAAATAAAGTTTTATTGGAATGCTGCCACACCCAATCAATGGCTGCTTTCAGGCTGCAGGAACAGAATTGAGTCCTTGCGACTGTCAACGTAAGACAAACCTGTAAGAATTTTTTATGAGTTTATTTGAACCAAACTGACAACAGCTGCTGGGAAGCAAAATCTCAGTGGACTGAGAAAATGTTTCAGAAAATGGCTGTTTTGCACCTTATTTTTTACATTAGAATCAAAGGAGAAGACGGGAGTTACATGAAATCCATTGGCAATAGTTGAAGGAGGTGGGAGAAAGCAATGCTGGGGTTGGAGGGTGAATCTCTGGGATTGGATAAAAAGTAAAACAAATAGTCATACCTTAACGTAGGTGGATATAGGATAGTTATAAATAACAGTACCAATGAGGGGCTTTGTGGTCTGTTCTGGTTGGAGATTGTGCCCTGAGGGGTCTGGAAAAAGGAAATTATCCTGACATTCCAAAAGTATGTTATCTTAGATGTAAAAAGACAATAATAGATAGGCTCAGTTAAGTAAAGATTGACCTTTTAGCCTAGGAAGTTATAACTTCAGACCATCCTGTTGTTATAGTATGAAGCTAGGAAAATTCCAGAACAAGCAGAATAGGGAAACTAAGGTAGTCAAATAGCAGTTTTGTGGCCACCTATTAAAACCTGTCTGCTCTAAACCAAGGACACTTAAGGGTAAATGGTTTGCATTTCTCCTCCCCAATCAGAGGGTAGATAGCTTAAACCACCCTATACTCAGGGAGACAGATAACAGAAATTTAATTAGTGCCATTTGCCAACCACATCCAAGGACAAATGAAGTTCAGAGAATAAACCTTATTTTGGTGTATCAGCATAAAGGCGATGAATATTCTATTGATTCCCCCCTAAGACCTCCCCTAAATGCCCAGCCTTTAAAACCCCTGAAAATGAACATCCCAAGGGGTGTGCTCCCCACCCCCCGGAACAAGCTAGTGCCATCTTCCCCCTTCTCCCCTCTGAGGAGACCCCACGAGACTTGCAACCAGGGGAGCAATGGGTAGCAGCAGCTTGTCTCGGGCTTACCGCCTGTTACTTCTATGCACTTTGTTTCACTATCCTAAGTATATTTTTGCTGTGGCCATAAATTCTTGCTTTCTTCTCTATACTTTGTCTCTTGATTGGAATCTTTCCCTCAAGAAGACAATATTTGGAAGCAGCCTAAGTGTCCATCAGTAGATGAGTGGATAAAAAAGATGTGGTACATTTTCACAATGGAATACTACTGTGCCATAAAAAGGAAGGAAATGTTACCCTTTGGATGGACCTGGAGAACATTATGCTAAGTGAAATAGAGAAAGTACTGTATGATTTCATTCATATGTGGAATTTAATGAACAACTTGAACTACCAAGCAAAATAGAGACAGACTGATAGAGGGCAAGCAGACAGCTGGGGGGGGGGGCAGTTAGGGTGGTGGAGGGATTGAGCAAAAAAGAAAAAAAAGTCATGGACATGGACAACTGTGGTGATGGGTGTGAAAGACAATAGAGGGTATAAATGGTGATGGAAAAGAAATATTTAAAAAATTTAAGAGTAGGTGAATGCTTTCCAGTTTTCTTAAATAAAATGACCCATGCAAAACATTGCTTATTTCGGTATAATCCTTGATTAAAAAATAAGATACTGTACATCTAGTTAGGAATAAAAGGAGGGGCAGGACTAGATTACAGTTGGGGGAAAGGCTGTTTATTTTGCTTATCTTAAGCAAGATATTAAAGAATATCTTCAAGTGGGCTGGCTTCCAACTCAGACCATGTACACAAAGCACCTCATTCTAAGGAGAGTAACTGAATGAGAAGTATTTTGCCCATGTTTATTTTCTCATACAAGTGTTATGTAAAACTTCTCATATGTGCAGAAGCAGCCGTTTTGGCAAATAAAAATGCTTCCCAGAAGCATGACAAATGCAAGACTAACAGGTGTATCGCATCAGCTGCCTCTCTCCAGTTTTAAATCTAGGTCTTCCTGTAACAACCAAAAAAGTTATTTCTCCTGAGGCTGCAGCTAATAATCTACTCAGCCTGCCTCTCCACCCCTTTCCTCAGAACAGTATTTCGAACAGCTTCCAGAGTGAGGAAGACAGCAATATAAGAAGCAACGGGGGACGGGGCGGGGAGCCCTTAGATTTGACAGTAGCAATTCTGGATTTGACCTTTAACTCTGGGTGACCTAGGGCCTCAGTTTCCTCCTTTGGGAAATGTTTGGTTCACAACATGAGGGTTTGTTTTCCAGCCGCCACGCCAAGCAGGATGGGTCTTTTAAAACCAGTGGTTCTCAACGGGGTGATTCCGCCGGCCAGGGAACGTCCCGCAATGACTGGAGACATTTCAGGTTGTCTCCACTGGAGGAGAAGGTGCTACTAACACTACTGGATAGAGACCAGAGATGCTCCTTAACACCCTAGTGATCCGATCCCAAATGTCACTAGGGAACAGATTTGCAGCCATGAGGTCCGCTCGGAGCTGGCTTTGAAGCTATCCCAGCTGGGGTGGCGGCTCCTCCGAGAGACGCTTCTGTCTCCAGGTTTCCGGGCTCAGGCCAGCGAAGCGCTGCAGACACCCGCCCTCCAGAGTGGACAGGGACGCAGGCGGGGGCGTCCCTCTGCGCCTCTTGGTAGGCCCTTCCGCGCGCGCATCACAAAGTGGACATCGGTCTCCCTCACCCCCAAGAACGCCGAAACGGGGGCTGAAAGGACCTTTGGGCTCGGAAAACTTGGCAGCTTCTCTCGCCCACGACCCCAGTCACCTCCGTCACTGCGGGGAAGGCTTTTCTTCTGGAGAAGGGGTCCTGCCGCCGCCCCTCCTGCCCCGCGGTCCTGAAGCGGTACCCGTAGCTCTCAGTTCAAGGACTCCCCACACACCCCGCGTTTCCGTCGGGAACCTCCGCCTACGACACGGGCGGGGGCGGGGCCTCCAACCAGCGGCCGTTGCTCCGCCCAACAGCTTCCCAACGGCTGTCTGGCCAGCGGTGCGGAGCGGGGCGCGACGGCGGCGAATGCGCCTGCGTGCGCATGCGTCCAGGTGCGGGGCGTAGCTCGCGCATGGCCCCGCCCAGGCCTGGGGTCTCTGCCCGCCCCATCTCCCAATCTCCTCAGCGTGGCGCCGACGCTGCGTGCGGCGCGGGTTACCCAGAGTGCTCCGCGCGGGGGCAGCTCACTGGAGTTTGGTTCTCGAGGCGGCGGCAGCAGCGGCGGCGGCTCCGGCGGCTCCTCCTCCTCCTCCGGTGGCGGCGGCGCCCCGGGCCCGAGCCCCGGCTCCGGCTCCCCTTTCCGCCACCCCGCGCGCCCCCTCCTCCTCGGCGCTGCGGGGAACATGAGGCTCCGGTCTCGGAGGCCGGCGAGTGAGTGACCCTCGTCCCCCGCCTCAGCCCGCCCGCCCGCTGGCCTGGCCGCTCCCCCCCCGCCTCGCCCAGGCAATGACAGCGGCTCCAGCGTCTCCGCAGCAGATCAGGGACCGGCTGCTGCAGGCCATCGACCCGCAAAGCAACGTAAGTGCTCGCTGCGCGGGCCGGGACCGAGGCCTCGTGGGCCCGGGACCCTCCCCCTCTTCAGTATCCCTCATCCTCCGGGCTTCCGGGGACCCGTCCGAGGCCCACCTCTCCCTCGGGGCCGCTGCCATCCCATCCTCTCGCCCCCTGGGCCGGGGCCGGAGGCGCTCGGTACGTGAGGCCGAGGCTTCCGTGCGGCCTTGGTGGAGGGAGCAGAGAGGACCTGAAGCCAGAGCTTTGCCTCCCCTCCCGATCTAGCTGTATAGCTCTTGCTGCTCCTGACGGAGCTTACCCTCCTTGCCCTTCCCCCGAGACCCCCTGGATACCCTCCCGGCGTGGGGGAGGGGAGGGAGAAAGGCTTTGGAGCAACTGGTGTCTCGGGTATAATTCGGGGAGCCCTTGCCACCCGTGTCTCGGTCTTCTGGGTGATCAGGGAAGTCTTCCTTCCCTCTTCTTCTGGCTGAAAGTACACTGACTTCGGAGGGAAACCCCCCGGCCCGTTTTGTCCCTAGCCGGGTGCCCAGGGCGCCTAGGGAGGCCCCCGGGTTCTGCGAGTGGCCATGCCTTTGCCGGATCCCTCTTGGGGTCGCTTCCTACAGAAGGTGATAATTGGGGAAGGTGGGATCTTTCATGTTGCTTTTCTGGGCCTAACTGCCCATTGCGTCTCTGACCAAGCCAGAGTCCCGCTTTTTGGTAGGGAATTGGAGGTGATTCTTTTCTATCTTCAAGAGCCCTGTTTCGGCTGTCCCTTTCCCCTACCTGGGGGTCCCAGCCTGGCGGTTTGTGACCTAGGTCAGGATTAACCTCAGGGTGTCTCTCTCTCAGATGTCCCTCCACTGAGGCTGTTTGCAGAGGGATCTCCCCTGCCCCCTCCGTAGGGGAAGACTCATGGCGTTCTCACATATTATCCAAGGGGTTCTTGGCGATAGGGGTCATTTTCCCCTTGGCAGGAGCAGGTCGAGTAATGGGAAGATGGTATCCAGGTATGAAGTGAGCCCCTGCATTTGCTGGGAAACTAGGAATCACTTTTTAACATGCTGGGGATGGAAGGACAAATCATCTTGGGCTTGGCCAGGTAACTTGGGTTTCTCTCACTGTTGGGGCTTTTGCTTTTCCTTTATGTGAGCTTGGCTAATTGCTCTGAGTATGTACTAGCCGATTTTCTAAAAATAATTCATGTTGGATTGTGCAGTTTTGGTAGAAATTGAATTATTATCTGCTCTGTATTATAAGTAATTATCTTATCCCTGGTCTTCAGGCCCCATTAAGATTGACTTGGTGGAAATTACCTTTAACAAATGTTGTATACATTTTCGTTAGGATTTTGGGGGTGGAGTAGGCACAAGCTATATAAAACCTTCCAGAATTTTTGCAGTAACTGGTACCACCACAATTCTCAAGACTGAAATATTAGAGGATAAAGCAAGTGACATGAAAATTGTCAACCTTGGTGGCTTTTGCATCTTTTGTGGAATCTGAGTGCAATTTCTTGAATTCCCGGTGCTTGTTTGCCTTTGGGAGAATCTGAGAGTGGCTGAGATGTTAGCACTGATCCTTAATGCCACCTAGGAGAGCTTTGGGATCTGAGGGTGCTTTGACAGGTGGTCATGATTTTGTAGATTAGGTGGAACAGTGATCTCAGGGGTTATAGTGTGTGTAAGGCTTTAATCTAGAAGGCTCCTAGGAATAGGGGAGGAATAGGGGCTAGGCAGAATCTGGAAGAGGGAACAAATCTCAGCTTCATGTATCCTGGTGCATGCGGGAACATTGCATCCATATGAGCCAATAACTGTGTTACATGGCATAGACTTCACATTTCATGTGGCTTGCTTTGGAGAACTCTAGTGATAGGTATGTATAGAGTCCTGCTACATAAGTATGATGGATGTAATTGGGAAATTGTCTCTTTGAATATGAGTGATGAGGAAAATACCTCCTTTAAATGCTTCCATTGTTAGTGTTCGTGAACAATTGTTAATAACCATTTGACTAGAGCATGGCTTGGAGCAAACCTCATGTAGAAACTCAGAGCCATGGCAGGTTGCGGGTGGAGAATGTGCAACAGTATGGCCAGGCTGTAGTTCTCTTTTGACTTGGGCTCAGGTGAGAGTGGGGTGGCTCCAACAAGGCACTGCCTCCACACAGCTGCTCTTCTCTGCCTTACCCAATTATGAACTCCACTTCTGGTTAGTTGACACATATTTAAGATGCTCATGGAAAAAAAAATGGGGACAGAGTTGAAGAGCCAACACTAAAATTAAACGCCTTCTGAGAAAAGCAACACAGAATTGTGCCATGTAATGCTTACCTTTATAGGCATGTAGTTATGGTTAACAGCTTTTGCTTGAAAAATCAATGTCAGGCAGCTGACCTAATATCCACAAGTATCTGAAAAGTTAGGGAAGTAACAAAGTAACATTTACTGACCATCTCCTTGACAAAGGAGTTCTTAGGAGGAAAGTTGTTTCTTTGCTCTAAATTCTAGCCTCTGGAGTATTTGAATTTCTGTAGCATCAGGCTCTGAGTTAATAATTTCTATCAACTCAGTACTGAAGTAAATCCTCTACACTCCTTTTCAAATAGCAACTAATAGTTTTTCAGAACAAAGCCTTACTCTTCTGGTGGTGTGTAAACCCAGAGTATTGACAGTCTCCCTGAAGTGCAGTGTGCTCATTTGTTCCAGCTTAATCTTGCTGCTTTGTGGATGAAGTTGAGGGCAGTGTCTTCTCCTGCCCAGAAATCAGAGTTAGTCTACCCTGCACAGTCTCTTCAGCAGGTGATTAGGTTCCTGCTTGTATGGGACACTCATTGTTTCACAAAAGTTCAGGCTTTGTGTTCCTGACCAGAATGCAAGTTTCATGAGCATGGTTTGTTTCTTATCTTCTCTCTCTAGAGCAGAAGCATTAGGTGTACCTTCTAAGTGCTGGTTAAACTGACTGACCCCTAGAATCATTCTTGGACCTATAACTGAGGAGCTACATTTGAGCTCTCTTTTACAACAGAGTGACTGCTATAAGCCCAGAGGTTCAGTCATGGAATATTCTAATGCAGAATTCTGCAGAGATGTAAAGAACATGGATGTTCATCTGGCATCTGAGAAAAGGTCTGACTGAGATGGTGGAGCAGGTACTGAAGCCCCATGACCAGCTGAATAACAGCACAAGGCAGGCCTTGCTCAAAGCAGGGAGAGGCCAGAGGAGGCACTGCAGGGGAAAAGGGACTTGAACTCGCTCTGGACGCCAGTGTAAATGCCTACCAGCTGTCAGGCTCTTCAGCAGGAAACTTCAGGCATGACTTTCTTCCTCACAGTTCTGCAGACATCAGGTTCCAACAGGAGGTGACCAAGGGGCCTCTGCAGAAAGAAGGATAATTTTCCCACCTAGGAATTTGAAGGTTAAGATGCTGCTTAGGCCTGGCCGGTGTGGCTCAGTGATTGAGCATCAACCCATGAACAGGAGATCAGGGTTTGATTCCTGGTCAGGGCACATGCGGAGTTGGGGCTCAATCCCCGGTAGGGGGTGTGCAGGAGGCAGCCAATCAGTGACTCTCTCTCATCCTTGATGTTTCTGTCTCTTTCCCTCTCTCTGAAATAAAAAGAAAAAAAGATGCTGCTTAGTTTCCCTGGGCTGCAGGTTCCTCACCTGCAAAGTGGAACCTGGGGACTGGAGTATGTGCCCCATAAAGCTCCTTCCCTATCAGGTTATGGAAAGGGCAGCCGAGGCTAACATGAATTGTTTTAAAAGGTTTTTCCTTTTAATGTAACACTCATTGTGTGAACTTTCTAAACTAACGAAGTTCTACATAGATATATATGCTTCACGTGACGTTTTCCAGCACTTTAATAGCATCTCCTACTTCCCCTCAACAACCGTGTAAGGAAGGTGAGCTGAGTGACCTGTCTCCCCTTTCTGCACAGTGACAATACATGCTGCTTAGTGAGTGTCTCCTGTATCCAGGAAAGGACAAGATGCTTTTGTTACTTACTGACTTCATGTGAGGTGACTGCCCCAACATTAGGGCCTTCTTCAAAGTTACTAAGTAACATGCTTCCAACTCTAAATGCCACCACACTGCTCTCAAAGATGGAGAGATGGCTTTGAAGAGGCCCAAGAGGGCAGTGTCCTTGAGCTGATAAGAAAAGATGTGGGAACCTCTTCTCTCCCACACAAGTTTATATGCGACTCCCAGATAGTTGGGTTAGATTTACCTGTGCCAGATCTAACAGGTTGACGATATTAGGCAGCCTGTCCCAGAAACATCTTAAGGTTTCTATCAGGACAGAATCCTGGGCCAGACCACACTGTAGTGTGGCAGTTGCCAGCTGACATGGAACTTTTCATGAGTCTTGTTCCAGCTTTGTTTTCTGCTTCCAGATTACAGCAGTTTTGATGTTAACTTAAAACGCCATTGATTCTGCAGAAAAGAGAACTCTTGTAAAATGGAATACTGTTCTCATTCTCTCCAATATATTAGAGGATATGAAATCTAAACATGTCTCTGCCTGATCACACTGTTGCCCAAATTCAATGACATTCCCGTCTTTGCTCTTTATACTGTAGCCAGGATCCATGGGGAAGAGCAGTGTGGCGTTTTATGACTGTGGGAATAGGCAGGTAACAAATGTCTATTGTGAAGCAGGTGTGTATCCTTGTGACACTCTCCCTCAAAAGGTGGACTTTACATTTCATCTTCACGGAGGTTTCTGGGTGGTCCTCAGAGGTGGCTTTAATTGGAGTATGTTGTCCTGACAGAAGGTTACGGAGGCCTAGAGGACTGTCTAAGATCAGCCTGTGGGAAGGGGTTTTCGTCCTGATAGAGTTTTTAAAAGGCACCACGGTCACCTGGGCTCCTGGGCTCCCGGGCTCAAGATGCAGCTGTGTGTGGCAGAACACACACCCAAAGGGTTCCAAACTCAGGTTAGGTGTAGGAGGGGAGTTGTGCTCGCCTATGGCTTGATTTTGGTGTCCTTGTGGGCATCTTCTCAGATGGAGCTCCAGTTTAACCGGAACCAGGCCCCAGCCTGATCTCTAGGTGACTGCAGCCCAGTGGGTGAGTCTCCTGCCCAACCCCCCATTATAAATTGTCTTCTGCAAGCTGGGGGCTTTGTCCCTGTCAGGAGAAGTTGTGGTAGTTGTGTTTTTTCTTTATATTCCTGGTGGTGGGCTGTCCTGAGTCCACATGGAACTCTTGGGGCCCACTGGCTAGTTTTCAGAATGGGTGACTGAGATTGTGGTTCAGTGGCTGGCAGTGTAGGTAGGCAGTGCATTTTCAGTTCAGCCATGGATTGCCCATGCTCAGAGCCCCCTTCTGAAACAGCTTTCACTGTCTAGGCACATGTGTAGAATGGAGCAACGATTCCATGAACTGGGGAGCATTTCCTGCATAAGGAAGGCCTGTCAGAATACTGTTGTACCGTGGTGTTAGGTTTGCTCTTTGTGGCTTTCCAAGAATGGGTGGCAGGAGTTCCTGAACTTTGGGGAGCTCTTGATTATTGCTGGAGTTGGCTGGAGACAGTTGGGGACCACTGTGCCATGTTGGGGTGCAGACACACTTAGGTCCTCTGTCTGGACCCCCAGACTCTGATCTGTGAGTTCCTAGGGGTTCTGTGACTGCATGTGGAGCCCGTAATAAAGGAGATGGGTCATGTCAGGTGAGGTGCGACTGCCAGGCAGTTGGAGTTCAAAACCTTCTAATGTTCCTAGGACTGCAACGAAGTTTCCTGTCTTCATCCATCGGAGGCTATGAAGTGAACAGCTGCTGTTTACTGAGCACTTAATGTGGGCCAGGGACTGTGTGGAGCACTTCGCATTCTGGTTGCTTCTCTGAACTTCATTTTAGGAGAGATCCGTCCAGTGTCGCAGAGGAGGCTGTTGGAATCTGGGCCTAAACCCAGTGCTGGTTGGCTCAGAAGCCAATGGACTTAATGACAGTGGTCTCTCACCCCGCCCCCTCCCCCGCCCCCCAAACAGTACTCAGCATGAAAGTTGGATTCTAGTGCGTCTTCTGGGGTTGAACCTTACAAACAGTGTTTTTAAATATTAAAAGTTTTATATTTCCATTTCCTGCCCAGCCCCTACAGCCTTTTCCCCATTAAAATGCCTAGCCTAGCTGCTCCTAACCTTTTGTCTGTCAGGATCCATTTTTATGATCAGAAACATTTGGAAACTCCCACATTATGACAGGTATACTTTGAGTAGCTGTTTTTTGAGAAAATTCAAGGACAGAAGCTAATCAGTCATGCTTTGAATTGAACTTAGGTCTTGTCATCCAAACAGTATCTACTTAAATCTGCAAGCTGTCCTAGAGTTGGAACCTTTGTGCTCCTTATTTGTCACCACCTCTGCTCTCCCTTTTCCAGAAACCTTTCCTGGTTTAATCCAAGATAGTTTCCCTCAGGCACTGTACAAAACTTAAAACCTACATTCGTGCTGGTAACAGGTCTTGTTGATATGTTCTCCTTGGATTGCAAACTCCCTCGTAATGGACTATGAATTCCTCCCCATGTATCTAGAACTTCCATAGCAACTGGGTGCTTAGATGCTTGTTGATTTTCCTGTGAAAAGGACTGATCTTGGGAACTGGCTGTCAACACTGAGTAGGTATTAGTAGATCCCTGCTACGTTGTTCCCAGGAGACACTGTTCAAATGCCACCTTGGGACCTTTTGGCCTTTTTTTTTGGTCATGTGACAAACCAGACCCTTCCTGGATACCCCTCTCCCCTGGGTTTCATTTGTCAGGGTTAGGAAGTAGGCGATGCTTTCTCTAGGACACATTTGTGCTGGGTCAGCCTTGTAGCTGCTGTGAAGACCCCAGTCACTTATCTGCTTTGTGTGTAGAGTGATGTAGGTGGCTGGCCTTCATTCTGTGGTAGGGGATTCTGTGGCGCAGATGTCACCAGTCAAGTGAATTACTGATAAAGGACTCGGGTGTATGTGTGACTGTGGCTCATTGGGGGGCCAGTAGGTGGCTCCGCTGCCTTACTGGTATCTTCATCTCTATCCTCTACTCACACCCCTGGTCATACTTGGCTCCCTGGGCAGCAGCCTGACCCACCAAGCTGATCAAAACTTGGCCTGCATGCACTGGGGTCTGGGTTCTTCTTGTCCCCTCCATGGCTTATTTTGATATCCCCTCCCCCCATCCCAACTTAGCTCTCTTGAACCCTTTTGCCCAGATTGGGTTTTGGGGTGGTGGCCACATCCTCTTTTCCCTGGGTGATCCCCAAGTGGCTAGCTAAGTGCCCTCTTCTTAAGGACAGCCCTCCTAGAAGCCACTTCCCAACTTTATTTACCCCCTCAGTTCATATTGCATCTGTGCTGGGCATGCAGTTGGCAAGCTGGCTTTTTCGTACTGTCTATGGAGATGAGTGACACTTGTGCGTAGGTATGTAATATAGGAACAGTTGACCCTTTCTGCTAATTATTTCACATTATTTTGCCTCCATTGTTCAGTTAGGTAGTTGCTGGCAGAGCACCTGTCCTCTACTCCTTTACTAATTCTGTTGGCAGGTCTCTTACAGGAGGAGGGTAGCCCTGTGCTCATTATAGGCGCTTGAAAGCAAAGGGGCTGATTGGCTCCTGTCGCTCAAAGGCCATCTTTCTGTTCCACCTTTAGTGTTGCCTTCACACAGTATGGTGTCTGCTGCCCAGCATCTGGGCATCTACGGCTTGAGGATTCACCCTCATGGAACATTATCCAAGGGAAGAAAGAGCAGGTGACTTTTCCCCCAAAAACCCCAGTAGACATGCCCTGGTATCTTCAGGCTTTGCTGGAATTAGCAGGCTATGTTGGTTGGTTGTCCCAGAATGGAGTGGATGCCCCAGGAGACATCAGGGGCCTATTGTGAATGAAGGGGATAGTAGAGCAGGGAGCAAGCTAGCAATGTCCCCTGGGTGCATACTGGTTTAATCACCTCTTTGATGTGTTAGTGCCATCAAATAGTTGGGAGAAGTGCTGGGACTGGGAGACCTAGGTCCAGATGGCAAAATGGAAGTAACCGAAATGGAAGGTCCAGAGTAAAATAGATGGGGTGGTTTGGATGGTGTGAGGTTGCAGCAATGAGTTCTGAATAACCCATTCCTTCTGGTTGAACCCACAGATTCTGACTTGCCTGCAGTCACACTTGGGCACCTGGCTGTTACCTTGTATTTGCGTAGGTGCGGGCTGCAGCTCCTGACTCCATCGTGGGCTGAGGAGCCCTCAGGAGTCCAGGAGAGCCTGCCACATTGCTCTTTGTTTTCCTTTCCCCATCATCTCTCCTGGTGCTGCAGTAACTGCCTGGACCAGGCCTAGTGGGGTGAGGTGGTTCAGTCCAGGAGGCCCAGACCACCCAGGACTCCTATAGTTATGAGAAGGTGGTGCCTATTTCCCAGGCAAGAGCCATGCTCTACAGACTTCTGTCCTCTGGGCTCAGAGGCATGGACAGGACCTGATTGAGGTCTGGTTGGATCTTATTGTCCTGCCCATCTCCTGTCTTCCCTCCCCTTCATTCACCTGGGTAACCAGAAACTGGTGCCTGCATATCCCTGCCTGGTTTCTTCCTCTTAGGTAACTGAGAGGGGTAAGAGCAGGTGTTTTCGTGAACTCCATTTTTCCCACTTGGCTCTCAGCATGCTCCCCCTTTGCTGGATGCTGGCAGCCTGGCAAAGATGGAGTAGTGGACCACACATTAAGTTTTAGGTGCAACTGGGTAAAAAGATATGTGAATGAACATTTCACTTTCACTTCTATTTTAAAGGAGCTTTTTCAAGCATTTGAAGTTCTCACTTTGGCCCTGGCTGGCCAACTCAGTTGGTTGGAGCATTGTTTCATATACCAATAGGTTGTGGGTTCAATTACCAGTCAGGGCACATACATAGGTTATGGGTTCAGCTGTGGTAAATCAATTCTGCCTTTCAGTACAGGAGCCTAACTTCTCACCAAAGGGCAGAAGTTATCACCCCACCACCAACACCACCACCAAAGTGTTGTGTGAGTTCATTCCTCCGTTGCTTGTAATTCTTCACCTCCTCTCATAGCTGAGTCAAAGTGCCACTTGGGATTGAAATTGAGGTGAGAGAACTGAGAGGGAAACAGTGTTTCTGTTTTTTGTCCTTGGCATTGTGTGTGTGTGTGCGCGCGCGCGCGCGTTTGTGTCTGTTTTGTGGACAGACTTCTTCCACTTAATGGGAAATGCAGCAGCTCCTCATTTTGACCAAACTCTTGAAGGCTAGGCCACTGAAGAAAGGATTCACTCACTTGCTTCCAGTTTGAAAACTGGAGAATCGCTCTGGGTTGGCCTGGGGGTGGGGTAAAGGGAGCCTTGTAAGAAAGTGGCAGTGCGCACAGGAAGTTGAGGAGCTTGCAAAAGAAGCAGGCACCAGTAGGTGCCCTCAACTGCTATAGCCCTCCCATGTGGCAGGACTAAAACTGTGGGGACACTGATCTGGGGTTGGGGGTCGGGCTCTCTTAGGGCCTCTGGTGAACTTGCTTGTCTGCCCGCCCAGAGTTAGAGTAGTTGCACCTGCTTGTGCCTTGGGAATGACACTCTTGTGTTAGGAAGAGAATGGACATAGTTTTCTATCTGGTCAGTGGTGGGCTCCCACAAATTGGGAAATAGAAAGTAGCATCTGCTTTATAAGATGAGCCAACCTTGGGCATGTGGATGTGCTGTGTTTGTCACTTCAGGCTGTCTTCCTGGGTCACTGTGCAGTCCTTAGTGACTGCTACACAGTCAGTGCTGAAGGTACCTTCACGGAATGAACAAGGCCTAAGGCCTAACACTGAGGAGTACCCATTGTCCCATGACACCCCTGCAACTTGCCATGTTTGGCCTTTTTTGTCTTTCCAAACCCTTTGCCCACGACATCTTTCTCCCTGAGCATTTTGACTGTGCCCTGCACTGCTCGGGGCTCTGTATCCTTTAAGGCTTCCCCAGGTGCTCTCAAAGCCAGGAGCACCTCGATCCTCACTCCCTGCTGACTTCTCTCTTGGTTGTGTATGCAGTCTGTTCCAAAGCAGGTACACCTTCTTCTCTCCTGCCCTTGGCATGCTGCACTTTGTCAGTTGGTGGTGCCATGGCTCTTAGGGCTACCTCAGCCTCCCTGGAGTTCCCCTTCTGTGGTGACTCCCTTCCTGCAAATGGGATCTCCAGGGAGGTCTAGCACAGCCACTTACCAGCCAGTCTCCTGCCTCCTGCTCTCCCCTCCGTACCAGCTGCAGAGTGACTGCCTGAAAACAAAGATTGGGATGTTTCATTTCCTCTGTTGGGACCATGTGGCTGACTGGATAAAGTATGAGTTCTTTAGGTGGCGTATAGTAGAGAAGATAGTCCTTCTCTGGGTGGAAAACTTGACTTTGTTGTTGGGCAGAACTGAGTTGGAATCCTTACTCTGCTGTTCACCATGCACGTTTGGATGAGGTTACGTTTGCAGCCTTAGTTTTCTCAGGAGGATGTACATATTCTTAGGAAGACTGTTGAGAATGGGATGTGGCCCTGGGCCTGACTTGTCCTGGGTGCTGACCTGCATGGTAGATAGCATTTCACAAGCTTGGTGCATCCAGCTTGCATTCCCTTCCTGGCCTGCCCTACCTTTGGACCATGCCCAGTAGATGGTTAGTGACTGGGGACTAGCCAATTATGGGGCTGCATCTTCCTGGTCAGTGATTGGTTCAAGGATGAGCCTGTGACCCCAGTCAGAGCCCATGAAAGTTTTAGCACTTTGCTGGGATAGTTGGGGAGATGCCAGTGGGAGAGGATATGAGCAGGTCACACTTGGGGTCGGCTGCCTGGAGACAGCCTGCTCAGTAGTGAGACCAGCCTAGAGGGGTGGGGAGGGTAAGTTGCCATGACCCAAGGTGAGCTCTGCCAGGAACTTTTCAGCTAGGTAAGCCAGTGGCTTCTTGATGAAGCCCATTTGAGCTGGCTTTTCTGTCACTTGCAACCAAGAAAGAATCAGCGGAACACATTGTACCCCAGCCTTCAGCTTAGCTGTCTCCTGCACCTCTCCCCCCCCAACCATGCGTAGCTGCTCATCAGCCATCTCTGACTTGCTTGTGCATTCCCATCTGGATGGCCCTCCTTTCTTCCTTTCCTACCTGCCTCCAGGTTCCAGGCCCCAGGTGCCCTACCCAGCAATGCCAGTGCCAGCTGTCCCAGGAGCACTGTCTTTTGGCAATTCCTGGCATCTTGGTTCTATCTTTTCCACAGCACCTTTAACCTGTCTTATATGCCCATGTTCCCCACCACACTTAGTTCTTTTCCTGCTGGTGCTTAGTGAGCCAGGTCATTCTTTTAGGGCCTGTAAACAGCTTACAAACGACATGGTTCATCTCTGATTTCAAGCTACAGATGAGCACAAGCATTGCCTAACCTGGAAGGACCGTGCTGGGTTTGGTTAAGAGTTCAGGTTTGGTGGGGCCTGGGCAGAGTTAGTTCCTTGGAGGATGCCCTGCTTGGCCAACTCCAGACCTCAGCCCTTTGGGGTCTTACTGTGGTTTGTGGGTTCTCTTGGAGCCATAGTGGCATGATCAGCACTTGGGCACTGAGCTTGTCCTGAGTGCATTGCTCAGTTCTGGGGAGTCTGGGGATTCTGGATGCTGGTGACAGGACCCAGGGAAGGAGGGTGGGCAGCTGTAGGTATTGCAGCACTTTCCTACCCACCTTCAGTTGCATGGGGAACCCACCAGACCCAGCCCCACAGGGGTGCACAAGCCTTCTCCCTCCCTTGGGACAGGACTCCCCCAAGCAGGGGGTTCTGAATCCTGAACCCCAGATGTACTGTGGCCTCAGGATGAGTCACTTAATGTCTCCAAGCCTCACTCTCTTTATCTGTGACATGGAGCTCTTGGTACCATCACCTAGTGGTGTCCTCCTGAGGGGCTGAGCATGTTGCATGCCTCGTACAGTGCTCGGCTTCTCTTTAGTCATCTAGATGACCATGAGAACTGGTTCTATCTCCATTACAGGTGAGGAAGAGTGAGGAGATTGTCCTTGCCTGAGTCCATGCAGCTGAAAGGAGCAGAAAGGGAATTCTAATGCTATCAATAGGTAATAGACCTGCAGGTGGAGGTTAGCCTGGATCTCATTCAATCTACTGACCAAATCTACTTAAGTCAACTACTCAGTGTTTTCTGGTGTTATTTTCACGATGGCTGTCTCTGCAGGGACTTTATCTTTAGGCTGTATAAACAGGTTGGACCACAGCATCAACTCTTTTTTTTTTTTATCCGCACCCGAGGACATTTTTTTCCCATTGCTTTTCAGAGAGAGTGGAAGGGAGAGACAGAGAGAGAGAGACATCAGTTGGTAGCGCCCCACACGTGCCCCAACTGGGGCCAGGATGGAGCCTGCAACCGAAGTACATACCCTTGGCCGGAATCAAACCTGGGACCCTTCAGTCCGAGTGCCTACCACAACTGGCTAGGGCACAGCCATGTCAACTCCATTCATGATTCTGATCTTGTGAAGAAGAAAACCTTCTTCTCATTCTCCAGTGTTGGTGGATGAATATGGTTACCAACCAACTAGAAATCCTGAATTTCTTCCCCAAAGAAAAGATGGACTGATGGACAAACAGAAAGGAAGGAAAGAGAGTATTTAATATGCATGGGTTTTAGACCTGGGTTCAAATCTCTACAGCTCTGTCTCAGATGTTTGTTCTTGGACAAATCACATCAGTTATTTGCTGCCTATCAAATTTGCTGTCCTCTATATAATGAGGACAAGTCCTACCTAGCTGATGGGTAAATAATGCCTGAAGGGAAATTGCTGGGTTTAGTGTGAACAATGAGCAGTTACCAGACAACACTGCATAACTTGACACATTTCTAAAAGCTCCCTAGGCAGGAAACAGGAAGAAATTGGTTGTAGAACAAAATTGAGGCATGTGGAGGAAAGACACACTTCTTTGGAAGAGATGCTTGGATCAGAACTCCCCTGAACTATTCCAAGTTTTTCTGTACATGGTTGCAGATAGGGCTAATCAAATAAATTTGTGCAAAATTGCCTTTAGGAAGCAGTATCCTTTCTGAATGGAGAACATACTCAGAACTAACAATCCCAAAATGTCAGAAATCACCAAACAGAGAAACATTGATGTCATTAACAATTAGAAAATACACCTTGTACTCAAACATGTGGGAAGACTGGTGTTGGCAGGTAATCAAGACTGGGCCTGTCTCCCACCCTACCCCACTCACCCATACCTCCCCACCCTGCTGGCAGGACCCAGGAACTACTTTATACTTCACCCTTTTGGAAACTATGTAGCAAGAGGCATAGCCATGTTCATGTTCTTTGATCTAGTCATATTATTCTTGGAAATTAATAACAATGTTTATGGATATATTTATGTAATAATTATTTTTAATGTCATTAATTAAACAGCATGAGAGAAGCTTAGGAAGCACAGTGCATCCAGAGTCAGATAGCACAGAGCTGTGAAGAATGATTCTGAGGCCCTGTAGAGAAATAGACAAGCCTTGCTGTGGTGAAGAAAAGGAGCATTGTCATCTGAGCATACTAGGAAGGCACAAAAACTAAAACTTTGGGTAAAATGGGAAGCACTTGTATTGGGGCAGTTAGGAACAGTTTTTGGTTTTGTTTTTCCTATGCTCTTTTCCATTAAACAGTAAGAAAAATGAAAATAAAAGTAGACTGCTTTAGCCTGAAGAGCACTTGGGAACTATTGAGAGCAATCTGGCCTCAGTACAGCAGCCAGTGGAGAGGAGAGGATCATGTCCTCTTGTGTGTTTCTGGGTGGTTCAGAGCAGGGGTGTACAATGCTTTACTCCAGGACAAGTCCACCAGTCATGGACCCACATTCCTCATGCTCTCAGAGAACTGGGGTCCAGCCCACCAGGACTGTAAGTCGTAGTGGCTATACTGCCAAAATGTAAGTTCTTCATTCATCCTCTTTCCTCCAGGTCTGGTCCAAGCCTGGCCATCTCCCTTTTGGAAAACTTGCCTGTTGTCCCTTCCAAACCAATATCACACTATTTTGTCACTTAAGATGCTGTGTACTTAGTACAGACATCCCTACTCCTTATGTCATGATCCACAGATGCTCTGTGGCTGGGGCCCTTCTTTCCTTTCATATCTCAATTTACACTTCCCTTTCCCTCACTCATGACTGTCCAGGCCCCCTTCTCACATCTGTGACCATCAAATTCCTTCAGTCCTCTGCTGACCACCCATTGTAAAGAGCCCTGTCCCCTCCCTGCTATCACCCTGGCTCCAGATACTTTCATGTCTTGGCACACATAATAGATTATAGCGTCCAGACAGTGCCCTGGAAAACTGGAAGTGGGACTGGAGGGAAAGACAGGAATGTTACATTTCTTCAGTATAATTATAAGAAAAATAAAGTATAAAGTGTTAGGGAATGTATTAAATATTGAACTTGTATTGACTTTCCAAATAACATTACTGTTTTTGTAAAAGGGGGTGTGGTGTGGCGTCCATGAGCCATAACTTTTATATATTAGGTTAGATTTTGCTTGACTTTGGTAATTATTGTGGGCAAATTCTGTTTTACATGTGGAGATGATAAAATTTAGAACCATTTTTAAGTAAACAATAATTTACAAGCATCGGCATTTCTAAAAAATCTAGGTTCTGCGCTCTTTTCATTTATGTGTGATGTTGAACTACAATAATGCAGATGCTGGCCAGGCGTGGCTGAGTGGTTGAGCATCGACCTAGGATCCAGGCAATTGGGGTTTGATTCCTGGTCAGGGCACATGCCTGGGTTGCAGGCTTGATCCCCAGTAGGGGGCGTGCAGGAGGCAGCCAATCAATGACTCTCTCATCATTGATGTTTGTCTCTCTCTCCCTCTCTGTTCTTTTCTCTGAAATCAATAAAGATATATTTTTAAAATAATAATAATAATAATGGATTCTGGTTTCATTCAAACATTATTTTAAGTACTTTGAAATAATGAAGAACTCTAATTTATTGTGTGGTGTGCCAGTAAGTGTTTCTAGGAAAAAATTATCCATATACATACATAAGTTTATAAATTTTACTGATATAAAGGATGGGGATCGCACAGTTTACAAACTGAAATACACAACACTGTTGTCAGTTCCATGTAGTGTATTGTTTCTCACAGACTGCTTTCCTTGATTGTTGCTGAGCTTTTGTATCTGTAGCCAACTTATGAGTAATAGTTCTGACTTGAAGATCAATTGATATTTTTATGTTAATGAATTAAGTGATATCTTTCCTGAGTCAGGTAATAATATTCAAATACTGGAAGAATTTTTCCTTAGTTGTGCTATTTCTAATGTAATTGCTACAGGCATGGCACACTATTTAGTTTAATCTGCATTATTAACATTTTCTCCATCACTTTCTTAAATCTAAACCCCAGAGTTGGCAAACTATTTCTGAAAGGGTTAGATAGTAAATATTTTTGGCCATACAGTGTCTGTCACAACTCTGCCTTTGTTTATAGCACAGAAGCATTCATAGACTATGAAAATGAATGAATGTGCCTGTCAACCACAGTGCTGAGTGGGCATGAACATGGTGACAGGATGACACGGTATAGTGGCTCTGCAGAAAAGGAGCAGAGAAATGCTGGTGGGTGAGGTGAGTGGAGCAGCAAAAGGGGAGCACCTGTGGGCTGCTTGAGGGAAGGAAGTCCAGGAAGAAGGACCTCCTAGGAACTCAGTACAGAGGCTTTTCCCACTAGGACCCCAGAGCTATTCTGAATTGAGCTTGGAAAGGTTGCTGGTAGAGCTGGGGGTGGGCTGGACCATAAGTTAGTTGTGTCTGCTGTTGCCCCTGTCTTGGTAGGAGGAGAGAATCTGGGTGTGCCAATCTTGGAACCCGTTCAGTTGTGTTTGAAGGAGGGGACAGTTGGGGATAGCTTCTGGTCCCAGGAGGTGTACTAGGTGCCTCTGCCCACCTCTGAGCGCTCAGGGTCACTCTGAGAAAGACCAAGCTGTCCCTCTCAGTCATATTTCAGTATCTCTGAGTAAAGCTGTGTCTTCCAGTTGGCACGTTTGTCTTTCTTAGTGGTCGATGATATACTGGTGCATCTCAGAGTGGGTGAAACACAGGAAGTCCCTACTCAGAACCTTGCAAAGTGAACAAGCTAGGAAGCACACATCAGTAAGACAGCACCACAGTGGCTCCCTGGCATCCAGTTACAGGCTCTCCCCTCCTGCCCTGTTTCTTCTCCTCAGGCAGGCCTTGCCTCTCCCTGGCTTCAGTGGCCACCCTACCCTCCTTCCTGTCCATGGCCTCTCCAGCCCCAAGTGGTGGGCTCCACATCCTGACCCCTTGGATTCTCCCTGCCTCATTGTCCCCCTTTACCTCACACCCACCCCATCCTAACCCTCACCATCTTGCTTCCTGGAGTTGAGCAGCACCTGCAGATTTGTCTCCTTGCCTCAGCTGTGAGTTCTTCACCAGGCAGCTGGAGCCAGCTATTTAAAACTGCAATCTGACCATGTCACTCCCTGCTCTGAGTGTGGCCTGGGATCCATTACATGTCCTGCCCGTGGTCCTCTCCCACTCTCTGGTGTTCTCTGCACTTACTGTGCTGCTGTGTGCCCCTGGCCCTTGGCTCCTGCTGTGCCACCCCCAGCCTGGTTTGTCCTCACCTTCCTTGTCTCGCTTGCAGACTGTGATCTCTTCAGGCCTCCTCAGAGATCCCTTCTGTCCCCCTCCTCAGAGGCTCCAGAACATTGAATATCCTATGGCCTCCCCAGCCCACACTGTTTGAAGTTCCCTAATCACAGTCTGCCCACCCAGCCAAGCTAGGGGGCTGGGGCGGGGGGGGGGGGGGGGGGGGTGCCTTCAAGGCTACAGCTGTGCCTTATCTGTATTTCTCTGTGAGGCAGTGGAGAGCCAGTGCTTGGGAGCAAGGCTGCCTGGGCCCCAGACCCACCTGTGTGACCTCTGGCAGATACGTGACTTCTGTGCTGTACCTTCCTCCCTGTAAAAGGGGGCTGATAGAGCATGGAGTGTCAGGGTGATCATTTGTAGAGCTACATGTAAGAATTTCTTAACAAAAAAAAAGAATTTTTAACAAATTGAGTTGTGCCTGATTGGCCGTACTGAAGCTGTAAAAAACCCAACTCTCTCTTCCTGGTGCATCTTTCAGCCAAGCTCCTACAGCAGTCAGGGTCTGTAGGCTTATCATTGGGAAGAAAGTTGATGCAGAGAGAGGTTGTATCTGCTGTCCCTTCACTCAGTCTAGTGGGTGTCCAAGGTTATACCAGGAGAGGGCAGAATCAGAGCCCGTGCCCCTGTGATAAGCGCTGGTTAGTCTGTTTCCAGTCCTTGGAGCGAGCATCTGTGGGTTAGATGGCACTGTCGTCCTGGTGCCCAGATGAGGCCTTTGGCTCAGAGAATGGAAGTGACTCTACCTGTCCACTGCAGGGTGCTGTGGCCTAACCCCATTTCCAGCCTGAGGCTGGCAGGGGCAGGGAAGCAGTGCCAACAACATATGGAGGGGTTTTGAGTACAGATGCTTCTGCCAAGATGCGCTTGGGACACTCCTTGGGGGTGATGGGAACCACAGTCCAACTCGACCCCCCACTGTAATTCCCCAAGGCACCCCAGATTTCACAAAGCAAGCTGAGCTCCCAAGTCCATGTTGCCAGCACAGGGCAGCCTCTGCCCACATCTCCCTCCTTACATACAGCCTCTTTACCTCCCCCTGTTCCATGTCTGTGCATGCCTGCATCTCTGAACCCCAATTCTTCCCTCAGCCCCATTCTGGGACACTTGCCTGTCTCCACCACCAAGATGGGGCTCTGTAAGACAGGGCTTGACGACTATCATCCACTCCACACCCTGCATAGAATCTCCCACTAGTAGGCACTGAACATGATTGGATGAACTCCTGCCAAACCCCCCGGGAGGCCCCAACCAAAGTCCTAGAGAAACAAAAAAGAGTGAGAAGAACCCCTGGTCAGGAAGGAGCTTGGCACAAGCAGAAATGCAGCAGTCTCTGAGGGGTTCTTTTCTGCCCCCCCTTAATGTGGGGGTTTAAAGTCAGAAAAGCACTACTTAAAGCATGACTTTGCTCTTCCCTCCAGCTGCAGCCTGCACATCTCCTTGCTGCAAGCCTGGAGACACCTTGCATCTCTTTACTATCTTTTTGTGAAGATGAGCTTGGCATCTGTTTGGAGAGGCAGATTCAAGCTCATCTGTGAGTTGAAGAGGCTGCCAGTACATCACATGAAGACTGTGTGCTGGGACTTAGTGTTGCCTGCTTTACAGAAGGACCTTTACTGACTTGGAGGGGATCCCATTTTATTTTGATAGCTATATATTTAATGGTACTAGAAAAAATATAACCTGGTCCTCAAGGCCCAGGCACTATTGCTTATGACAAGAAAGTGGGAAAATGTAAAGGACTAACTTTCAGGTAGCATTTGGAGCTTTGGCCTGGCTCACAGCCTCTCTCCAAGGCTTAGTCTCACCTCAGGATCCAGGGGAGTGTCTAAGGATGTGAGTCCCTCGTGGGGGGAAATCAGGAAGTTTGAGTGGGACCCAGAATTTGGTATTAGTTGTTTTCCCAATCAGCATGCTGTATTTTTTATTACTTCTGTTTTACTTGTTGTAGCTATTAGATTTATATTCAGTAACATTATTCCGGCTTTCAGCTACTGGTAAACTTACAATATATAATTCATTTGTCGTCTTGCCACATTTTCTTCTTTGAGTTCTAAAACTTATTATAGATGATGGGCATGGCTCAGCATCTAACAGGGTTAGTGTGGGTTGGTTTATTTGGAGGTGCAGTGCCTGCATGAGGTGAGAGAAAAAGGAGGCTCACTCAGGCTCAGGCTTGTCTGCTCCCATGTGCTGCTGCTGCTCCCAGGAGAGGAGCCTTACAGGAGCAGGAGCAGGGAAGTTGGCCATTGGTCTGGGACACCCCAAGTGCCTTTGAGATGTGGAAGAAGAGCCATCTGGTAGGCATTGGGGTCCAGAGGCCATACCCGGGCCTATGATGTAGATTTGGCACTCCCTGAAGTGGGACTGGACAGCAATGGTGGGGAAGTGGAGGGAGAGAAGGAAAGGATCTGGGGTTGGGGCTCCAGGAGGAAGGAAGAACCCTGCATCTGAGGAGCTGCTCTGAGAGATGGGGCTGAGGTGCCTGGGCTGAGCTGTTTTGGTGCGATGATAGGTAGAAGATTTGCAGCCAGCATAACCTTCTCTTTTTTCACATTGACGCAGGCTGTAGTAACAAATAGGCTTGCATTCTCCCCTGGTTGTACTACTGCATTTCTTTTGCATTTGGTATTATCTGTGTGGTGAGGATGAGAAGAGAAAAATAGCAACTCAGGAAAACACATTTGAAAAAATAGGTTTAAAATGCTAAGGAAGTAATAAAGAAAATACAGTGAAAAGCACAGTCTTCTCTGTTCCCAGTTCTCTGTTTTTGCTGGCATGCATTTCACATAAGGAGAAGCTGCTACAGTGCTTCTGAACCTTTCTTTTCAAAAGGTGACACTATTGTGACAATGAAAAGGCAAACCACACACTGGGGAAATATATATAAGTCATATATTGAAGAGAGGACTTGTATCTGAAACATATAAAAACTCAATAATTAGGTACAGAACCCAAGATAATCAAACCTTTCACTAAGGAAGAAAAATATACATGGCATACAAACACTTGAAGAGATATTCAACCACATTATTAGACATCAGGGATATACAAATTAAAACCACCGTGAGACACTACTACATACCTATTAGAATGTCTAAAATGAAAAAGATTGACCATACCCAGTGATGGCCAAGACATGGAGCAACCAGAATTGTCATACACTGCTGGATGGGAGTTTAAGTGATATAATCACCTTGGAAGACATTTTGGCAGATTTTTAAATCCCATCAACATGTGAATGAATGCATGAATTGTATGCCAGCAAATGATATACTACTCAGCAACAAAAAATTAATGAACTATTAATATACACAGTGTGCATGAATCTTAAAGTAGATATGCTGAATGAAAGAAAAGCCCTGACCAAAATAAAACCAAAAAAAAATATCTATTTCATAATTTCACAAAATTCTAGACTAATCTATGATGACAGAAAGCAGATTAGCAGTTGTCTGGGGACAGAGGTGGGCTGGAAAGAAGATTACAAAGGGGCAAGAGGAAACTTCTGGAAATTATATGTTTATTACCTGGATTCTGATGATGAATTCTTAGATGTATTTATAGGTCAAATGTAGCAAATTGTACACTTTAAAAGTTCACAGTTTACTGTATGTAAATTACATCTCAAAGCTGTAAAACACCTGTGGAGGCAGATGATCGGTGCAACAAGGTCCTAGAAAAAGTAGGAAGGTGGTCGGCAAAGAGAAGGAAGGCACTTTGTTAGAGGTGAGGCATCAGACCCCCATGGTAACTCAGCTTTCTCCGGGGGTGAAGGGTGGTGCAGAAAAGTTCCTAGTTCCTTCTCCTCTCAGTAAATGAAGAGGGCTGTCATGCCTGGGCATCCCAAGGGTCTAGTAAGCACTGAACAACAGCAGCAAAGTGTGTGTAACACATTCCTTATAACACATGGGGCTCTGGCAGGTAGCGGTAAACATCGGCTTTTCCCTCTGGGACATTGTGCATGTCCCCAAAACACTTGTGCAGCCGACAGCAGAAGACTTACCATGGCTGGAGCTGGGTAATAGTGTCTCATAGGCCGTGAAATAAAAGGCTCACCAGCCATGGCTGGTGTGGCTCAATGGTAAGAGCAGCGGCTTACTGAGTGTTCCTTTCCTGGAACCTTTAGAGTACCCTTGTCATCCTCAGACTGACCCCGACCCAGGGCAGGAATGTATGGACATGTTTCTCTGTGAGCTGTTAAGCATAGTGCCTACCGTGTGTCTCAGAGGTAGCCTGGGCTCATGGTGCAGCCGGTCTCAGATCTTGTCTGTAGGACTCTCAGAGTCTGTGCCTCTGTGGGGGAAGGGAGTGAAGGGCTGGCTTGTCAGTGCCGCCTCCTTGCAACCCCAGCACCTCTGGCATTTGTTTCTAGGACAGGGTGGCCTCTAAGATCAGCTTCTTATTAAAGTATAGCATACATCCAGAAAAGTAGTTGAGTGGTAAGTTTAATGTTTCAGTAAATGTCTATAAGTGAATGCACCCAAGTAACCCCTACCCCGGTCAGGTCAAGATACAGAGTATTTCTCTAGAAGCTACTCTTGTTCCATCTCCTGGTTACTTTCCACCCCCCACTTCCCCGACTTCTGTCACCATCTGGAAGTCTTGCATTCCAGTACAGAATGTATTCTTTTGTACCTAGCTTTTCATTGACAGTTGTGTGATTTATCTTTGATGTGTGTAGCAACAGTTCCTTCATTCTATGTTGAATGGCTAGACTGTGATTTAGTCATTGCTTACACTTTAGCCATAGCCATACCAATGTTTTTCAGTTGGGCCTGTTTGGAATACTGCTACCGCACCATTCTTGGTACTCATGTTTCTGTTGATATGTGCCCTGGAGTGGAATTGCTGGGTTGTGGAGCATGGGTGTCCATCTTAGGTAGATGTCTGATACAGAATACCCAGGCTCACCCTCCTGTTCCATAGGTGACAGTGTCCTTGGTTCTCTCCACAGTGGACCCTGTTGCAGGAATGCCCACTGAAAAGGTCTCTTTGCCCACAGCCATTACTTCAGCCCCACACATAGCCCAGGAGTGTAGGGTAGCAGGCTGGGGGAGGGGTCCTGGCACTGCACTAGGGCCACAGAGCAGCTTGGCAGTGAGTGTGCTGTGCGTGCTGCCTGGTCCCTGAGGACAGAGAGTCTCTAAGGACAGTGGGCAGTGTGTCATTCTGGACCTACACAGATGATCTGAGCTTTTCCCAACATTCTGCCTGGGCTACCCAGTTCATGGAGAAGCAGATCTCAGGTTGGTGGCTGATCTTGATTATGTCAGAGTTGGGCCTCTCTGCATCTTTGCCCAACTCCACTGCTGGGCATTTTCAGTTGTCAGCACAGGAACAGTATACTGTTTTCACCTTGCTGTTTTACTTAACAGTCTCTTAGAGGTTGGCCAGTTCCTAAAAAGCTTGCTCATTCTCATTTTGGATTGTCCATTTTCCATGTGCATGTGGGTACTGTGTTTGCCCCTCCCATGAGCATTGTGTCTTTCGCTCTTGTACAGCTGGTGTTCTTACTGGCTGTTCCTGCAGGAGCAAGGCTGGGAGGGAGAGACTCTCACCTGGAGTGCTGTGATAAGATACACTGCCAACCAGACGCTTCTGTGAGCACATCTGGCAGAAATGAATGCTCTGCTTGGTGTTCAGACTTCCCAGTTCTGTCAGTGTAGGAATGAGAGTTGAGATTTCTCAAAAAGTGCTAAATTACAACCAGAATTGTACATCCTGTTGACCTAATTCAGGGGTCAGGAGAGTTTAAGTTTGTATTTTTGTTGGGAAGAGCTGCTGAGATATAAAGGGGGGGGAGGAGGGGAGCTTTGGGTACTGGAGCTGTGAAGAGTGCCGCCTCTCTTCCTCTGCCACCGGCAAGCCTCTTTGAAGAGATCTCATAGATGGCAGCTGCTCCACTCATGCTTGCGTGCTGATGAAGAGCTCCAGCGGCTGCCCCGGTTCTTGGGCCCCCTCTTCTTGTGCTCATGGGGGTACAGGCTGTGCTCTGAAAATGGATGCTCTGTGGACAGTCAGGCTACTGAGACGGTGGGCATGCTTCAGCTGTGGATGCTCCTGGGGAGCAGATGGGCCCCACTGATGAGGAAGTACTATTGTGTGTTTGCAAGTAGTGAGCAAGGCAGCCCCACCTGAGGGACTCCTCTCCCTGTGTCATTCTTTCTCTGAGAGAGACTTTGCTCCTGTGGCTGTGATGCTTCCATGGGGGTCCTGGCAGAAGATGGTGCCTTTGCAAGGCAGAGTGCTGGCATGGCATCTGCCTGAGGGAGGTTCCCCTTGCTCCTGTCTGGCCGTGGGAGCAAGCAAGATAGAGCAGGGCCAAGGAGGCTGCCCCTTCCAGAGCCAAGGAGGAGGATCAAGCTGCACTGATTTCTATTACTCAGGGAGACTGGGTGAGACACAGGCCCGCTCTGCCAAGCCCTCTGGGGAGTGTAGGTGCCACCTCTTGCACCAGCTTGTGACAGAGGCAGTTTGAGTCACAGAACAACATCTGCCAGGGAACATATGTGGAGTTATCAGAAGCAGGAAGACTTGCTGTGGCTGAAAATGGTGCTGCTGGTACAATATTACACACACTTGTCCAGCAAGGCCCAGTTTCATTCACCCTCTGCACACAATCTCAGCACACACGACTGGCGCCCGCTGTGTGGCTGGCAGGGGACCGTGACTCAGCCAGGGATGGCATTGAAAGGCTCAGCACATTAAAGAACTCAAAGTCTGGTTGCTTCTGGGTGCCATCTGTGGTATATTTTGGTTTGGAAGGACAGCTTACTTACTGAACACTTCCAGAGTCTTTTGAGCTAAATGGTTTTTATAAGTTGTTGTCTAGACCATTCTGCATTTAAAGAGGAAAAGAAAAGATGATTTTCAAATCATTGGTTTTTAAACTGAACTAGCTTTTACGGCTGACCTGTCTGGCTTTGAGCCCACTGAACAAGTTGGTGTGTGTGGCCAGCACAGATGCAGGTCCACAAGGTTGTCGGGGGACTGGCCAGGCAGTGAGGAGTGTCAGTCCACTCTCGGTGTCATTTGGGGCCTAGCAGAGAGCCCCTGTGCCATCGTTTACTAAGTGGCTTGCAGCTCAGGGTGAGCCTTGGGGGATAGGCTGAAGCCTCAGCTTTGGCGGGAGGGTGTGGGTCTCCTTGGCTCTCAGGAGGAAGGCAGAGGCAGCCTGGAGACCATCTGAAAGTGCTGCTGGCCATGAAACTCCTGGCCCTGTGTGGCTTCAAGGAACTCTTTGTAACGTGTGCATTTCCCTGTGATAGCAGGTTGAGGAGAGTATGTGGGTGGGGTCCCAATGTAAGGCCACTGTCTACACCACCGTCTCGCTGCATGGTGAGCCCTGGACCCTGTTTCCTTATCTGTAAAGTAGGATTTCAAGGATGAAAAGCTAGAGTTTGGCCCCTGGAAGAACCCAACAAGTGGTGGTCCTGGAGAGTCAGGCCTGGTGGTCCCACTGGTGCTCACACCTCAGGGAGTGCAGGGTTTCCCCGTTTTCACTACGGCTACACATGTCCAGCTTCAGTACCAAGATGTTGGGTATTTCCAGTGGAGTGTGACCCTCAATGCATAGATAAAAGAGAGCTGTGAACCAGAGGCTCACAAACTCTGAAGCTTAGTGTCACATCTTTGTTTCACATCAGGGTGGAAATCCCCCCCTCCCGCCCGGGTGGTAATTAGGGCTTGGGGGTTTACCTACCTATCCCCTGAATTAGAGCGATGGCATGCACAGATGGACAAGAGCTTTGGTTTGGCTCGTGGTTGGCAGTAACATCAAAAGACAGGATCCCTCTCGCCCAGTTAGGGGTCAGTGGTTGAACATTGACCTATGATCCAGGAGATTGCAGTTCAATTCCCAGTCAGGGCACATTCTGGAGGTTGCAGGCTCTGCTCATCATTGATGTGTCTATCTCTCTCCTCTCTTCCTCTCTCTGAAATCAATAAAAAACATTAAAAAAAAAAAGACGGATCCCTCTTGCCAACTTTTCTCTCTGTGGTTTATGCCCTCTGGAGAGTCCCTTGTGGACCCTGAAGTACCCCCTCCCATGTGACACCTGGGGCAGGTGTGCCTCTCCTGCATGAAGGAGCTGCACAGCCAGGTTCTGGCCTCCTGAGCTCTTTAGCAGAGAGACCCAGACCCCAGGCCCATTCCACCCCAGGCATTTGTGGGCTGTTTTGGTACTATGTGCCTGGTAGCTTGAACCTAAGGTTGAGGGGGCTGAAGACAGGCTCACTGTGGAACCACCCAGTCCTTGGCCTCCTCCCCACACAGGCACCAGGTGGTGTAGCGCAGCCACTATGAGGATTTGGAAAATGGTTTTCTGTTCACTTCACCTCTACATGGCTGCCCTGTCATTCATTCTGGGTCTGGTGAAGTGTCCCATCCAAATTTAAGGAAGTAGGCGTATTTAGTAACCTTTTTTTTTTTTTAGATTGTGGTAAATTTCAAACAAGAAATTAGAATAATGTAACTATCCTGACATCCTTAGATACCAACTTAAAACCCTACTTACCAGATCAACATTGTTTCCTCTACCCTGCCTCCCCCCACACCCACCCAAGTGGGTTATTTTGTAGCAAGTTCCAGGTGGCATCATTTCTTCTGTAAATAGTCTAAAACGTGTGATTAAAGATTAGGATAAGCAGTGTACTTTTCATGTTCATATGGATTGTGGCATGCTGTGGAGTTTTGTGCAGGTTTTTTTATTGCTCCCTCGTGACCCAGGAAGTGGGAGGATAGGGACATCACCTGAGCAGGAGTGGTGGTATCCTGCACTGGCATTGTCCAGACTCTTGCCCAGACTGCTTCTGAGGGGTGTTGCCCTCTCCCTGGCACTGTGTGTTTCCAACACCCTGGTTCCCCTTTTATGTGAGTCGAGCAGCAAATGTCTCCAGCTAGGCTGGCTGGAGTAGTGACTTACGTGCTGAGGAACTTTCTGAGAATGAAGGCTTTTTTGCTTCCTTTGTGCCTGCTCTTGGTTTTCATGTGTTGTAAGACCCCATAAGAGCCCTGGGAACTGGGTTAGCAGTGAGGAGCATCCTCCCCAGCTCCTAGAGAGAATGTGCTCAGGGAGGGTTTTCTCCTCTCCCTGGCCCGAAGCCAGGAGGTGCCTGAATTTTGGGGTTGCCTGCACATTTGATGCTGGAGACACTGCCTGCCCGAATGGACGACGATGTTCAACCTGTCTGAATCCAGTATAAGAGCCATCAGCAAAATAGTTATAGAGTCAGTCCCACCAGTAGTCATGGGCGATTTTGTAGACACTTGCATCACACCCGGGGTGACTTCCTGCCTTACCTTTGCAGTGGACACCTCAGGTCCTCTCTGAGTGTTCCCCATTGCCTGGCCTGCCCTGCCTGCTCCCTGCCATTCCAGAGTAGCTCTGTCCTATCTTGCACATCCTTTAAGGACATTTAGGTATTTGTGTGCGTGTGGAATAAATGCCACCACACTGGGGGCTCCATGACTGGGCAATATTTATTTCCAATAAAGAGGATAGTCAAATACTGAAAGCAAATGGGTTGAATGAGTGGGCTGGGGCGGGGAGCAGTTCACACAGGAAGTCATCATTGGCAGAAAGGGGAGGTGACACTAGGCTAATTGTTCAGGAAATACAAATTAGTCTGAGTCTATTGAGGGAGCCCTAATGAGGAAATGAGAGGCTGCAGGTGCTCAGACTCCCTGATGTATGGATTCTGCCCCTTTTGGGAAAGCCACTTGTGATGTGGTCTTGAGGTGTGTGTTTTTCTGGAAAGAACCCCAAGGGAGACACCCAAAGGAGGGTCATGGAGAGGCAGCAGGAGGCTACATGTGGCCATCAGCCCTGGCCTGCAGACTTATCCCAAAGCAGCCCAGAGTTTCCCTCCCCTTGGAGATGGAGCAGTATATGTGCTGTGGTGATGAGAGCATGTTTTCATACAGACTGGTAGGTGGTCTGTTGGGGTGGTGGCAGCAGTTAGCTCTCACTGGGGCTGAAGTTGATAGAAGGCAGGTTATGTTCTGGCATCCTCACTCATGCCACAGTCTTCACTCTGGTTCCCTCTCCCCTCTTCAGGGGTTTGTTGCCATCTCACCATCTCACAAGGCCCTGGGACCTCTGCGTCCACCCTAGGAGACCCCACTCAGGTGCCCTTGCCACAGGCGTACCTTCCAGCTGACACCCACATCCTTACCCTCAGGACCCGTGCTGGGCTTTGCATTCCTCCAGCCTGGATAGAGTCTCCCTTTGGTCATGTCACCCTGTGTGTCTGCTGCCCAGGGTGGGAGGCCTGCTGCCCCTGAGTGGGTGGGTTGGTAAGGCAGGTTCAGGAGCCTCTGTCTGTGATCAGAGCCACTGCCTACCAACAGGCTGGCTGGGGTAACACTGCCTACTGGATCTGAGGCCAGAGGCCCTATATGATGCTGCACAGATCCCCAGGACTCCTGCCTGTCCAGTGTGTTAAGGGCCAGAGTTCCAAGACAGACTCCTGGTGGCATTTCTCAGGGTCTGCAAATAGAGTTGATCTGGAATGCCCAGGTGCTGCTTTCCACATAGTGCTGAGTGCCCTCTCCATCATGGCCCAAGAGGGCGGGCAGAGCCAGAAGGATGAGCCCTCCAGGAGATCCCTAACTTCCATGAAGCCAGGGCAGGAGGGAGAAAGGCAGAAGGCAGCATTTTCCATAGGGCCCAGGGCCTCTCTGTGTACCACCCAAGTTATGGCAGGGCCCACAAGCCTGACCTGTCACACCTTCTCTGAAGCTTCCAAGGAGGGTCCTGACTATGGGGTGTCTGTGGCACCAGCTGGCTGCTTGCCCCAGGCGGTGCAGGTGTTCTGCCTCCCCCTCCTGTCTGGCAGTGGGATAACGTCTGTCCAAGGACAAGGACACTGTGTTGCCAGGCTTGCTCTGGGAGACTTGGTGGGCTTGCTCTGAGGGGATTGCAAGGACACTCTGTGTTGCTGGGCTTGCTTTAGAGGGATTGCTGGTGTGGGGACCCAGGACTCTAAATATACCAGGATGAGGTCACTGGGGTGGAGATAGGCTATGTGGCAACCTCAGGACCCTGTTAGGGCCGGAATCCCAGGACTGGAGACAGGGAGCTGGTGGCCTTGCTCTTGCTCTCCCTGTGGGACTGGCCTCCTCACCGCACAGTGTCCCCTTGCACTACATCACTGCTCAAGGCACATTAGAGGTACATGTCACGTCTTAGACCCCCTCCCTTGGCTCAGTTTGGAGTAACTTTTTAGTGCCAGCTGGGTGTGTTCATGGCCACAGACCCAAATGAAAACATGAGATGAGGCCATTGTTGCCAGGGCACAAGTTGGCCCCTGGCAGGGGGGCAGCTTAGCGAGAGTTCTGTTAGGCTCAGTGAGGGCTACTGTCCTGCTCTGTGATCACTGCAATTTACACCCATGCTGCCTTCAGTTGGAAATGGGGCAGATTAAAAAAAGCCAGGAATATACAATGCCAACAGAGTAACCCCCCCACCCCACCCCCAGGATGCCCCAGTACCTGGGCACGTGGTACCTTACATAGCAGAAGGGATTTTTGTGACTAAGAGAGCAGACCTGGATAGCCCAGGTGGGACCCAGCCTGATGTCACCAACTAAACAAGGTGGTGACATGTGGAATCTTTATAAGCAGAGACTGTTTCCTGGCTGATGAGAGGTACCATGGGGCGGGGGGGGGTGGGGGCAAGCTAGGGAATGCAGTGCCTCCCAGAAACTGGGAATGGCCTTCAGATGACAGCCACAAAGAGAACAGGGACTTCAGTTCTGCAGTACTGAGGAACTGAATTTTACCAACACCTGAAGGAGCAGGAAACGGGCCCTTGAGAAACCCCCAAATGGAGGGCAGTCTGCCAACATCTGGATCACAGCCCAGGGAGACCCGAGTATACTCCTGACCTCCGGAACCTGGGATGATGTGTGCATTTTGTTTAGGCCGCTCAGTCTGTAATCACGTATGAACACTTTAGCACCAAGAGGAAACTGATACACCACAGGGCTGGCAAGGATGTGGGAAACAGGCTTTCTCATCTTCCAATGGGAGCAGCCTCCCTGGGGGCTAATTACAGTAGTTCCTGGCCTTGGAGCTCACAGCCCCTCTGGCTGCTTGTTTGTTAGCCCAGAGTCACGTCTGATAAAGATAGTGATTGCAGCTTTGTCTGTAACAGCCAGTGAAAACACCTAAGTGTCCCCCAACAGACCCCGCTTAATGGGGCCTCCCCTCACTAGAAGGCTCAACAAGAAGGGGGGTCTCTGCTGCTGGACGTTTCAGATGTTAGTGAGAAAGAGCAAGACATAAAAACCATGTTTGTTTGTTCTTTAATATGTGATAAGTATGTGCACAGGCTTGTGTATGCAAGGAATATTTCTGGGAAAGCTAGAAGGAGATGCTGCAGTGGCTAGGTGGGAGGTGTACCTTTCCTTACTATATTGTGCCTATGTAACTCTGCTCTAGTGTGTGTGTTTGACAGAGGGGATGATGTGCTTACTGTGTGATTTTGGTGGGGAGAGGGGGCTTACTGCACATTTGGGCTTCCCCCTTCCAGCCAGCCCACTGAAAATCTGCAGCTGCTGGGTTTGTGGAACTGCAGGAGTTCTTATTCTTTATCCAAATCCTTCAGTGGGAATGTTTTGTCAACATGTACTCCCAGGCCAAGGCTTGCTTCTTCATTAATAGTGTCTTTTAGTAAGCCCAAGTTCTTCCCCCCCCCCCCCCAAAAAGATTTTTTTTGTTTTTGTTGTTGTTTTTTCCCAGAGAGGAAGGGGGAGAGAGAGAAACATCAATGTGAAAGTGATATATCAATTTGCTGCCTCCTGTATGCCCCCTACTGAGGGTAGAGCCTGAAACCCGGGCATGTGCCCTGACCGGGAATTGAACCAGCAACCTTTCAGTGTGCAGGATGACGCCCAACCAAGTGAGCGAAACCTGCCAGGGCAAGCCCAAGTTCTTAACTTTGATGAAGCCAGTTTCCAGTTTGTCCATATTTTTTTCTCAGATGGTTAGTGTTTTGGGGCTCCTAAGAAATCGTTGTCTACCCCATGGTGGCAAAGATCTCGTTTCTTCTAGATGCTGAGTTTTTACTTTCACCTTTAGGTCTGTAGTTCATTTTGAATTAATCTTGAGTATGCTGTGGGTGCTTGGTGTAAGTGGAGTCAGCCATATTTATTTTATGTGACACTTCCCTCCCCATGGTTTCAACAGCATCTTGTTGGTGCACAAAAGCTGCAGTTTGTTCGTTTCTATGGCTTTTTAATTTCGCATTCTGTTCGTTCAACTCTTAGAGGACACTGGTGTCATCATAACATTTGAACATGTCACCTGAAACTTTCTGTATCATCTCCTATCTGTAAAATGTGATAATAGTACCTACCCTGGGGTGGTTGTGACAACTAAACCAAGGTGGTGACATATGGAAACATGTATTAGTAGGACAGGGCCTGTCTTGTAGCAAGTATCATAAAGGGACGTAATTGCTTGGTCATAAGATATACGTATGTTTATACCAAAGCCCATTGCTTCCCAGTCAGCTGCGCCAGCAGCTCCCTGGTGCCAGGCCGGCGTAGCTCAGCAGTTGAGCATCTACCTATGATCCAGGAGATCAAGGTTCTATTCCTGGTCAGGGCACATTGCCTGGGTTGTGGGCTCGCTCCCCAGCAGGGGGCCTGCAGGAGGCAGCCAATCAATGTCTCTCTCATCATTGATGTTTCTCTCTCTCTTTCCTTCTAGCTTCCTCTCTCTGAAATCAATAATTTTTTTATTTTTATTTTTTAAAGAGAACTCCCTGGTATTTTCAGTACCATTTCTGCTAGGTGGGTGTGTGCAGTGTGTTCATTTGAGGGTTCAGTCTGCACTTCCTGATTACTGGGAAAGTTGAGCACTGATGCTATACCCTCCTATGTTCTGCCCAGGGTCTCTGTATGTTCCAAATTGGGATCCTCGGGGCCCTGTGGCATCTGTCCTCTCCTACTTTGTGACTTTTTGCTCTCTTTATGGGATCTTTGGATGAACTCTAAAGATCTTCTTAATGTAGACAAATCTATTGATTACATATCATTCTTGTCTTTTAAGCTTGGTGTGTTTTATTTAATAAGCACTTTAGCTTCCCACCCCATCAGTTGGCAGAGTAGAGTGTATCTCCTGGAACGAGAGCAGATCTTGTTTCATAAACGTCATGAGTTTTGGTTGTGTGACAGCCACTGGAGCATGTGGTCATTTACATGAGTGGGAGGGTATGTGCTGGTTGGCCCTAGGAGCAGGTGTGGTGTGGGGTCTTCAGTGATGCCAGATCCACCCGCTCTTGGTGTGGGAGAGGTGGAGCAGGCTGGGATAGGGAAAAGGGCAGGAGTGTGATGAGTGGCTCCTGTCTTACAGATCCGGAACATGGTTGCGGTGCTGGAAGTCATCTCCAGCCTGGAGAAATACCCCATTACCAAAGAGGCACTGGAGGTGAGTGTCCCAGCCCACAGCACATGCTTGAGAATGTAATCTTTCCTTGGGCACTGCAGGAACCTGGGGGGGGAGGTCATCCCAGAGCTGGGGTTCCATCCTCTGCAGGATGCCCTGCACTCTGGGGTTGAGGGGAATCCAGGGTAGCTGCAGTGGGTGTTGCTGGCCCTCGACCCTTCCTTTGTTGTTGCCTTTGCCACAATGTACTCTCATCCAGAAAGCTTCCTTGACAAAGTGGCTTTGCAGTGGCCTTTGCACCAGTAGCTTGCAGGATGGTGCTTCTGAGAATGCTGTCTCTGGCCCTGGAATCCTAGTCTAAGGACTATATTTGAGAATATAGATGTCACAAAGGACCCAAATTCCCCCTAGGTTTTGTGTCTGGTAAAGTTTAGCAGCCACAGGGGATTCCTTGTCCCAAAAATGTGTCATGGTCTCTCTGGTTGTAGGAGACGCGACTTGGGAAGCTCATCAATGACGTCCGCAAGAAGACCAAGAATGAGGAGCTCGCCAAGCGGGCCAAGAAGCTGCTGCGGAGCTGGCAGAAGCTTATTGAGCCTGTACACCAGAATGAGGCGGTCCTGCGGGGACTGGCAGGTGCCCCTGGCTCTGCTAACGGGGGTGCCCACAACTGCCGGCCAGAGATGGGGGTGGCTGGTGCGCCCAAGAGCATCCATGACCTGAAGAATCGCAATGACATCCAGAGACTGCCTGGGCAGCGGCTGGACAGGCTGGGCAGTCGCAAGCGCCGGGGGGACCAGCGTGACCTCGGCCATCCTGGGCCGCCTCCCAAGGTTTCTAAAGCAAGCCATGACTCCCTAGTCCCCAACTTATCGCCTCTCCCCACCAATGGGATAGGCGGGAGTCCCGAGAGCTTCCCGGGCCCCTTGGACAGTGGCAGGCACATGGGCCTAGAGGGCAGCTGCCTGGAGCAGGGCGAGAATGACAAGCACAGCATCAAGATCCCCATCAATGCTGTGAGGCCTCACACCAGTTCCCCAGGTCTGGGCAAGCCCTCTGGGCCCTGCTTGCAAAGCAAGGCTGCAGTGCTACAGCAGCTGGACAGGGCAGATGAGACCTCGGGACCCCCCCACCCCAAGGGGCCACCTCGCTGCTCCTTCAGTCCCCGGAACTCACGACATGAGGGCCCCTTTGCCCGGCAGCGAAGCCCATACACACCCAAGGGCTCTGTGCCCAGCCCCTCGCCTCGGCCCCAGTCCCTCGATGTCACGCAGGTGCCATCACCGCTGCCACTGGCCCAGCCATCTACACCCCCTGTGCGGCGGCTTGAGCTGTTGCCCAGTGCCGAGAGCCCAGTGCACTGGCTGGAGCAGCCTGAGGGCCACCAGCGGCTGGCAGGGCTGGGCTGTAAGGCAGGGCTACCATCAGCTGAGCCCCTCCTGCCCCGGGCTGGCTTCTCCCCAGACTCCTCCAGAGCGGACAGCGATGCGGCCTCCTCCGGTGGCTCAGACAGCAAAAAGAAGAAGAGATACCGGCCTCGTGACTACACCGTGAACTTGGATGGTCAAGTGGCTGAAGCAGGCGTCAAGCCTGTCCGGTTAAAAGAGCGGAAGCTCACCTTTGACCCCATGACAAGACAGATCAAACCTCTGACCCAGAAAGAGCCAGTTCGAGCTGACAGCCCTGTGCACACAGAGCAGCCCAGGACAGAGCTGGATAAACCTGAGGCCAAGGCCGGCCTCCAAAGCCCCTTTGAGCAGACGAACTGGAAGGAGCTGTCACGCAATGAGATCATTCAGTCCTACCTAAGCCGGCAGAGCAGCCTGCTCTCATCTTCGGGCGCACAGACCCCGGGGGCCCACCACTTCATGTCTGAGTACCTGAAGCAGGAGGAGAGCACCCGGCGTGGGGCCAGGACGCCACACGTGCTACTGCCTCCAGGCCCATCCACCGACCTTCCAGGGCTGAGCCGACAGGTCACACAGGACGATCTGGACAGAATCCAGGCCCACCAGTGGCCAGGGGTGAACGGGTGTCAGGACACACAGGGTAACTGGTATGACTGGACACAGTGCATATCGCTTGACCCGCACGGCGACGACGGGCGGTTGAACATTCTGCCTTATGTTTGCTTAGACTGACCGGCCCCTCGGCCTCTAAGTGCATTCCCACCTTGCAGTTAGCGGGAGGGCAGCTGGACCTGTAAGCCTCCAGTGGTTTGGAGCCCGGCTGAGGCAGAAGGGAGGGACGGGGGTCTAGAGGTCTCTCCGAGCTCTTCCCTCAAAATTCTCCTTCTTTTGTGAAATGCTGCTACCAGTTTACTAACAAAATTACAAAGGAAGGACCGCGTGGAAGGAAGGCCGGCAAAATGAGTTCAGAACTCTATAGCAAACCAGCTATAAAAAGCGTTAGTTCCCCACCCAGAAGAGGTGTGGACACTTCCCAGCACCCATGAGCTGGGACCTCAGTTGCAGGCAGGCACAGAAAACCTGTGGGAAAAGTTACCTTTAACAGTGACAGAAGCACGCATCTCATCTGTCTGTGTTTTCTGTTCTTTAATTTGGCCCTGAGTGTCTGAGGCAGTGAGCAACCAACCCCATGGCCTCTGTTTGCATCCCACCCAGCCAGTGTTTCCATCATGGTGCCAGAAGCTTCTCAGATGTAGTGAGCTGCTGGCAGCAGGGGGGGCCACCTGGCTAGCCAGTTTGACCCACACTCCATGGGCATCCATACATTAGTATCTGGTTTCAGTTCAAACCGAGTTTTTAAAGAAATGCTGCAAAAATTTAAGTTTTCTAGTTTATTTTATTCCCTTCTTCCATCTCACCACCAGCCAAATAATTTTCTTCCTCTTCATTTTCCCTTTCCTACACATATCTAGAAAACTTCACCTTTCTAGTCCCATCCCCAAAACAAAAAGTTCCCGCAGGTGCTACTGGTGTGTAAAGCTGTACTGTTGGTGAGGAGACTTGTCTGTGCGCTGGAAACACTCATGACCATTCCTTTAGATTCGTTTGCCTTATGGTTATTGTCATAACGCGATTTGCAAAAACAAGGAGCCTTAGTGAATGTACAGTACCTAGACTTCTGTGTTCTCAGGATGCAGAAGGGAGCAACTTTGCTATTTGGTCCAGTAAGTGGACACCTTGTGATATAAATGTGGAAATAAAAAAAAAACCATTTGCACAAACTGGTGTGAAAATCATTTCTAATTTGGTCCTTTATAGCCAAATCAGCCCTTTGTGGATTCTGGATGAGCCAAGAAAATGTGTCTAAGGTTTGGGCCTCACAGCGAGTCTGCAGGGAGGTGGGCATTCTTCATGGACACTGATCTCCATCTGTCTTTCATTCAGGGCCATGTGTTGCCTCTCCCGCCTCCAAAGGCATCTGCTAGCTTTGGGGGACAGAGACCAAGGGACCACATCAAGGAATGTTATCCTGTCTCCATCCAGGCCTTACCTGCCCCAGAGAGAAGCCCTCTCAAGCAGGCTGTGACCTTTTTTAATCCCCTAAAATATTTGTAGTTTTTACATGGCATGGCCCAGAGCCATGTCTGGCAGCTATTTCTTGGCCCTGGGTAACAGTGACAGAAGCACACATCGCATCTATCTGCGTTTTCTGTCATCCATGTTCCCGTGAAGGCCTGGAGCTTAGATCTGACTGGTGATTTTTTATTTTTTTTTAATAACTTTTCTTCCTTGACTATGAAGTGATTGATCATTTAATTCTCCACCCTTGTGCCCGGAACCATAAGCTGACTTTGGTTTTCTAGTTTTTTCACTCCAGGATTGGTCATCTTGGACATATCTGCTTAATTTCACACATGAAGAAGCAACTACCCCTTAAGAGGGGAAACCCCACAGGGTGAACCAAGAGGTCCAGGCATATTCAGTCAATCCAGAGCCACAGTTCCAAAGCCAGTGTGGATACCTAACATAGCCTTCCTTAGTTTGGTGCAGGACACACCCACCCCAAGAAGAGGGCAGTGGGTGAAGTGGCTCTGAGGGCAGTGTGAGGCTGAACTCTGGCCCTGCCATCTACCAGCTGTGTGGCTCAGTTTGCTCCTGTATATGTGTCCCCATTTGGGAGATACAAGTGTCTACTCCAGAGCTGTGATGACTTAAATGGTCAGTTTTTTAAAAAGCACCTCAGTGGAACCATCTGTGCTGTGGAATATCTAGTTACTTTCCTAACTCTAGTGTGCCTTGCCTGTTTTTTCACCCTTAATGTGGCCAGCCCTGCTGCCATGCAGGTGTCTGAGTAAGTGACATTGCTATATGACAAATGGTGGTCCACACAGCTGGGAGATACTAGGGTGCAGGTTAGTGTTTAGAGTATCTCCTTTCCTCAGACCTGAGCTGTGGGACAGGTCTCTGCTCCCTGCCCCACCTGCAGGGACCACCTCTCCTGTCTGAGTATCCCATGGTAGATATTGCCTACCTTTGAGAACCCAAGTTTAAGCTAAGGTTTACCCTCCAACACTTTGGAGATCGGTGAATTGCCACTTTCTAATTTGCCAAGTAAGGACACTGTAGAACTTTATCACCCCCGCCCCAAAGTTGTTTAGTACATGACTTTTGGAGCAAATTAAAGTCCTTTAAATAGCACAAGATCATCTTCCTGAAAACACCGTCTTGTTTTCCCTGGCTAGGGCCTGGGGCAGCAGTTGGGACGCGACACCTCCCTTTCCCGCAGTGCCGGAGGAGGCTGCCATGTCTGGGCTTCAGTATGTCCGCCTGTGAAATGGAGAGGGTCATACCTACCTCGTAGAGCACGTCGTCGCGGCGGTTCCTAGGACGTGCTCCCTAGAACCAGCCACGGGACTCCGCTCCTGGTTCGCAGAAAGGATTTAGCTTTTCACAATTTGGTCTTTCACCCTCGATGTCCGCCGCCGTCCTCCCATCAGGAATCTGGTTGAGGGCGCGGTGTAGCGCGGACGTCGAGGAACGACCCGCGAACTCAATGGTGGCTCTTGCGCGCCCACCAATTCTGCTCGGGCTTCGGCTCACGATCCACGGACCAGCCCACCGCTCTGCAAACCCACTGGACTCTCAGCTGGAGTCTCCTTCTTCCGCTTCCGGAATAAGTCCTGCCCCCCACCGGAAAACCACCCGCGGGACATGGAGCCTGCTCTCGCTACGTGGTGGCGGGCGCGGCGGTGACGCGAGTCGGCGGCCAATGGGAGGCGGCGTTGGCTGGCGTGCCCGCCCCTCTCGGCCCCGCCTCAGCCCCTCGTAGTGCCGTCGAACGGGCGGGAAGGGGTGGCCGCTTGGGTAGGATGGCGGCGGCCCCGGGCGCGGGGGGCCCGGGCGCGGCGGGCGGCGGCGGCGGGGCGCGTGAGGGCGCGCGGGTGGCGGCACTGTGCCTGCTGTGGTACGCGCTGAGCGCGGGCGGCAACGTAGTCAACAAGGTAATCCTGAGCGCCTTCCCTTTCCCCGTGACCGTGTCGCTGTGCCACATCCTGGCGCTGTGCGCGGGGCTCCCACCGCTGCTGCGCGCTTGGCGCGTGCCCCCCGCGCCGCCCGTCTCGGGCTCCGGGTCCGACCCGCACCCGTCGCCCGGCCCGCTGCTGCCACCGCGCTTCTACCCGCGCTACGTACTGCCCCTCGCCTTCGGCAAGTACTTCGCGTCCGTGTCGGCGCACGTCAGCATCTGGAAGGTGCCAGTGTCCTATGCACACACCGGTGGGTGCGGCGACAGGTCGTGGGGTGGTGTCTCACCTGCAATGCTGCCAAGGCTGTTAGCTGGGGAGGGACAAGCCCTGGACGGGGGGGGGGGGGGGGGGGGGGGGGGGGGGAGCCTGCAAAGGGAGGGCGGACCACAGAACGAGAAGAACTGAAGAGTTTTGAGGGGCTGCCAAGCTGTCTCAACCCGCGGAGATGTTGGGACAGGAGCTCCCAGGATGGACCCCTGGTCTAGGCAGCCACACCTGAGAGCCCCTTGTTTCTCTTTGCAGTCAAGGCCACCATGCCCATCTGGGTGGTCCTCCTCTCCCGGATCATCATGAAAGAGAAGCAGAGCACAAAGGTAACCCAGGAGGATTCTCTGGGCAGGTGGGGACTCTAAGGGCTTCCAGGAAGTTGCCCAGCTGGTGACGTGGTCCAGGCTCCTGACCTGCAGGCTGCCAGGCTTCCTGTCAAATAAGGAAGTCAGTTTAGATACCTTTGGTGGCCCTTTTGCTGCTAATTTAATTAAGTCACCCTGGTGTGACTTTAGCAGTGGTGGTTTCCCTGAGTTGTCTCTCCTGCGTGGTCTCATGGACACTGCCCTCTCTCTGGTTCCACTTTCCTCCCAGTTTTGAATACCTACCTGGAGTATCTGGTAGACCAATGACTTGGGCCCATCTTGGCCAGGCACCCATTCCCCTCCAGTGGGACCGAGGACGACTTTGTGCTGGAATGGAGTTTCACTTCTTTGCAAGAGACAGCATGGTCAGTTTGGAGGTTTCTAGAGTCAGAAGTGAGATGCTAGTCAAAGGAGACTGATTTGGGCAAAATTCATCAAAGTCTTCTAAATAAAAGCAGCCAAGAATTGGAAATGTTTTAGAATGGAAGTTAAAATGACAGAATCCAGGGCTGCATAAGGAATATGCTTTGGGAACAATCCAGGGTCTGTTTAATTTGCCAAGCCAGGGTATTTCCTGACTTGGGGTGAGAGAAGCTGTGGCTTTAGCCTGAGACAGCCTTGCTATGTCCTCAAGTGGAAGTAGAACTGTTGTCCCAGCTGGAATCCATTTCATGCTGGACAGAGCGCCTCTTTTCTACGTGGTTGGTTTCTGGCATCCTTTATTTTATATAACTAAGAGCAGCAGTGCCTTGGATCAACTTATAGAAATTGGGCCACCTCCAGGTGATTTTTTATTCAGCCTATCTTTTTCCCTGTAAGACCTGGGTGTGTTCTGCCTGCTCCCAGGGTAATGTCAGATGTGACTTGTCGCTGCATCACTCGATATCACAGCATGTTTATCAGGTTTCCCCGTTGTACAGGACATTGGACCTGGCTTGAGCAAGGAGCCGGAAACTTCACACAGTGAGGAAACAGTAGGGAATGACTTGGACAGGAGTCTGATAATGATAGAATAAGTATAGATCCACCCTGTGAGGAAGATAAAGCAGGTCATTCTTGATCTCAGGGAAGGAAATGGGACTTGTAAGGGGAGAGTCACATGCCTAAGGGCCATAGCCAGTAGTGGGGAAGCTGGAATTTAAAGCCCTTGCTCTGCCCTGGGGTGGGTTGGGGAGAGGGGATTGCTCACCTCCCCAATACTAAAATCTTCTAAAATCTCCACAGTTCTTTAAGAAAGTCCTTTGTAGGAGAGAGATGAGCTGGGAGTCAGAAGAGCTAAATGTCAGGAATCGATTTTCCTTTCTCTGGAAGTTGGGAGCCATTTAGCCAGCAGAGTGCTCAGAAGCCATTCCCTGTACCAGGCCCTGGAAAGCTTGGACCTTGAGGAAAGCCTCCTATCCCAGCACATACCTGCTGTGTGCTGGGCACTAGGATAGAGTAGTGAACAAGGACCCACCCTAAAGGAGTGCAGAGACACAGATGAAGTAACAGACACTTGTAACGGGTGGAGATCTCTGTGCCTAGGAACCTGACTGGGGGGGTGGCGTGCAGGAAGATGGGTGGGAAAAGTTCTCATGAATAGTATATAAACTGAAGCCTGAAGAGGAAGTAGCTCTCCAGCTAGAGAAGGCATTGTGGGAGTGTTCCAGCCAGTGGTAAATGCATGTTGGAAAAGGGACCCTGCCAGTCTCCTGGAGGATTGAGGTTTCAGACCCTAGTGTGTTGGTGGTGACAGCTAGATAGATCTGTTAGGTGCAATCCCAGTTTTTGGCCCTGAGCAAGGGCTGTTAATGGGGGTGATAGTATAAGGAGTGGGGCTGCCCACAGTAACATAGCCCCAGGTACTATGATAACCATCTGCCTTCCCCCAACCTCCAAAGCATCGCTGTCACAGCTAATACTGTTGTCCAAGCCAATACTGTTGTCCAAAGGGATAGGTGATGTCCCTCTGGTGAGGGAGGAAAGAGCAGCTGAGGCTTTCCCCTGGGTGTCTATGTTGAGCAGCCCAGCTCAACTCTGGTCCATCAGCCCTTCCTGCCTTCCTCCCATAGGTGTACTTGTCACTCATCCCCATCATCAGCGGCGTCCTGCTGGCCACTGTCACCGAGTTGTCGTTTGACATGTGGGGGCTCATCAGTGCTCTTGCTGCCACGCTGTGCTTCTCGCTTCAGAATATTTTCTCCAAAAAGGTATTTAGGCACCATCTGTGGTACACTTGGTGTTTTGGGGGTGCACGGGTTGTATTAGAAAAAGTGGCCAAGTAGGGATTTCTTTGGTGTTAGAGCAAAGAAAAGCATGTTGTCCTGCTGGTTTTCTGTTGTTTAACTTTTCAAAAGAGAGTATGTTGTTGTTATTTACGTACTTACTTATTTATTTTCAAATGCACGCAAAGGTTTATTTAGAAAGTCACAGAAGTAGAAAAAGTGAGCCAGCTGGGCTGCATGGGCTCAGGAAACAAGTTCAGAGGCAAAAGAAAGGCCCTTGGAGCTGAGGAGAGAGCAAAGGTACTTGCCTTGAGGGAAGAAGAGGGTGGAAAGGTGGGGGCGTGCTCTAGAGAGAACAAAAGAGTGAGCGAGAGAGAGCGCATTTGTTCCAAGAGATTATGTTTTTTATTATACAATTAGCATATGCTCAATATGAAAAAAATCAGGATTGAGTACCTACTATGTGCCAGGCACTGTAGTGGGTGCTAGAGATGAAGAATCAGACCTGCCTCCCTGCCCAGGGTTTCTACCCTATTGAGTGAACTATTAATGCTAGGGGTATTTTCTGCACAGTTTTTAGAGTTGTAATATTATAGATACATTTTAGATAGTTGTAATATTATAGATACATTGCTTTGTTCATTTACTATTATAACATTGCATTCTCCCATATCATTAAAAAGTGTTGCTCTTAACTCGTGTAACAAGCACACTCTTTTCAGGTACCGCAGTTAATGCAGTTAGTTCTTCTGCTGCAAATGCGGGTTATTTCCAATTATTCATTGTAAGTAACACAGTAAGTTACAGTGTTTTTGTCTCAGGTTTTTTATGACTGGCTTACATAAGGATATAATAATTATATAAAGATAATAATAAGGGTCAGAAGATATGTTTATGGCTCTTTATATACTTTACCTGGTAGTGTTCTGAAACAGAAGTATACCAGTTTACTCGGATTTCAGAGGGCCTATTTCACTGCAGCTTCACCAGCACTGAGGCATTGAGTGTTGCTGGTGTGTTTTTTTTGTTTGTTTTTCTTTTCTCAAAACATTGTATTTGTTTCAGGCATGAGTTGCGTGTCTCAGCTACACTTGCAGGTTTGGCAGCCAAGGTCTGATGTCAGAATTAACGTACAGTTGCTGTGTTTAGATCCTGAGTAACTAGAGTCCTTGCCACTTACAGTGTCAATTGGCCTATAATGAGATTTTCTCTCTTCAGGTATTGAGAGACTCACGGATCCACCATCTGAGGCTACTGAACATCTTGGGCTGCCATGCCATCTTCTTCATGATCCCCACATGGGTCCTGGTGGACCTCTCGGCTTTCCTGGTCAGCAGTGACCTGGTGAGTTGGCCAGCACCGAGAACACACTTTTTTCTTGACTGGTTCCAAAGTAGGTTCTTTGTCAGGGAGTTACTACACCTCTGTGTTGACTTTGGGGCCACTGGGGCCTCCAACAGCCTGGTCTTTGAATACTCAGCTCTTTGTCATGACTGATGTTGTATGCAGTTGAGGAAGTTGGCTTCCTTTGCATTTCCTTCTCCAGCATGCTAGATCCCAGCTGCTGATAGCAGTCGAATTTGCACCAGTGGCATGAAAGAAGAAAAAAACAGCATGGGGAACTTTCCTGTCCTGATAACCTGGTTCAGATCTCACTCTGACTTTAAAACTGTGCTCGATTCCTTTCTTGGTGTCATTTCTATACATATTTTCGTGTCCTCCAGTTGTAGCTGTAGTTCTCTGAGCACAGGAAATAGTGTCTTCCTACCTCCCGTGCCAAGCTAGCCTCCAGAGAGTGTGCTAGAAACTAATGCAGCTGGCAGTGATGAGGAGGTGTGCGTGGTTCTTCCAGGCCTGAGTTAGGGGGAAGGAGTAAATGTTTATTAGGGCTTAATGAGATCTGACTGGACTCTTGACATTAGTCTTTAATCCTTAGCACCACCTGTGGATGTAGTGGAGTTTATCTCCAGTTATCAGAGAAGAAAACTGGCTCTGTGTTCTAACTTCCCTTCCACATTGCTTAGCTGTGACTTTTCTGTGAATAATTTTCATCATCAACCAGGACTAGTCTGTTACCTTGAAGTACAGTGCACAAGAGGCAGTGCAATGCTTCTCTTCCTTTTTAGTGACCATCTTCAGAGTAAAGAGTTAGAGCTGACTGCAAATAAACCAATGAGGTTTATTTTTCCTTTTCGGGGGGTGGAGGAGGGTTCTCTTATGTTTTTTACTGTCGTTACAAAGTTGTGTTAGTTGTATTATTATTTTCACATTCAAATTAAACTGTCTTGACCGATGGAGTCTGTGCTGTTGGCTCCCTGCCCTTCTGACAGCACATGTCAGCCTTTGGTGACTTTTGGTCCAGCAGGATTTGCTCCTTAATCTGTATAACTCCAGTGTCAGACCTGCCATCAATCCCTCCTTGGGGAACCCAGGTTGCTTTTAGTGGAGAGTGGTGTTTAGAAATGCAATGTGAGTGCCATGTGTGCTCACTGCTGTTGGGCTATCACTGCTTTTAAGCCTTTGCAATGAAACACTTAGGAAAGAAGTATTTAGGGGCAGAAAGGTGAGTTCATTCCAATTCTTTCCAATTCCCATTTAACATCACAGAATTTAGTACTGCTTTGATTTTTTATTAATATCTTCTGGATCATTTGGTTCCTTGCAACATTTCCTTCTCCAGTTATTCACATACATGACCCTACTATACACACATATAATTGCTTCAGAGTGAGAATCCCTGGGGAGAACTGCGGGTCAAGCAATGAGAAGGTTTAAGATTCTGTGCAGCTTTACTTGTCCTTAGAACATGTTCTATTAAAAATGTACAGCAGGTCCTTCATTAATGTCATTTTGTTATAGCATTGGTGAGATGCTGTAGGAACTTAACTCTTGTTTGTATCACTAGCCTCTGGTAAAGCTGGTTTCATTAATATGTCCTTTCGCGTAAAGTCTCAGAACCTGTCGACGACATTGAGGACTTACTAAACAATTGAAATACTGTGTTCTAAGGGTCTCCCTCTCCCCCACCGGGGATCAAGCCTGCAATCCGGGCATGTGACCTGACCAGGAATCAAACTGGTGACCTCTTGGTTCATGGGTTGATGCCCAACCTCTGAGCCATACCGCCTGGGCTTGGGTGGATCCTTCATACACTCAGGGGCTACCTTCCCAGGACCTCCCTGTCTTATAGAATGCATCATGTCTGCTAATGGTCTGTATGTTTGTGTCCCCCAAAATTCACATGTTGAAACTCAACCACCAATGTGATGGTGTTAGAAGGTGGGGCCTTTGGGAGGTGATTATATCATGAGGGTGATGGAGCCCTCCTCAGTGGGATCAGTGCCCTAAAGGGACCCCAGAGAGCATCCTCACCTCTTCCACCACTTGAGGACACCACAAGAAAACACCAAGAAGCCCACACCAGACACGGAATCTCCTTGATCTTGGACTTCCAGCCTCCAGAGCTAAGAAATGTCTGTTGTTTGTAAGCCCCCAGCCAGTGGTGTCTGTTACAAGAGCCCAATCGGACTGAGACCATGTCCAGTAAGCAGACCTCACTGTGTTAACCCCAGAGCCCTGGCCTTCACTGTCCATGAACGAGGGAAGTTTTTGGTTCACCCCATGCTCTCTACCCTTTGGACACCTGATGTCCCTCTCTGAGACTCCACTTTCTTGGCAGAAGGGGAAGGTGGTGATGACGATGGTGGTAATGATGATGGTGGGTATGATGGTGGTGGTGGTGGTAGTGATGGCTCTGATGACAATGACAGTAGTGGTTGATGATGGTGGTGACTGATGATGGTGACATTGAAGACAGTGAAGGTGGTGATGATGGTAGTGACTTGTGCCATGCAGAATGTTGTGAGGGTTAGAGGCTGTGTGTATAAAGCACCTGGTATCACAACAGAACCCACCTGGGTCTGCTCCCCACCAACTGACCCCCAATAAGCCACTCTGTACCCCTCCCCCAATCTCTGCCAGGGCAGGCATGTGACCATGGTGCTGTCTTGCTCCCATCTGTAGACCTATGTGTCCCAGTGGCCCTGGACGCTCCTGCTTCTGGCTGTCAGTGGCTTCTGTAACTTTGCCCAGAACGTCATTGCCTTCAGCATCCTCAACCTCATCAGCCCTCTGAGCTACTCAGTCGCCAACGCCACCAAGAGAATAATGGTCATCACAGTGTCCCTGATCATGTTGCGGAACCCGGTCACCAGCACCAACGTCCTGGGTATGATGACGGCTATCCTGGGGGTCTTCCTGTACAACAAGGTGAGTCTGGGGTGGAGGAGGCTGTCTGACCCCTTGACACCAAGGGAGGCACCAAGAGTGGTGGAGGGGGAAAAAGAAGTAGCCTCACCAGAACCTAAGAGGCCACCACCCAGCTTTGCCAAACTGATTTATGGTCCTGGCGCAGCCCCTCCTGTCCTGGCCTGCCTTTTCCCACATGGGTGACCCCAGCCCTTGCCTTACTCCAGCCATGGCTTGGGTCTGCTGAGGCTTTGTCAGGCTCCTGTAGGCTCTGTTTAGACCTCTGAAAGGACATAAGGTGGCTAACAGGGAGGGCCAGTCCATTAACCATTCACTGGCCATGTCCAGCCCTGCTTGGGTTGACACCTTGCATTGGCCTTGAAGGGCTGCTTGACAGTAAATCTTGAACTGCCCTTTGCCTTGTGCATGTGTCCTGGGGAAGGAGCCAAGTGTCCCACTGCTCTCTTAACCCTGCAGACCAAGTATGATGCAAATCAGCAAGCACAGAAGCACCTCCTCCCCATCACGACAGGGGATCTGAGCAGCAAGGAGCACCACCGGAGCCCCCTGAAGAAGCCCCACAACGGTGTCCTCTTCCCCCAGCATGGGGACTATCAGTATGGCCGCAACAACACCTTAACAGACCACTTCCAGTACAGCCGGCAGAGCTACCCAAACTCATACAGTTTGAACCGCTATGATGTGTAGAGCCTAGAGGATAGGGTGGGTCGTTCTGCAGCTTCCCCCAAACCCACCCATCCCCAGCACTACCAGAAACTTCTGACAACCAGTGAATGTAAGCCCAGCTGAGGGTATGGTGCACAACTATCAGAAGACCCTGGGGTTCCCAGCCTCCCAGGGCAGCAGGATGCCCTCCCTGCAATGAGGACCACCACCCTTGAGCTCTGGTGTTCCATGCCCTTTCTTCCTGGAGTTTGTCATCTGAGGGCAGTGGCACTATGAAGATCTTGGCCGGGTGTTACCTTTCTGTGTAGACTTAATCCCCAAGTCATGTATTTCACAGTTCTTGTTCTGCTTCTCAGATAGCATTTCCAGATAATCCTCTGGAAAGGCGGAATCGTTGTGGATATAGACCCTGGAATGGGCAAGGAGATGGACTCAGTTTCCCCATCAGCCCATGGCTATTTGCAATTGCTGGCAAACGCTCTCAAATGAACAGCCATTGTGTTTAGCATTGAATTCTTGGAGGCTGATTCTTTAACCTACAAGTCAGAGTTGTGTGTTGGGATCCAGAGGAAACAGCAGAGCAGGGCATTGCTCCTCTTAAAGCGGTAAGGAGGAGGAGACTGCGGGGCTGGGAGAAGGATCACTAGGAAATCATGCTAAGTGTTTAAAGCTCTGTTTCTGACTCTTTTGTCTCTTCTGGTGGGTCTTCACTGCTGTGACGGCTTAGCAGGATGTCTGGGAGATGTTGATTTCATGACGATCTCTCATTTTTGTAGGGAATGTTTTGGAGTTGTATTTACGTCTTGGTCCCCAGAAGGGGATGCATAAGGACTGGCTTATTGATTGAAAACCCTTTTGCTTTTAAATGTTTAAAAACTAGAAAAGTTCCCCTGCTGATGCCTGTCTGATACATATCAGCATTTGGTAGGAAACGGTGTTGAGAAGCACCTTTCAAATGACCACAATGGCTGAAAACAGAATGAATCAAGAATATTATCTGGATGGTTTGTGTGACAGACAAGAGCACAGTGCTTTGATTCTATGGCCTATTCTTTTGGTGCTTACATTGGGATCTGAATCATGTCCTGGTGAAGGGGGGAAGAGGCGAGCACCAAGCTAGGATCTGGTTTGTCAAATCAGATGCTTTGGTCAAGAAAAAGTTGTTTTAAAAAAAGAAAATATAGGAAAAGTTAGTTTTGGCAGGTTCACACGATAACCTGTGCGCCAAGGTCCAGGTGGGGGTTTCTGTCTTTCCTGGCATCAGGAAGGGCTGTATCCTCCCTCCTGGAAGGGATCACTGACTGGGCTGGTGGGGCCTATGGCGATGGCTGCTTTTCCTTTAGCACCGTCCCCAACAGATGGGACAGGAGTCATCCTTTTCCTCCTGGTGAGACATTTTTGCTACTCAGAGAGTAAATGATGTAGCTTATGCTTGACTCTTGGTTTGTTTTTGATAATTGGAATTTTGTATTGAAGAGGTTTCTTTTTGTCAGCTCCCATTGGGCCACTTTTAGAGGGGTCTCGGATGCCTTCTGGCCTGTAAGTTTATGAACCACCAGCCTCAGGAGTCCCTGTTTGTTGTCTGTTGTTTGCTTGCTTTCTAATTACTTTGGCCCCAAGTTTCTAGATGATTGCTATGTGAAATCTGAAAAGGGGCAATCCTGAAGGGTGTAATTGGTGATGAGCTTGCTGAGTGCCTTCACCAGAAGCAGTCAAGTCTACAGTTGAGTTTTTCTCAAATCTTTGTAACAAATGTGGATAATTTTACACTGCAAAGATATTGTGGTGGTTGTCTTTATGATTAGAGTAACTGACTCCTTGAACATATAATTGAACTCCAAAATGAATTAGGCCTCCATTCAGGTTTAATGAAATTTCCAGTATTGCTGAAATTTGCGTATGTTTCTTTTCCTTTCCAATGCAAAATCTGCTGGTGAGGGAAAATGACTGGTTTTATTAAGGTTTATAAATTAATAAATGGGATATTTAATTATTTACATAAATTTACAGTAAGTACATACACTGGAATGAGTGAGACAATCATATTAGACCAAATCATCAAATCAAGACAAAGACATACTTTTGAGACTTGACAGTTCAGAGCTGACTGATCCCTTGAAGGCTGGTTTTCTAGCCACTTATTGCCCTGGTCTGCTACCCTCCTCCTGCCTCCCACGTTCACATTTGCAGCTGTTCCCCTCACACTCCTCACCTTTGGGGTTTGTGGTAACGAGTTCAGTTTACCCACTTGTGGTGTGGTCTGGCCTGCAACACTAACCCAACTCCTTCATTTTACAGAAGGGGAAACTGAGGCTCAGAGGGCATTTTTAAATAGTGTTTTGATCACTGTATTGAGACTTCATGTAGAATTTTTAAACACTGTATTTTAAGTCATTCATTGTAGGGAAAATCGAATTCCTATTACAAAGGAGAGAAGCCAGAATATGTTCCGGTAAAGCAGCACTGGGATTTCTGAATTTTGCTGTGTATTTGGCATACATAGTGCAATAGGCCCTTTATTATTGCTGGGACGTAACCAGACCTGATTTGTTAAGGGTCAAACAGCCTTAAGGGCAGAGAATGTTAAATTATTAAAGGATCTGAAAATTGTGAATTCTTTTTTTTAAATCGTCACCTATTTTCAAGACAAATGCTGTAGACTGTTCCGTGGGAATGATACTGTATATTCTTTGATGGCATTTACCAAAAATAAATGGTCTCCAGGGAATTGAGACTGGTCCCAGTTTGTCAGTGAGTGACCGTCTTGTGTGCCCAGCAACAAGAGACAAGAGGTAGAAAGAGCAACCTATCTGGTTCTCATATCCAAGAGTATTGCAAACCTTATTTTTCCCGAACCAAATTTAGGACCTGTGATTTGTGAATTTATGAGATAGTAGAATAAAACTATAGAAATCACAGCTGATCAGTTAATTACATGCCTTTACTAAACAGAGTAACGTAAAACCCAAGAACGTTGTGGCAGCTTGTGCTTATGGAGCATATTTCGGAGGTGTAATGCCTACTAAATGCCCAATGCAGTGGTGGGTTTTCACACACAATTCTCATACTCCCTTTGCATTGTTTATTACTTTATAGGTGAAAATGAGGCCCAAAGGGGTTAAGTCACTTGTTTGGGATCACCCAGCTACTTAAGTCGGCCTCCAGAGCCCAGTTCCCCCGATGTGACTTGGAAATCATTCCCACCAATGGCAGGTGAAGTTGACTGAGCAAAAGAGTCAGGCTTTGGCTAGAAATAAATGACAAAAATCTGTAGGGTCCTAGGATTTGCAAATCGGAAACACAAGTAAGCACTATCCAGAATGCTTACAGTAAAAAAAAACAGTTCTTACAGTAAAAAGTACATTCTTGAATCAGTCCTGCATTCTGAGCTCATGGACTGGTGTGATGGTAATCTAGAAGTCCTGTGGTCTGGCTAGTGGATGTAAATTCCTTCCTAAGTCCTACAGAGGGTTACCTATCCAGGCATTGACACACAAATGAAGAGTTCAGAAGTGTAAGTCCTGCCCTGGCAGGTGTGGCTCAGTTGGTTAAACTTCATCCCATGCACCAAGAGGTCTCAGGTTCGATTCCCTGTCAGGGCACATGCCCAGGTTGTGGGCTTGATCCCTGGTGGGGGGGGTGTGTGCAAGAGGCAGCTGATCAATGTTTTGCTCTCACATCAATGTTTCTCTCCCTTTCTCTCTCTAAAATCAATAAAAGTATATTTTTTCAAAAAGTTTAAGTGCTCACCTAGTTGAAGCAAGACTGTTTCCTCATGCCTCAGCCTATTTGGTCTTAGTAATTTAGCAGCCTGACTATACTGACTCATTTTATTCCTCCACCCTTTCCTAGAAGGGTATGTTTCTGTTAAAACTGCCCACATCTTTTTAATTCATAAACATTTTGTTGTGATTTACTGAGCATTTACTTTGATCCAAGTACAGAAAGCTGAGATATATAAGCCTCCTACCCTCAGAGCACTCAGCTTAATTTATACATATGTAACTAAGTAGCACGCAGGTGTTATGTTGGAGATACATGAAAAAGTGCTATGGAACCCGCAGGGTAATTATTTGAGGGGCATACAGGAATGTTTTAACTTGCACTTACAATTCACAAAGTATTTTTTGCACATTTTGTATTCATGCTTAATTTAACCATTAGAACCCAAGTGGGATATATTAGCCTCATCTTACACAGGGAAATAGGAACAGGAAGTTGGCTTGGCCCATGGAGCAGGCCTGGAACCCAGGAGTGTCTGACTCTAAGCCAAGAGCCCTCTGCCTAGCAGAGCAGCCACAATAGTGAGCTTTTGTTTTTCTTTACCTTAGTCATACACCCCTAAGAGGAGTCGGTGCAATCAAAAGTATATCCTGTCGTTTCACTTGCCTGGACCACACTGCTTCAGTTACCCTGAAGGAGCCCTCATGTGTGGATGATCCAAGAGGCTTTGCAGTCTGCCACTGCAGTTCCAGCAGGACTTTGAGCAGCTCTGACCTGAGATGGGGTCACTGTCTTACAATTAAGGGCCAGGTTTAGTGATGGCCCCATTTTTCAGAGAAGAGAGTCTGAACAGCTACTCAGGAATGTTTTCTCCCAGGGACTGTAATACCTGTTGGTCTCAGAGCAACTCCCATGTGACCAGAGGTTTGCTTGATAACATGATCAGGCCCAAGGAATGCTCCAGGCTCCCGCACAAGACAGGACCATCTCTGTTCCCACATCATTTCTCCCACTGTGGCTTCAGCTAGTTGACCACATGGGGTTCAGTTACTATGGGAAACGAGGTAACAGCCACACCAAGCTCTGGCTTTATTGAGACTATAGGTCTGGATATGAGTCTGGATTTCTTGTCACCCCCTAAGTTTTAAGTAACTTATTATCTATATGTGTTTAAGTTTGAACAAAATTGTTAAAGCTACAATGTCAAAAAGAATAAGAAAGCCCGGCCAGTGTGACTCCGTGGTTGAGCGCCAACCTATGAACCAAGAGGTTACCAGTTTGATTCCCAGTCATGGCACATGCCTAGGTTGCAGGCTCAATCCCCAGGAGGGGCCATGCAGGAGGCAGCTGATCGCTGTTTCTCTATCCCTCTCCCTTCTTCTCTCTCTAAAACCAATAAAAACATTTTTTTTTAAATGAGAAAGATGTATAGAGGGAACAATTTCCAAACTGTATGGAGATACATAAACATGTTTGTGAATAGTTTATCTCTTAAGATACAGAAGAAACTGAACAGAACAGTTGTATCTACGGAGCGGGAGGATTTACACATTTTTAAAAAACTGGTAATATTGTACATATTATTTTGTAATATGCTTTTTAAAAATATGCCAGAGCCCTAGCTGTTTTGGCTCAGTGGTTAGAGCCTCAGCTGGTAGACTGAAGGGTCCCGGGTTCAATTCCAGCCAGGGACATGTGCCTCAGTTGCAGGCTCCATCCCTGGCCCTGGTCTGGGCGTGTGCAGGAGGCAACCAATCAGTGTGACACATCAGTGTCTCTCTCTCTCTGTCTACTGCCCCCCAAAAAAGCCATGAGAAATACTTTCTTGGGTGAGGATAAAAAAATTTAAAAAAAAGATTAAAAATATGCCAGAAGCATTTCCCTGTTATTAAATATATATTTTTAAAATCCTCACTTGAGGGTATTTTTTCCATTGCTTTTCAGAGTAGAAAGAAAAACACTTATGTAAGAGAGACACATTGACTGGTTGCCTCCTGCACATGCCCTGACGGGCCAGGGATGGAGACCACACTGAGGTACGTGCCCTTGACTGGAATCAAACCTGAGACCCTTCAGTCCTCAGGCTGATGCTCTAACCACTGAGCCAAACTGGCTAGGGCTAAACATTATCTCTTGATTTGTGTGTCTACGTACATGGTGTTGTAGTGTTTCATTATAGGGATGTGTTACAATTAAGCCCTGGGATAAGTCTGCAGTGCACAATATAGCATACACTTCTGATATGGGATATTCTTCACTGCACATTTGCAGGACCAAAGTGGGCATGCAAGTGGTTTTAAACTTCTTTCCATTCTGCTGCTTAGGTAGGTCTCTTCAGCAAGTTCTCACCCAGAGGTATGCAGTTTGTTTACTTAAGTCTTGCTTCCAAATTCTTAGAAACCATCTCTGCAGCAGCCTCTACCTCTAATAACTCTACTGCTTTCTTCTAACCAGTGGAGTCTGACTGGTCCACTGAAATGAGCCTAGGTGATGCCCTGTGATGCTTAAATTTTCAGTCTCAGATAAATGCATTTTAAGCAATATGAAAAGAATTATGAAAGTTGTGGTCGTGGGTGTACAATTTTTCTGGGAGGCAACCGAGCAATTATCAGTATTACATGTGCATACCCTTAGATTAAGCACAAGATCTATATATATACTAAGGCACTTTTAATAGTGGTCTAAAAATGGAACCAACCAAAGAGATTCCATAGTCTGGCTTCAATAAATTACCATAAATCCACACCACAGAGTCATATGGAGTTATTAAAAAATGACAATACAGATTCATCAACCTGTTTTGGCTCACAGATCCTGTTATTCTGCTAAATGCTGTGTATCTTCAATTCACAAAAATTCATATATGCATGATACTGTGTTATTTCTGAAGTCTATCCATGGTGGATCACAAGTTAAAACATCTTGATAAAGACCTTTACTGACATGGAAAAATGCCCACACTATCCAGATTACTAAGCATCAAACTAAACAGAAAAATCCCACAATGTGAACTTCTACCCGGAGTGTTCACATGGCTAGCTCCTGACTGGGATCTGGTTACTAGATAACCTTATCAGTGTAGGCCTGCCCTCCTCCCTTGTCAAGGTCTCAGTACCATGTTGTTTTCCTTAGTAACAACTCTGTCGTAAGTTTCTTGATTTATGGGTCTCTGCTGTCCCTCCCTATAGACTGTGGGCTCCTGAGAGCAAAGCTTAGGTCTGACTTGTCCATCCATAAGCCACATCCAGCCCCCATTTTTGTGAACCAAAACTGGTCTTTACAGGTGAACATTTGCAATCAACTGATGACAGGAAAGACTAACCTGGAACCTCAAAAAGCATTCCATTCTTATTAATAGACCTGTTTTTTAAAAACTGATTACATTTTGAATTCCACCAATAAAAATGCTATGGACATTTCTCTTGGGTTATGAAAGTACCTACAAAGGCCCTGGCTGAGTAGCTCAGTTAGAGCGTTGTTCTGATAAGCCAAGGTTGTAGCTTCAATCCCTGGTGAGGGCACATACAAGAAACCACCAATGGATGCATAAATTCGTGGAACACAGTGATGTTTCTCTCTCTCAAATCAATAAATTTTTTAAAAACTAAAACAAAAAAGAAAGTGCCTACATAGTATCAATTTTGCCTCTTAGCCCACAGAGCCTAAAATATTTGCTATCTGGACCTTTACAGGAGTTTGTTGACCCGTCCTAAAGCAATATCTGGCATATGGGACGCAATCCCAAAATGTCAAAAGGAGAAATTTATAACAATGAAAAAGTGTACTTAAAATACCTGTACATCAATTTGCACAGGAAAAAACAGCCAACCTCATTTGCTACTTCTTGTTATCTTTCCCCACAATTAGCATGCATTAATTTCATCCTGAGGATGAAAAAGGGGCCACATAATAAACCTGTCAAGTTCAGGGGAGGCCTGCACAGCAGACCTTACACTCAGAGACAAAATAACCTCATAGGATGGTCTGAACATAAAAATTCCTAACTAAAGGCAGGTTATGGCGGGTAGTTATGTCCCAGGCCTATAGCTTTCTTGTTAAAGGTCAATCTTTACCTTAAGCGAGCCTAATTTTCTTTTTGCATTTAAGATAACATACTTTTTTTTTTTAATCCTCACCCCAGAACGTTTTTATTGATTTTTTGAGAGAAACTTCGATGTGAAACATCGATTGTGAGAGAAACATCGATTGGTTGCCTCCTGTACATGACAAGGAATGGGGATCTAACTCAAAAACTAGATATGTGCCCTGGGCAGGATCGAACCAGCAACCACACCCCAATAAACTGAACCACCTTGGCCAGGGCTAAGATAACATACCTTTGAAATGTCAGAATAATCTTTTCCTGACCCCACAGTACAAGGCCACAACATCTGAGACCACAGAACTCCTCAATGTTACCTTGTTCCCCACATACCATCTCTATGTGCTATAAATGTTAACAATCCCGTGCTCGGCAATGTAAAAGTTATGTTTCGCTATTTTGCCTTTTTATCCATTCTCAGATTATTTCCCCGCTTTACTTTCTCCCACCCCCTTAACCTACCACCAACGGATTTCATGTAACCTTCTTTACCGCTCGCTCTCTTCTTTTTATTTTAATGTATAACATAATCTGCCGAACTGCCATTCTCCAGAGCATTTTCTCAATTCCTTGAGATTTTGCTTCCCCACAATTGTCAGTTTGGTTCAAATAAACTCATAAGAACTCTCTATAGGTTTGGGCTTTTCTTAATGTCCACACTCATTTTAGAAGGAATATCACTGTTCCTCTCAAGAAGGCGCCGGGCAGCCTTGCAAGAGAGTCACCGAAGGTCGGCCGTGGGTGCTCCACTACGCGGAAGCCACGCAGTATGAGGCCAGTGGGAGTGGGAAGATCCCATCCCAAAGTCTTCCTCAGCAAAGCGTTTGGGCCAGCGAAAGAAACCAAGTGGGAGGATCTTTGGAACCTCACTAAGCCCAGTTCGATCCTCGCAAAGCCGGGCGACTCCTGGTTCTATTTCCACCGCAGGGCTGGCCTGGGAGCCTCCCGGACTCGACTCACCTCGCAGTTTCCTCACTACAGCTCCCCCGAGAATAAAACACAGACCCTGACCCGGGCAAGAACTTCCCAGTCCCCTTGCCCCGCGGAGAACGCGTCCCACCAGGCCTTTGGGCTGCAACGAAGGCTAGCAGAGACGCCCTGCCACAGACTACGGCCGCGGAAGCCGTTTTGGCCGTTCTGGCCGTTCTGGCGCCTAAGGCGACTGACGCCCAGTCTGCGCAAGCGCCAAAGAGCCCCCACGCCTGCGCAACGCTAGCCCCTCCCGCGCCCCTGCCTCGCGCGGCTTTTTTCCGCCCGCCTCCTGTCTTCATTTCCGGGGTTTCCTGGCGACGGCCGTAAGTGGCGGACGGAAGCAGCCCACGAGGCCCGCCGTAAACGGCTCCCTCGCGCCACTTCCGGCCGGCTTCCACAGACGGCGCTGGTGGGGGATCGAGAGGCGCCGGAGGTCGTTCCCGGCGGCAGGAGCCATGGAGATGCCGCTGCCACCCGACGGTGAGGCCCAGCCCGGGTTTAGGGACCGTTTCTATCTCCCCGCATCCTCTGGTGGCCTACCCCGCCTCCTGGGTTCCCCCGGCCTAGGAGGGGGCGGGGCTCGGCCTCCCGAGTTCGCCTGCGGCCTCTCCCGCGGGTCTCCGCATTCCCGGCGCGCTTGTGGCCCCTACCAGGACCCGTACTAGGGCGGCCTCTGCGGGGCCCACCCCTCGGGACCCCGACCCGGCGGACGGCGGCTGGTACGCCAGGGCCCCCGGATTTGGGCGGTCCTCGCTGACGCCCCGCGTGGCCTTTTCTCGGTTCTCCAGACCAGGAGCTTCGAAATGTCATCGACAAACTGGCCCAGTTCGTGGCTCGCAACGGGCCCGAGTTTGAGAAGATGACGATGGAGAAACAGAAGGACAACCCGAAATTCTCGTTTCTGTTCGGAGGCGAGTTCTACAGTTACTACAAGTGCAAACTGGCGCTGGAACAGCAGCAGCGTGAGTCCTCTTCAGCTCTCTGGCTGCACCCTCGAGCGATTCCTTTCTCTGATTCCAGTGCGGGCTCTGCCACAAACCGCCTTCTTTGGGGTCGCATGCTTTCAAAATGGGGCAGCTCGGCCTTCGTGATGCCCTTCCGCTGTTCCCAGGCCTGCAGCAAGCGGTTGCTGGGTCGGAGTGTAATGGAGGACGAGGTTATAGATCCTTTTTCCAGGCTCGGGATCAGGGATTTTTCTGCTGTTTTTGCACACGTGATGACTGAGCTTAGCGGTAGAGTAACTGCTTCAGTGTTTTCCAGGAAGGAAGTGATTGAGGCTGAACTGGGACTCTCTTTTGAGCCACTGTTCAGTTCCTTTGTGGGCTCTTCGGGAGTCCAGCAAGGTTTTTGTGCATTTCAGTTGCTTGCAGTTCAAATCAAAAGGTACTGTCCATCTGGGTTTTAGTTCTTGGCAGATGTTCATGATGTTCACTGAGTTGTGCATCAGCATTCCAGTCCTGCCCTCAAAGGATTTAAAATGGAGTTAGGAATCACAGCTGGCCTTTGAATAATAAATAGCTACCAGGTGGTAAGCTTCTACATCTGTCTTGTTCAGTAGGGAATCCTTAGCTTCTAAATATGTTGTTCGAATGAGTAGGGGATTTGCCAAGTTGAGGAGCATTGAAAACTGTTCCCTGGACTACAAGCTTCAAACTTTGTTTTGGGTCATTGTTGTGCTGTAATACGTAGTACATAGTAGTGTTCAACAAACTGCTAAGGTGCAGTGGCTTAAACAAGCTTGGTGTGTTTAGGTATCCATGGGAGAAGCCATGAGAGGCCCGGCATGGCTGGAGCATAGAACGTGTGGAGAAGGGAAGCGTTTGGTCTGGAGTGGAAATGCCAGGGGAATGTTTGGGTTTTCTCCCTCAGTTCAGGGGTTCTTGTGCATAGTCATGTTTGAGACGGAATTAGGGGAGATCAGCTTCCTGAAATTGTAGCCAAAATGTTGTATGTGCTTACATGTCTCTCGAGCAGTCACTCCTTAGCCCCTGCACACCAGTTTAAAACCCCTGCTACAGGCAAGTGTGAAGCCAGGAGAAAGTTTGAAACAAAAGAGTGGTGGGGTCAGGTTCGTGTGGCCAGTGTTGCAAGGCTGGAGGAAGCAGGAGTGGAAACTGGGACCAGTGAGGCCATCAGGGGAATGAACAGGGCATTTGATGGTAAGGTCTGAATTAGGTCAATGGGTTGAGCCTAATTGGGTTGAGGGACTCAGCCTGGGGGCAGGTGGGGTTAAGGGGTCGAATCCATGAACTGGGGCACCAGGTAGATATTGTTGGCATAACCAGGCAGGGGAGGCCAGTGCTTTGGCTGGAGTGACCAGGGGTGAGTGCTGCTTTCCTTGTGAGGGGGAGCTCGCTCACCTCACCCTGTAGGGTTAGAAATCCAGGGCTGTTTAGGACTTGGTGCCATAACCCTTGAAGGATAGGGTGCTTCTAGCAGGGGAAGGTTGGGGCTCATGAAGTGCTTTCTGCAGGTAACAATATCTAGCTGGGATTAAAGGATGTATCAGAGTTAGCCAGATAGAAGCTGAGGAGACAAAAGTGTTGAGGCAGAGGAAAGCACCTTAGGAGGGACTGGGGAGTAGAGGGGACAAAAGCTCAGGGTGGCTGAAGCCCAGAGAAGGAGGGGTACTTAGAGTGGCCCAAAGTGAGGGTGCAGAGTAGGGAGGGCTGGCTTGCCAAGGACTTAGGAATTCTCCTGGGAGCTTTGGAGGTCTCTTGAAGGGTTGGTTTCAGGTCTGTGTTCTGGAGCAGGGTTAGCTACTGTAAAGACTGAGACCCAGGACTGTTCTAGAATGATGTTTTGAAAACTCTGGTGAAGGACCAGTTTTTGTTTTTTAAAATTTTCATTCTGTTGTGGAAAGTACACCTTTGCAAAATATAGTAAAAATGTGAGCCATGAAATGTCAAGTTATTATAAAAGCATCAAGTTCTCCCTCACCATTTCTGTGTTTGTCTAGTCTTGGTATCACCTGACTGATCCTCAGACCACACTTTGAACAGCAGCACTGTAATTGCCATATGGAGAAGTAGAGGGGGCAGGACTGGATGCCGGGAGACCAGGTTCAAGGGTGATGCAGGTGACAGCAGAGTTGTGGAAGTGACAGCAGGGACACAGACCAGAATGTGATCTAGGAAGCTGACAGCATGGGTTGACTTGTTAGTGTGAGGTGCAAGGGAAAGATGAGGGTTTGTGCCTTCTAGGCTTCTGGCTTGGGTCTTTGGGCACAGCCGTGCCAGCCACAGAGATCAGCAGTGGGGCCTAGTGGGGTGAAGCATGGGGTAAGAGGGCATGCATGACTGCGTGAGATGCCTGTGGAAAGCCGTGGGCTGTAATTAGGTCCAAAGCTCAAGGAATCTAGGGTGAACATGATAGATTTGGGCATTGTGGTGTACACATTGTAATTGTAGCCATAGGTATATATCAGATTCTTCTGGGGGCTTCAGAGAGAAGAGGAAGGGGCTGAGGAGGCAGCCACAGAGGCTGAGTGAGACAGGGACCTGAGACAGGGCCATCTGGCTGAATAAGGATGTCCCCAGGGGCTGTGGGGATAGGGGTGGGGATGGGTGGGCAGGGCCAGACTTGCCCTGGGCTAGTAAGATAAAGGGGAGATGAATTGAAGGGGAATCTTGGCTGTAAAATTGTTAAGAGAGGGGCATGAGATTAAGGGAAAGTTTTTTAAGACCGGTGTGTTTAGGGGCTGCTGGGGAGGAATCAGTGAAGAGGGAGAAAATGAAGAAATGAGAGCAGGAGAACAGATTTGCTTTAGAAGTGTCTGGGAGGGTGGAGGAGGGTGTCCTTGGGTGCAAACACCAGAAGGCTCAGCCAGACCTAAGAAGTGACTGCATGCCCCATGATGGGCCCTGGGTGACACTCTCTGCCCCATTTGCCTATCTTTGTCCAAAGGCCAGGTCCCCTTGGGATGGGACTCAGGAAGGTTCCAGCAGTGCATGGTCATATTCAGACCAGATAAGGCCCAGTGGCTAATGGGGAGACCATTTTGTTCAGCAACCCTTCCCATCAGAAACCCCACGTTCCGCCACCCAAATTTCTATCCCTTCTCATCTGGCCAGATTCAGGGCATACACCCACCTGACCCAGCAGTATGGGTGTCTCACGCTGGCTCACTCTGGATTGACTCCAGAATGCCAAGGAGTCTCTTTCCTCAAACATTGTCAGGATAAGGAAAGCAAGGTGCAGGGGGTGATAGGCCACACAGCATGTGCTCAGGGGTGCTGGCCTGCTTCTCCCATGGGACCACAGGTTTTTGGGCTCGCTGGCTGGAGGTCAGGTGGCTTTGATGTCCTGAAAGTGAAGAGTATGTTAGGGGATGGTGGCAGAGGAAGCTGGGGGACTAAGAGAGACATTCTTGGGGTCAGGGCTGTGGCTTGGGTTTAGCATCAGTTCAGGCCTAGGTGAGGTGGAGAGGGTGGAGGGGGGGTGGGCTCTGGCTTGATCTGTGCCGGAGAACACTGGGCAAAACAGTGTTGGCAAGAGTAGCAAGGTTACAATCCTGAGGTCTGCAAAGGAGAGGACTGGTATGAAGGCGGAAGGCGTTGGAAGGGACACAGGAAAAGGCCTGGGTCTAGGTTCTGGGGGACTGGGAGTGGGGCAGGAGGGTCAGGCTGAGTGAGGGTAGCTTGGCAGACTTTGGTCGAGGGGTGGCAGAGGCAGGGTATGTGGCTGCAGCACTGTGCAGAAATCCTCTTGTGGATGGTGAGTGTAGGGAGGAGAACCCCTGTGGCCTAGAGCTGCCCAAGAAGCACCTGAGGGGACACTTAGACCCTAGCCACCTTCTCACTTGGCCACCTTTTCTTCTCTCCTGCCAGTTATCTGCAAGCAGCAGGCTCCAGAGCTAGAGCCAGCCACAGCCCTGCCACCCCTCACACAGCCCCCACTAGCTCCTGCTGCACCCATCCCACCTGCCCAGGGAGCCCCGTCCATGGATGAGCTCATCCAGCAGAGCCAGTGGAACCTGCAGCAGCAGGAGCAGCACCTGCTAGCCCTCAGACAGGTACGAGGCCTGCTCCTTTTCTTCCCTCCCACTCCACTAGCCCTAAGACGAGTGCCCTCAGAAGGCCTAGGACCCTCCCCTTTCCCCTCTTCGTCCTAAGGTGAGGATCTGAAGCTCACTCTCTGTGCCTCAGTTTTTGCATCTGTACATTGGGACTCAACAATAGCTGTCAGGAGGACTCATTACCAAGTATCAGTGCTATGGACAGTGCTGCCACTACCCATGGCGTGTTTAGCCCAATCCCTTACTTTGGACAGAGGTTGCCTCATTCCAGTGAAATCATTGCACAAGGTTTTTGCTCGGGTGGACACCTATGAGTGGGATTGCACATTAGAAATTATGTAACAGAATGCCATGTGGCCTTTGGTGCCATTGGCACCAATTCTTGCTAGCCAGGTCACTCCAAGCTGTTGTGATGAAGGACCTTTCTGTTCTGATCCGTTGCAGTTCTGATACTTTGGCCAAATATAGTAGGGTGAATCACATGGAAAATGAGATGAGCAAAAAATAAGGCATCTGAAACACCAACCCGTTTTATTACTATATTTAATATTACTGTCGTATTGCTGATGACAAAACATGCCAGATCACTTACCCTCAGTTTCTGGATGCCACTCCTAATAGGCTGGGTGGTCAGGCCTCAGCCATCCCTGAGCAGACTGCCTGTCCCCACAGCAGCGCTAGATGTCAGCAGTCTCTCAGTTTGCCAGTGTAACGGGCAAAACTCTGTCATCCTGTTTTAATTTTCAATTCCCTGGTTGCTAGTAAGGTTGCGCTTTTTTCTCCTGACTAGTGACCATTTATACGTCCTCTCTGTACTATCTGTTCACTTCTCTCTCTTTTTGTGTTTAATTGGCCTGCAGAGGTTCCTTGTTCCTTTAGGTCTTAATTATTCCATCTGTCACCTGGGGAGTGGATATTGTCTTCCCCTGTATCTTGTCTCGCTCTGTTCTCTGTCTGCCATGGCCATGACTGCCCCAGGTGTGGGTTTGAGGCTCCGGACATGAGGGCCGGGGCCTCCTGGTGCTGTGGTGGGACATTGACGGGCAGTCTTGGTCCCACCTGACCTCCCAGGAGCAGGTGACAGCGGCCGTGGCCCATGCAGTAGAGCAGCAGATGCAGAAGCTCCTGGAGGAGACCCAGCTGGACATGAATGAGTTTGACAACCTTCTGCAGCCCATCATTGACACTTGCACCAAAGATGCCATCTCGGTGAGGACAGGTGGGGCTGGGTGGGCTCAGCGCTCCCAGAACCTAGTGCTCCTGACAGGTGGGAGCCCACTGAGGCCTGTCTGGGCCAGGGCTGCTGTGGAGATGCCCCGTCTATTCTTGCCCTTCCCTCTTGAGCACCTCTGAGAGAGAGGAGGAAGGCAGGCAGAGGCTGTAGCATGTGGCCCAGCCCTTGGGCACCACACCCTCAGCTATGCCCTGACCTCCCCAGGCACCTACCCTTGCTCTGGCTCGGGGAGCCCCACCCTGCTCACCTGTTGCTCTGCCTGTTGTAGGCTGGGAAGAACTGGATGTTCAGCAATGCTAAGTCCCCTCCACACTGCGAGCTAATGGCAGGCCACCTCCGGAACCGCATCACAGCTGATGGGGCACACTTTGAGCTGCGGCTGCACCTCATCTACCTGATCAATGATGTGCTGCACCACTGGTAAGGGCCTCTCACAGCCTGCTTGCCTTCCCTCTCCTTCCGGCCCTCTCATGGCCGCTGCATTTCACTCAGTAGCTTGGCCTTTCTCAGTATGGGGTCATTTGTGTCATTTGTCCAGAGACCCTCGGAGAGGATCCATCTACCCATGCCTCCGCCTATCCCTGAACCCCTCACCTCACCTCGGGCCACTGTTCCTTCACTCCTTGCTCTCTTGGGGCAGCTTCTGGTGTCTTTCAGCATCTCTCTTGGCTGCCACCTTCCCCTCAGTGATACACACACATACCCTCAGTCACCTGACTTCTGCCCTGCTTTAGGGTCCTTGATGTTGGGTTCCTCTTGCTGACCCTCTTTCCCACCCCACGGAGACCAGACCCCCACCCCCACAGCCTTCCCCAGGCCAGTGGTTAAATCTGCACTGCCTTTTTGTGTGTGGCAGTTTTAATTTATCTTTATTGCACTGCCTTTTGGGGGCCTTATGGCAAAGGTTAACTTAAGGAACCAGCTGCCTGGGCCAAGGCAGGCCCTGGGAGGAGACAGGCAGAAGGAAGCAGTGCTAGTGAGGCCGGTGTGTAGCTGCCGTGTTTGGCTTTGAGCTTCGCCAGCTGAAGGGCATGGCGCCCATGAGGGCAGCAGAAACTGACCTGTCCCCTTCAGGCCTCTGCCTTGCCCTGTCTTCTGCTGCATATGTATCCTGGGTCCCTCCCTCCCCACACCACACTCAGCCACCCTCTACATTGTCATTCCCTTATTTCTCGTGGGGAAATAAGCAGCCGCCTGGAACCTTCCCTGCCTTCCTGCTTTACCCACCCCTCTTCTGACTCCAGGGCAGCTCTGCAGAGACAACCCTGTCCTACCTGTCCTCCCGCCTGGATTGCTTTCCCTCCCCAACCCACTTCCCGACCCCAGGCACTTGCTCCTGTCTGTGAGCTCCCTCTGGTGAACTCAGTGTTGGGAGGGGTTCCAGCCACTTGCCTTCTGCCTCGTGCCATTTGGGTTCTTTCACTGCCATGCTGGGGCCCCTATGCCACCTCTGTGTACAGCTTCAGGGACCTCCACACCCATTTATCCTCAAAGTGCCCCCTAAAGGATATGGAGGCAGGCTGCCTTGCCCTGTGATCCATAAGTGCCCAGTGCCAGGCACACTTGGCACATTCCTTCTGCCTCCTGAAACACGGGGCCCAAGTCAGGGATTTTTGTGCACAAGGGATCACAATGCTGAACAAGGCCACATAGACAAGGCCCTGAGCCCACGGCTGCTCTAGCCTGTCCTTTGTGGACAGGGGGGCTCTCACAGTCCCTGTGTCTGTTTATTCTCATGCCACCCTAGATGGGAAGGGTTATTTTACTAACAAGGAGACCAGGGTGACAGGCTTTGCTCTGAAAGTCCCCAGCCTGTGTTTTTTTCGTTCCTCCCACTACTGTCTGTCAGTCAGGTCCAAGTGCCAGCACAGGTCTTGTGGGGAGCCCAGCCCTCGCCCCAGCTGGGTTGGGGGCCCGTTCCCTGAGAAGGCAAAGGGTGCTATGGCTGGAGCCACGATGGTAACGGGCGCGTGGCCGGGTCCCGCCCCAGGGCCCTGACGCGCGGAAGGTCTCTCCCTCACAGCCAGCGCAAGCAGGCCAGGGAGCTGCTGGCCGCCCTGCAGAAGGTTGTGGTGCCCATCTACTGCACCAGCTTCTTGGCCGTGGAGGAGGACAAGCAGCAAAAGATCGCCCGGGTACGTGGCGCAGCCTTGAGGGGTCGGGTAGGGTGGGCAGGGCTAGGGCATTGTTTCTCCCTGACATGACCCCTCATCCTCCCCACATCCAGCTCCTGCAGCTGTGGGAGAAGAACGGCTACTTCGATGACTCTATCATCCAGCAGTTGCAGAGCCCAGCCCTGGGGCTTGGCCAGTACCAGGTGAGTGCCACCACCTCCCAGACTATACCGGGGCCAGGGCGGACACCACCCCAGCAGTTTCCAGAAGTAAGAGGGCCCACGTCCCCCACCTGGGCTTGAAACAGCTAATGGAATGGTAGCCTCAGGGCCCAGGTGGTATTTTCTAAACTGGGCTCCCAGGTGTGCCCTCAGGGGCCAGGGTCTGAGCAGCAGCTTTGTAGGACCCTGTCCCGTGCACAGTAAGGGTTGAACCCTCCCAGGTGAGACTTTTCCTAGTATGCTTGTCACCCAGTTTCCCAAATTAGGCCCTGTTCTCAGGGTGTCATTGGCCTGTTTGCACTGCTCCTCCAGGCACTCATCACATGATAGGAATTTGAGGAGACCCCAATGTAGTCTGGGCTGCTGTGGTCATCACCTTGTGCAGTCAGTGTTCCCTATGCACGTGTCTACCTTTGCCCAGAGGACAGGCACAGGGCAGGGAGGGTCTTCTTGGTCTCCTCTGCCATGGCACCAGCATCACTGTCCCATGCCCAGCTTCTGGGATAAAAGGCACAGCTCACATCCCTTCTCTCAGGCTGGAAGGCCTGGCTGAATGTCAGGAGCTGTGTACAGGCTGCTTCCCTCAGTGATAGTCTTAAATGCCATCCTCTCCACAGGGGACACGTTCTCATGCTTAGAAACAAATGAAAGTGCATTCTATACTTTATCTAAAGTTTACCCACTTTTTTTTCTTTTAAATAAAAATGGACTCATATCATCATACAGCAGTTATGCTAACTGCTTTTTTCCTCCTGAGTTTGTCGTAGCTCATGTTTACTAAGCCCCAACCATACTAGTCCCTTTCCATGTGTTCTTCACTGACTTATTCCTGAAATCTCAGAAGTTGGTCCCAATGTTGTCCCATTTTGCAGATGAGAAAAATTGAGGCTCAGTGAGGTGGTGACTTATTCAAAGCCAGGCAGCAGCAAGTAAGCACAGCCCATGAACGTTTCAGAATATTCGTCATTGACATATGTTTAAAGTCTGTGTGGCTGTCTAGGGCACAGCTATCATTGCCTGATTTCATTATCAGGGAATTCTAAACTGCACTGCACGTCACCAAGGTTTTGGCTAGATTCATATGCTCTGGTTGTCAAGACCAAGTTGATTGGTTTACATGATAGTCACCTGACAGCCTCCTCCAGGCCTGTGGGCCTCACTACCCATGGCAACACCCCGACTTCCCAGTGCTTTCCCAGCATTTGTCCCCATGCTGCTCCAGAAAGGGTGAGACCTGAGGCTCAAGCACTGAGTGCCACTGCCCTTCTCTGTCTGCCAGGCAACGCTTATCAATGAGTACTCCTCAGTGGTCCAGCCAGTGCAGTTGGCCTTCCAGCAGCAGATCCAGACCCTCAAGACTCAGCACGAGGAGTTCGTCAACAGCCTGGCCCAGCAGCAGCAGCAGCAGCAACAGCAACAGCAGCAGATCCAGATGCCACAAATGGAAGCTGAAGTCAAGGCTACTCCACCACCACCTGCCCCACCTCCGGCTCCCACCCCCACCCCAGCCATCCCACCAACCACCCAGCCTGGTATGTCGCCCCCTCTGCACCCACCTTTGGAGGCCAGCCCCAGAAAGCAGCCTTCCCCCAGAGAAGGGCTCTGGTTTTGTAGTCGCAGGCCAGATTCTAATCAGTTTAAAGCATGAGGCTGGGAAATTTCACATTTAAATGTAACAAAACTTTTACAAATCAGACAGTTCTCCTTTATAAATGTCCCAGAGAACAGGCAGAGAGGAAAGCTGCCCAAATCATTTTCCAAGACCAGGATAATTTTCTCACCAGATGGGCAAGGACAGAGCAAGAATTACAGATATAATCCAGTGTCATGTCTGAATAAAGGTGCAAAAATACTAAACAAAATCTTAGCAAATGAAATCCAGCCAAGTGTCTTTAAAATATGTTATGATCAAAAAGGACATGTTCCAGAAATATATAAGGATGGCTTAACAAAAACAAAAAATCTAATAACGTCAAGTAGGAGGAAGCGATGTTTCAGTTAGAAACAGAAAAAGTAATGAAATTCAGCGATGATAAAATTTCTTCAACAAACTAAAGTCAACATGGCAGAAATAAGATACTTATTGTAAAGCTTTCAGAAAAGAAGTGTGTGTGTAGGGCAGTCTCCCCTTTCCTGCTGCCTTCCCAGCAGTGATTAGTTTTCAGTGGGGTCACAAAGCAAGGATTTATCAGGAAATAAAGCCTAGTCTGGGCTGTCTAGGTGTTCACTGAAGACTTTGGGGTGGTGCCTCCTGCTGCTGGGGCCTCCACTAATTGCCTTCTTGCCTGGCTCCAGACGACAACAAGCCTCCCATCCAAATGCCTGGTTCCTCTGAGTATGACGCCTCAGGAGGGGTCCAGGACCCTGCAGCCACCGGCCCCCGGGGCCCTGGGCCCCACGACCAGATCCCACCTAACAAACCCCCGTGGTTTGACCAGCCTCACCCCGTTGCTCCTTGGGGTCAACAGCAGGTATTTCTTACTGGGGCAGGTGAGCATGCTTGGGCCTAATGGGACTGGAGACAAGGGTGGTGGGCAGCCCCTATAGGTTGGGGGCACTTTTAGCAGCTTGCTGGGAAACTTGAGGCTCTGCAGCAGAGTTTGGGCTGGGGAAGAGGGTGTGATAGCCCCATCTTCCCAGGTACAGGGATTAGGTGAAGCAAGAAAGGCCTTTGCTGCCACCTCTGGCTCTGATCATTTGGGATTTTCAGTAACGGGTCCCCATTTTCCTGTGAGTGCTGGGAAATTCCACATGGTTAAGTATAGGAGAGTATTCCCTTCCCTTCACTTTTTTTGACTGGTTCGAGTGTTAAAGTGTCAACATCTTGTCACCATGGAAAGAACCTGGTGATTTTTTAAGGAAGGGGAAGGTCACAGGTGTCAGGCTGGCAACATTTTCTGGGGCTGAGGTACTAGTCACTTTCTCTTGTTTCCTTGGGGTCAGAAACTTTTAGGCAAGGGCAAGGGTCATCTCATCCAGCATAGCATGACTGGGAGGCTCACAACAATGGTCCCCTCACCGAGGGTTTGCCCTGGGTGAGCAGTCCACAGTCAGAAGCCGTGGCCTGGCAGTACTTGTCCTGGCCTGCCCACGTGGTGTCTTACACATTGTGAAATAGTTGCCATATTTAAAATCTGGCTTTCTGGCTTCCTGAGGGTATGGTGGCCTGGGCCGGCTTCCTGGTGGTTGTGGTCAGTGAAACTGGCCGTCCATGACCCTAGAGATGAGCCCTCTGGTCGGCCTCATCTGGACACATCCTTCCCTGGCTCTGAGTTTGGGTTGCAGTCCAGCTTTAATTCTTCAAAGCAGCAGCTGGGTGAGATTGGAGCTTATGTTGTCTTCAACCTGTAGAAGCATGTTTCCTGGGTTAGACCCAGGACCAGTCCGTGAAACAGGATTTGAGAGCAAGTACTTTATGTGGGAGATGACCCAGGAGACAGCGCATGGTAGAGGGAAGTTATGGAAGGGGGCATCTTCAGGGTAGGTGGCCCCTGGGGCTCAGCTACTATACATACTCTAAAAGTGGTGGGGCAAATACCTCTCCACTGTCCACCCAGGAAACACATTTCTGTAGGTTGAAGTAAAACCATGGCCTGCCCAGGGCAGTGCCCAGCAGACTGTCAGCGTGCAGCACCAGGCGGTGTGGAGGCAGGTGTCTGTGGGGTACTGGATGGGCCTCATACGTAGCTAACATCTGCCCTTTGTCTTGCAGCCTCCTGAGCAGCCCCCCTACCCACACCACCAGGGCGGACCGCCCCACTGCCCACCTTGGAACAACAGCCATGAGGGCATGTGGGGTGAGCAGCGCGGGGACCCAGGCTGGAATGGCCAGCGCGATGCACCGTGGAACAGCCAACCCGACCCCAATTGGAACAGCCAGTTCGAGGGTCCCTGGAACAGCCAGCACGAGCAGCCACCCTGGGGTGGTGGCCAGCGAGAGCCACCCTTCCGCATGCAGCGGCCACCACATTTCCGTGGGCCCTTCCCACCCCATCAGCAGCACCCACAGTTCAACCAGCCACCACACCCCCACAACTTCAACCGCTTCCCCCCCCGCTTCATGCAGGATGACTTTCCCCCAAGGCACCCCTTTGAGCGGCCACCCTATCCTCACCGCTTCGACTACCCTCAGGGGGACTTTCCTGCTGGTGAGTGTTTTACATGTTTGGAGGCCCAGTATACACAGCCCTCTCCTGCCCCTGGTTCCTAGAGAAGTCCAGGTTGCCTGCCTGGAGGAGGCACCTGACAGATCAGCCTCCTGAGCAGGCTGATGGCACTGCTCTTGGTCCTTGGTGTGCAGCTGATGTTCCTGGAGTCTGGGTCATAGGGACAGGGCGGAGAACAGGTTGGCGACTCGGGTGTCACCACTGACCACACACCAAGTTGTAGAGGTGTGACACCTTGGTTCTTCCCACACACCCAGGAATAGGGCACCATCTCTCTGTCCTGCAGAGAAGGGAAGACAAGCTCCAAAAGGAAAAGCAACCCCCGACTGCCCACAGCAGCAGGCAGTCAGCAGGTGCTGAGTCCAGAGCTCGCACTGCTGTCATGGGGTTGGTTCCCCGTTCATGTCACACAATTTTCATCAGCTTCTCTATGTATTGATTTTCGTTATTCTTCCCCAAAGAATATTTTTGTTAATTTTCTCTTTTTAAAGTAATTTTATTCCTACTGTATTATTGCTTCTACCTTGAAATCCACCATTGGTTATAAATTCAGCTCAGAGATCACTTAGCACGTTTATTGCTTGTGTTAATATCCTGGGGTGGCATGACAGAGTCCCACGGACTGGGCGGCTCCAACAACAGACATTTACTGTTTCCCAGTCTAGAGATAAGGTTAGTTTCTTCTAATGTCCTCTCTCCTTGGCTTGTAGAAAGCTGCCTTCTCCCTGTGTCCTCACATGGTCGTCTCTCTTTATTTGTCTGTTTCCTAATCTTATAAGTCATATTGGATCAGAACCCACCCATATTACTTCATTTTAAGTTAATTACCTCTTTAGAGGTTCCATCTCCAAATGCTGTTACATTTTGAGGTACTGAGAGTTAGGACACTGGTGGTAATTGGGGGGAGGAGGGAATGCAGTTTAGCCTATAACATTGCTTTTTGAAGGTTTGGTAATTTCCCTGTGGCTGCTCCTTTAACCTATGAGGTCCAGTCAGGTGTTGCTGTGGGTGGCAGGACAGGCCTCTACAAGCCTCGGCTCCTCTCCCCTTGCTGCATGCAGTGCCTGAGCAGACAGTGAAGCAGTGGGAGAGAAGGTGCCGGACGGGTCTGCCGAGAAAGTGGGTGTTGGTGTCCTTGCCCCTCTCTGAGCCCCTTTGTGCTGGCACTTGTCACCTTGGAAATCATGCCTGAGCCCTCTGCGCCACCCAGCTCATAGCTTCCCTGTGCCTAAGACAAGTTTCTGTTTTGCAGAGATGGGACCCCCTCATCATCACCCTGGCCACCGCATGCCACATCCTGGGATCAATGAACACCCACCTTGGGGGGGTCCCCAGCACCCCGACTTTGGCCCTCCTCCCCATGGCTTCAACGGGCAGCCCCCCCACATGCGGCGACAGGGCCCTCCCCACATCAACCACGATGACCCCAGTCTGGTCCCCAACGTTCCCTACTTTGATCTCCCTGCTGGGCTGATGGCCCCCCTTGTGAAGGTAAGATCTGTGGTGAGTGCCAAGCTTAGGGGCACATGCTCGGGCAGGTGCCTTTGCTTCCATGTGAAAAGTCCACCAATGAAACTCGTTTCCTATAGGCTACAAAACAGTGCTTCTCCAGGCTACTTCCCCTCTCATTTCCCACTCCCCAGTGAACTTGCCCAAGCCAGTCTCTGAGAATGTGCCTGAGCCAGGGAGGCCCATGTCCCCTTGCTCCCTCTGCACCTTCCGGTGCTGAGAGTTTGGTGCCACTTGGGGCGGGCTGGGTTGGGCATGAGGCACACAGGTCCTCTCAGTACTGGCTCTTGGAAGCCACCCTGTCCAGGGGCTGACAGCAGAGTGATTTTTCAGGAAAGGGTTGGCCTCTGAGGTACCGTCATGGAACTTGGGGATCTGCAGGGACCGGGTGGGGGGGCATGTAAGGGGTGAGTGAGCAAGGGGCTGGGGCTCCAGGGGCCCTGCTAGTCACTGTCCCTTCCCATGCCCTCTTAGCCAAAGAGGCAGAGGGGCCAGCGGCTCAGCTGGGTCCTGGGTTCCTGGGTCAGGCTAAGGCTGCTATGATTGTGGGAGGGCCTGCAACATAGATAATGGAGCCTTGGATAGGAAGTCAGGGCACAGGGTGGCATCTGCAGGTAGGGCATCTGGGGTTCACAGTGTGTGTATGAATGAACAGAGGCTCTTTTCTGTCCACTTAGCCTGGAGGCCACATCTGTGTCCATTTTCTGGAGAGAGAATTCTGTGGCTTTTATCAGCCTCAAAGAGGGTGACCTTCCAGGAAGCACTCTGATGCCCAGAGCATTGTGAACACTAAACCAGGGCCCTGTCTCCTGCACCCCAGCCCTCTGGGTGGGCCTGATTGGGGCTCCAGCAAGGTGTGGTGACAACTGTGTTCTCCACTGCAGCTAGAAGATCATGAGTACAAGCCTTTGGACCCTAAAGACATCCGCCTTCCACCTCCAATGCCACCCAGCGAGAGGCTGCTGGCAGCTGTGGAGGCCTTTTACAGCCCTCCTTCCCATGACAGGCCAAGGAACAGGTACAGGGCTTGGGGAGACCCAGCAGTGGGGCCAGTGATGGGAGGGGAGTCTCTCCCATCTCCCAGCCTGTCTTCCCCCAAGTTTGCTTCACAAGAAAGACTTAGCAGCCATACCTTCTGCCCAGCATGGTGTGAGGCCCAGGTGAGAAGTGTGGTGTCGCTAAGAAATCGCTAGTTTGAGTTAGAGGGTCCATTTCTCTCCTGACTATGGGTGATGTGTGTCACACATAGTGGCCCTTGATGAAAGGCTTTTCTACTTGGGACACTTTAGCTTGCTGCACACACCCAAGCATTGTCATGGGTCGCTTTTAGGATACCCTCCCCTAATAGCTTTATCACCAGCCCAGCTGAAACTGCTTCCTTTCCTGTGCCAGGTGCAGGTGTTCCCATCTATGAGTCAGAGCCCCTGGTTCCCAGTTATGACTACTTCATGCCCTAAGACCCTCAGCTCTTTCTTGAAACAGCACTTCAGAAAGGCCTAGAGCCGGGTAGAGCTGGGTATATGGCCCAGTCTCTCCACTTCCCAGCCTGCTTCCTCATCTGAGAAAGGGTATCCCCGTGGAAATGACCATCCAAGTGCTATCTGTGGTGGCACGTGCTCAACACCCTGAATAAATGAGGGAGGGGAGGCTGCATGCCTCTAAAGGCTTGTGGCAGGGGGTGGCTTACTCCCTCCTGATGAGTTTTCCCAGTACCCTTTGGGAAGGAGGCTGTTGTGGTCACATGGGGATTGCCCATCTTACAGCGAAGGCTGGGAGCAGAATGGCCTTTATGAGTTCTTCCGAGCAAAAATGCGGGCCCGACGGCGGAAAGGCCAGGAAAAGAGGAACAGGTAAGGGCATCCCCACTGAATTATGTGGTCGTCATGTCTCCCTGGCTGTGTCTTGCCAAATACACTGTTCTGTCACACCCTAACATGTCATATCATGCCCCCAACACAATGTCATACCTGAACATATGACATCACCCCTATACATAGGCAGAAGTAGTCAGGTCTAGCCTCTGCCTGGTTCTTGAGTCTGGTCCCCTATGGTAAAGGCGCAGGGAGCTGTTCCCACAATCCTGGGTTAAAGCTTAAAACACCAGCACAAGAGAAGTTTGCTGGGGTCTGTATTCACCAAGCTGTTTAGGAATGCAACACGCTGGGGTGAATGGCATGTCTGTACCCCCACATGCACCCCTGGGGTCTTTTGAAATCTGGAGTAGGGGTGGTAGGCTCAGCCTGTGTGAGAACTGGGAGGTGCCAGCTCCAGCTCACCAGCTTCTCCTTGCAGTGGACCCTCACGGTCTCGGAGCAGATCCAAAAGCCGAGGGCGCTCCTCCTCTCGCTCCAACTCGAGGTCTTCCAAGTCATCTGGCTCATACTCGAGGTCACGGTCACGCTCCTGCTCTCGTTCCCACTCCTACTCCCGTTCCCGCTCCAGGTAGGCAGGTACCACCTCTCGGATTTGCACCTGAGGTTTTGTGGCTGCCAGCTGACCCACAGGGCTCTCTCCTCTCCCCCAACAGGAGCCGTAGCCGATCCCGCTCCTCAAGAAGCCGCTCGAGGTCCCGCTCCCGCTCCAGGTCCAAGTCATACTCCCCAGGGAGAAGACGTCGGTCGCGGTCCAGGAGCCCCACTCCGCCGTAAGATTTCTGTCTTAACTGTCCAGTGACCCGCTGGTAGCACTGGAACCTCTGAGGTTTTACTGTGAATGTTGAAATGTGTCATTAGAAGACATGCTTGCGGCGGCCTGTGCTGGGGCGGTGCCTCAGGGACACCCAAGCACTAGCATGGTGACAGTGGCACCTCCTTGTCTCACATCGTGGTCTTACCTTTTTGTGGTCATGTTGTAAAGCCTGAGGCGGTGGCTGGGTTCTGTTTCTAACCGTTTTAGGGGTTTGGTGTGACTCACCCTTGCTGTACAATGTGGAGCAGGGGCGATCATCTTTAGGGAGTCCCCTTATCTGGCTGGCGAAGAGGATGAAGAATGGTAGGGACACAAGTGTGTGTGTCCATCCTACACTGTGACTGTTCACATAAGCCACACCCTGTAATATTCTAAGTTTTCATTCCAATAAATGTACCTGCTCTTTTTTAAAAGACGTAACCTGTCTTAATTTTAGTTCCTCGGCCGGTCTGGGTTCTAATTCAGCACCTCCTATACCTGACTCCAGGCTTGGGGAAGAGAACAAAGGCCATCAGATGCTGGTGAAAATGGGTAAGGTTCTGGGGAAGAACAACTTGCTCTGGGCTTTGGGGTTGGGAATGATGGAGTCAGAGGAAGTTCGACTCACCACCATATCTTGGAAAAAGGGCAAGCCTGCAGGGTTCTGCTGGGCATTCTTTATCAGCTTTGTGTTTATAAACAGCATTTATGCATGTTATCTCCCCAAATGCAATCTTACTTAACTTTGTGTTGGGGTAAAGGCACCAGATTGCAGTTTTTGTAAGTTGTAACCACTCGCCCCTCTTTCTTCCTAAGGCTGGAGTGGATCTGGCGGCCTCGGCGTGAAAGAGCAAGGGATCCAGGACCCCATCAAGGGGGGGGACGTGCGGGATAAGTGGGACCAGTACAAGGGTGTGGGCGTGGCCCTGGATGACCCCTACGAGAACTACCGCAGGAACAAAAGCTACTCCTTCATCGCCCGCATGAAGGCCAGGGACGAGTGCAAGTAGGTGTGGTGAGGAACCATGCCACCCGCCGGCAGCTTGGCAGTTGGGACCTTCCTGGCTTATTGGCTGTGGAAGATGGTAGGAACAGTTTGGTTCTCACATAGCCTCCAACTTTGGAGAGCGACAGAAAAGGAGGACAGCCACAGCATACCTAGTGATCAGTGCCATGCTCTGCTGAGGGAGGCACAGGCCCCACCTGCAAACCAGCTCTCACATCAAAGCAAGATTCACATGAGAAGACACCCTGAACTCATTCCCTGGACAGTGAAGCAAGAAACATGAGTCCCTTACCCCCTGGACAAGAGTCGTTGACACCGGAAGGAATGGATGTTTTATATCCCCCCAGTCAGATGTGAGTCTCCGCTTAAATCAGCAGGCGTGTATGGAGGCGGCCTTGGGTGAGCACGCCAGACGCCCGGACTAGGGGTGCAGCGAGCTAGCTCTACAACCTGCACCTACCATATATGCCGTGACAAAGCTCAGGCCAGGCACTAGTACTGCTCACTCTTTAAAAATGGAAAAACAAAACCTTGATTTGCAACTTTAAACAGGGTTTTCATTTTTACTCCAAATGGTTTAGTTTTTAAAAAAATATTGATGTAAGATGATCCCCAGTGAGATCATTTGAAACTTGATTTCTCCAAGACATACTGGCCCTTAGTTATTTTAGTTAAGTTGAATTTTTTTTTTTTAAATGTTAGCCATTTGCTGTTATCTCCAGAAACAAAAGGATCTAAGGAGATGGATCTGAGAAAGCTTTAGGTCACAGAATGATGCCCACAGAAGATCTGTGCCCTTAGTGTCTACTTGTGTTTTTCACTTAAAGGAACCCCAACACCAGCACTTGTGTGCGACAGTCCATTCAGACCCAGTGTGGGGAGGAGCCACAGGCCATGCCTCCTGCTCTGTCACTTCCTTTTCCTACCCACCCACCTCCAACCACAGGGAGGTGAGACCTGGAGGGAGCCACAGGGTACCACACCAGGATCGGCTGTACTTGGCATCTTCAGACAGTGGGGTGCGGTGCCGTTTATTTGTACAGAAACATTTTTGAAAAATTCTTTTCGATAAGATGCAAAACCCTCCAATTTTTCAACTTGATGTGATAAAATATTTGATTTTGTTCTAGGTTTCCTGTAGCTGTGAATTGTTTAAATGCGTCTGATTCAGGATAAAGCATAAACATGTGCTGTTAACAATTTCTTGTGAGTTTTACTGTTTTGCCTTCAAATAAAGATAAAGACTTTTTCATAAAGACCTTTTTTTCTGTGTTGACCTCAGAAGTGTGCTCAGACTCAGTAGGGAGGAGATGTGTGGACTTTGTCCAAGCTGTAGACTCAGGTCAGAAGCTATCTGGTGTCTCACACAGAGTTCCCCAGCATGGAACCCTGGTCCTGTGTCCTTGTTAGTGAACAGGACTTCTCGTCCCCCCATCTACCTCACCTCCTTAGGAAGCCAGTGCCTGACCAAGTGGAGCTATTCCATGGGGCTCCAGACAGGCTGGCAGCCTCTGTCTTGCCATGAGCGGTAGCATCTTCACCTAGGTTCTATTTTCATGGTCTGTGGTCTGTCGTCTTGGGTGCTGATCATGCTGAAGAGGTGGGGACTAGGAGGGTCAACTACTCAGAAAAGGTTGGAGCTGGGATTCCGCTCAGTTGAGTCCTGACTGCTACCTGTCCCCCCCCCCCCAATTAAATATACCCTGGGACACTAATGTGTCACAGCTAGAATACTGGACCAAAACCGTGAGTCTGTCCTTACCTGGCGTTCACAGCTCCTCCTCCACCTCCTTCAGAGCATCCTCCAGGGTCAGTGGGGCGGGCCTGTGGTGCCTGATGTACTGTGGGGCAGAGGAAAGACAAGGACATGTCACCACCATGCCTTAGCCTACTAGGGCTTTGGGTGCTGAAGACCGTGCCTGTCCCCAGCAGTTCCTGGTCAGACTGACAAAAGAAAAATGACAGGATGCCATGTGATAATGCTGTGGAAACAAGGAGAGAGGAGCCCTGGCTGACTGGCTGAGTGAAAGGATGGTGACTGCAGTCGGGAAGAAGGGCCTGGGTGCCACTTTCAGGACATGGGCCTAGAGTAGGCAGTGAGGAGCCATGGTGGGCTATAGGCAAGCAATGTGATCAGATCACTTCAGCCTGCATCCCAGTCAACTGACGGAAATCCAACAGAGGAACAAACGGGATCCCACAGGACGTAATCAGCAAAGTCCAGAATGTGGGAGACTGTCAGACCACCTGTTTTCTTCAACAAACTGCAAGAAAAAAGAGATGGAAGGGGGGCGGGAGATCTCTAGAACATCGGTTCTTAAAGTGGGTCCCCAGTGGACCTGAGACAAATGGAAATCTAAACCCTGGATAGCCAATGATACGAAGAAGTTAATTGGGTTTTGGTATGATGATACTGTGACTGTTTTTTAAAAGTCATTATTTTTTAGAAATACATACTGAAATATTGGTACGTAAAATGATTTTTAAAAACGCAGAACAGTTCATATGCCATTTCTATAAAGAAACATACATATTATATATACTTAATGCATTGTAATGTTTTATATGTTGTGTAATATTTAATTTGTACATAAAATAGTTCATATTTTACATAAGAAATGTAAAGAATACATCAAACTGGTAATAGTTACCTCTGAAATCACAGAGGACTTTATAAGTTACATCTCTCTGTAACTATTTTTATAAAATAACATTTTGTATAATCAGACAACAGTTAAATTTTTAGAGGGGAAAAAGAGGTGAGTGTAACATCCCTTGAGCTTCAGCCTATGGGACTGAGAAGAGACATCACGGCTGGGTGGCTCTGGAGAAGAGTCTATGGAGGGACAGCACCCCTCACCAAGGAGATCACATTTGGTCTGAGGTCACTCAGAGCTGTGCCAGCTTCCATGCACGCCAGGCTGGCTGTCAGCATCCCCCTCCCCACACTGCCTCTTGTCATGGACAAGGAGAGAACAGGTTCCTTCCAATAGAACAAGGTGACTGGGCCCAAGCATCCCTGCTGCCCTGGGCTTAGTGCTGTCCCCATGATCAGAGCTCTGCCTGCCCTCCCTATCCCAGGAAGGGGTAGCCGTGCTGCAGTCACCTCTTTGGTTTCCTCCAGGGTGTGGTAGTGGAACGAGTCTTGATCCAGGGACTGCAGGAGGGACGCATGTAGGTGCCGGCTTGCCTCGATGAACTGCTGTGTCAGGCTTAGCTGCTGCTTAAGCATGTCATTGAGTGCGAACACAGTCGGGCTGTAAGCTGTCAGGGCTGACCCCAGTACCAAGTTACTGAGCAGCTCCTGGTTCCTGTCCCCCAAACAGTATCCTCATCCTGTCAGTGTCCACTGCTCTGGGTCCAGGTGCTCTGCAGCCCCCACCCCTCCGGCTATGTCGCGACGACACTTTCCAGAAGTGATGCCACCTTGGGAAGTAGTAAAGGCCTCATCTATTCAGTGTCTGTCTCTAATAAAGTAACTGCCTTCTACTGACATGTGTGAACCTCTGAGCTGCGTGTCTATGATGCTCAGCTCTTAGGCAGAAACAGAAGTCCACCTCCACATCCAACACAAAGAAAGGTTAGTAAACTGACACCCAAAATGTGCAACTGCACAATGTGAATATAACACTACTGAACTGTACATTTAAAAATGGGAAAGAGTAAATCTGATATTACACATTTTTTAAATGTGTAATTAAAATAAAAATTTTAATTTTAATTAAATAAAAATACAATTAGAAATAAAAACTGCCAGTGTTAAAATGATCATTATTGCCCAGCAGGCATGTCTCAGCAGTTGAGCATTGACCTAGGATCCAGGAGATGGAGGTTCGATTCCTGGTCAGGGCACATGTCCGAGTTTTGGGCTCAGTCCCCAGCAAGGGGCGTGCAGAAGGCAGCTGATCCATGACTTGCTCATCATTAATGTTTCTATCTCTCCCTCTCTCTTCCTCCCTTCCTCTTTCTATTTGATGGGGTCAAAGAAGCCAAAAATAAATTAATTAAATACCCCTGTTGGATAGAAAGGCTTAGAAGTGTGTTATTTATAACCCTCTTCTGTCCAACATGTGCCCTTCGGCAAGACAGACTGATGAAGGTTCTTGGACACCCAGTCTGTCGTCTGGGATCCTAGGAACTATAGCTGCTGCCTGTGGCTGTGAAAATCCTCACCAACGGATTCCTCAAACCCAGCGCTAAAGCAGGAGCCACACTTCAAATGATGAGTGTGAATTTGCAAATAAAATGCATCCACTTCACTGCAAGGACCCTCCCAAGTTGTTACCTTCTATTGCATCTGCGCTGACGACATGACTGGCAATGGGTGCAGGATCCACGTAGGCACCTCCTAGGGCTTGCCCAGTGGTCGCCATGCCAGCCTCTGTCCCAAGGAAAAAGGAGAAGGGGGTGAGTAGCGGAATTTGCAGTAATGGATGCTGTATGGCTAAGCCCCCAATCTAAATGAACTGGTCCAGGAGACTTATACACCCTTGCACAGTCCAGGAACAAGCTCTGTCTATGTTGTGGATGTCCTTTAGATGAGACAAGGGAACAAGACAATGTTTAAAGGAAAGGGAACTTTTTGCCCTGGCTGGGGTTGCAGGTTCAATTCCTGGTCAAGGGCACATACCTGGGTTGTGGGTTCAGCCCTTGGCCCCTGTTGGGGTGTGTGTGGGGGGCAACCAATCAACATTGATGTGTCTCACATCAATGTTTCTCTCCCTCCCTTCCCCCTCCCTCCCTTCCACTCTCTCTAAAATCAATGGAAAAATATCCTTGGGTGAGGATTAACAGTAACAACATAAAGAGGAAAGGGAACCTTCTATCTGGAAGGGCCATGGCTCACACTGGAGACAAGAGAAATATCTGGAAAGTCACAATGGGCATGATGAGAAGGGCCCCTACACCACAGAAGAGAATCTACCCAAACACAATGAATTGAGACAATCACCTAGTGCAGCCCTCAGAGACCCTGCGCTGGGCCCCATAAGCTGCTTGAAGATGCATGTCCCAGAGGGCAATTTCTGTCTCAGTGCTGCTCCCCAGGCCCACCCTGGGCATCAGTGACATCTGGGGCCACCACTCTGGTGGAGCCATCCTGGGCACTGAGGGATGTTGAACAGCATTCCTGTCCTCCACCCACTAGACTATCACACAGCTGTCACAGCCAAAAATGGCTCCAGACCTTGCCAATGTCCCCAGCAGTTGAGAAGCACAGCCTTAGTCTTTTATTCTGGAAACTTTCATAATTCTTGAAAGCTCAGAAGAAAAGGAAACACCCAGGACAGCTGCCCCTCATCTGTGGAAGAGGAAACCAGGGAACTGAGGTCTCCCCAACTAGTTAATAACGGTAGCCAGACCTCCAGACACTGAAGCTCCTTGTCACACTTCCGAGGACGCCCACAGTGCACAGCCTGAGAGCCTGTGCCACTGCCACCATGGCCTGCACCTCCCTCCTCGGGCACTGGGGCCACACACTTACCCTTCATCCACTGGTAGGTGAAGGCGGGGTCAAGGGTCTGCACAGCCTTCTCCTTCACCAGGACTCTTGTAACATCCCGTGCCCACTTTTTCCGAGATGCACATGTTGGTGGGGGATGGTCTGTCTTCAGGCTTACAGAGAGTTCAGACAAAGTGGCCAACGTCCTGTCCGGAGACTCCTCAGAATGGGTCACTGGCTCTGATGCTGTCAGAGTTGGGGATTTCTCGAAATCTTCTGAATAAGCCAAACTCACCATGCTGGTTATAGGTGCCTCAGACGTCGGCCTCAGGCTGGAAGCATGCTGGGGCTCAGCAGAGGAGGCTGATGGCTCGCTCAGGTGCTCCGAGACCTCACTTCCAGTTGGGGGGCCCCTGGCCCAGGGACTTTTGCTGGATGCCTTTTGTCTCTGACCTCCTTTCTGAAATAAAGGACAGCAGAGAGAACTGTAAAGTGTTTCAAACGATGAACAAGCTCCAAATACCACGGCTTTAGAATGGGGTACAGGGTACCCCTGGGAGCCCAGCAGGTGAGAGTCCACACTGGTCCTTCATTAGATTTGGACAGTGGGATTCTTGAAATGCTTCAGCAGAGAGCTGCTGCACTTAACACTAATGGTTTCAGTATATAAGGGGAGCACATGAGTGAAATCTGTTGAAGTGTCATTATTGTGTATTATTAAAACATGCCTTTGATAGTGAGGTGGTCACTAATATGCCAAGAATCACAATGCGTCACTGGAACAAGTCAGGCAGGTGTTGCTATGGGGTGGTTTAAATGGGACCCGCTTTAATTGTCTACTATATTAAGTAACTTCATCCTGTTATCACCTAAGTCAGGGTCTCTCCTGTGGCACTCGACATGACACCTGAACCTTCTTTGCAGGGCACTGAGCAGCATCTACCCTAGCAGCCACTAACTCAATGCCAGTAGCGCACCCCACCCAGTCATGACAACCAAAAAATGTTTCCAGACATCACAAAGTGTCCCCTGGGGGCAGAATCACCCCCAGTTAAAAACTGCTGACCTAAATGAAGTGTAACAGTTGCAAGCTTTTCTATGTAATGGCCTACAATGAAAAATTAGATAGTTGTACTTACTCTCTGTTCCAAGTCTAATTTCTTATTGACAGCTGGCGCCAGATCATCAAGGGATAAAATATTTATTCTAAAATCTGTAATTAAAAATGTAACATGATAATATTTACTCATTTATTTTCTCCATAAATGTAGGCACTGGGCTAAGCACTAGAGATTGAAAGATGGGAGGCATGCCGTCCCTGTGCTGAGTAAGCTAGTCCAGGGGGTCTGCACACTTTTTCTCTAAAGAGCTGGATAGTAAATATTTTTGTCTTTGAAAGCTAGGCTGTTTCTTCTGTCCCAAATACTCAGCTCTGTCCTTAGTGTGTGAACTCCACTATGATCAAGGATGTAAATAAATGTGTGTGGTTGTGTTCTGTTAAAAATTTATTTATCCTCTCGGGTCCTGGTTTAGATGGATGAGCAAACAATCACAATGCAATGAAGGATGCAGGGGGACTAGTGTGCTTGAAGTATGAAGGGTGGGAGGGGCACCCCAGCCTCTGGGGGAGATGGAAAGAAGGCTGCAGGGCCTAGTGGAGTGGCACCTCAGGCAAATGTGAGACTGGGCCTGAGGCATCCTATGTTTTCATTTAAAGCAAGTTAAGGACATGGGAGCTGACACTGACTGAGCATTTTGGCACTCCAGCTGGCCAACTGCCAAGGCCTGATGATGTGGGTGCTAAGGACTATTAGTAGGAACAGATGGGAGCAGGGCGCCTGAGCAGGAGGCAAGAGCTGGAGGTGGGAAGGGAAGATAAAGCTGCCCATTCTCTCTGGAAAGGCCAGCTAAGGGGCTGTGCTCTATGCCCTTCTCCACCCACCCAGCAAAAGACCAGATCCAATCCAGCCTGTCATTCTAGTCTGAGGGCTCGCCCCCTCCTCCAAGCTCCTCTAACACTAATCGTCATCTCAATTCACATGGCAAGTAGGTCCAAACATGTGTTCGTGGACAAAATGTTAAATAATGTGGAAATAATGGAAATGTTTAATTGTGACTGGTTAGAGACTTTTCTTTCTTTTCCAAATTTAAAAAGGAAAGGAGGCAAATTTCTCTTTTACAAAAAGAAAAATTGAGTTGCCTTTCTTTTGCACATGGCTCTAGGATGATTTCTAGGAGGATTTGTAATTGGTCAGGGTTACTGACCAATGAAGAGATTATAAAGACAGAACAGCCCTGGCCAGTGTGGCTCAGTTGGCTGAGCGTCGTCCCATGCACCAAAAGGTCACCGGTTTGATTTCCGGTCAGGGCACATACCCAGGTTTCAGGTTAGTCCCTGGATGGGATTCATACAGAGGCAGCTGATTAATGTTTCTCTCTCACTTCAATGTTTCTCCCTCTCCCTTTCTCTCTCTCTAATAATCAATAAAAACATACTTTAAAAAAAAAAAAAGACAGAAAATCTGACTTGGCCCCTCAACCAGGAAAGGAGTTGAGGCCGTGACAAGGCCTATCATGTATTCCATGTGACAATAGCCTGTGACCACCATACTGGGGACCCTAAAGGCAGCCTCACCCTTTCTGCCCAGGGTGACACCTTTGCAAAGGGCTATGGGTTACCATTTAGGCTGCTGTCAGAGGCTTCTGAGAGTGACTCCTCCCCAGGCCCAGCCTCACTCCTTACGGGAGAGGATGAGAACCTGCCATGTGCCATCATCGAGGGCACTGACTTTGACACAGTGCTGGTGATAGAAAGCGATGACACCATGCTGGATGCTGTGTCCCCTGGAATGTGAGTCTGTGGGGAGTGAGCTTTTGAGCACACGCTGCGAAGAGTCCCGTCTGCTAATTGGAAGGTTGGCAGATGTGATGTCCCAAGTGGCTTTGGGCTGGAAAGTTCCTCATTGGGTAGTGAAAGAAGTTTTGGTTGATTTGGGATCTGATCCAACTTTGGCGGAAATAAAAGAAACAAAATTATCAAACCTGTCATAAATAAGTCCTTATCATTTGACAATGTGGCCAGTAGGGTGCATGAGACCAAGGCTTCCTGGATCAGATATTTATCCCTCAGTGGCCCTTTCTCTCCTCTCCCCTCCTTTCTGGAAGTCAAGGTACAACATTTAGACAAGATAATGTTGGAATTAGAAATACTCCACAAATAATCAGAAATATCACTCTGCCTCAAGTACATATTGTTAATTACACATTTCTAAATGAAGGCCCCTGAGTACATGATCTATCACAGCTTGGACCTTCAACAGAACCAAAATGAATTTGCAGACTTCCCAATACTTAGCATCCACTAGGATAGCTATAATCAAAAAACAGAAAATAAGTATTGGCGAGGATGTGGAGAAATTGGAACCCTCATACACTGTTGGTGGGAATGTAAAATGGTGCAGCCGCTGTGGAAAACAGTTTCACTAGTCATCAATAAGTTACACATAAAATTACTGTAGGACCCACTTATTCCACTCAGAGCTATATACCCAAAAGAACAGAAAACAGAGGCTCAGATACTGGTACACAAATGCTCATAGCAAAAGGATTCACAATGCCCAAAAGGTAGAAACAACCCAACTACCCATTAATGGGTTAATGGATAAATAAGATGTCATCCATCCACACAGTGGAATATTATTTGGTCGTGAAAAGGAGTGAAGCACTGACACATACTACAATGTAGATGAACCAGACACAAAAGGCCACATTGTTGTATGATTCCATTTATATGAAATGTCCAGGACAGACAAATCCATAAACAAAAAGCAGATTAGTGGTTGCCAGGGGCTGAGGAAGGAAGAAATGGGTAGTGATTATTTAATGGGTACAGGGTCTCCTTTGGGAATGATAAAAATGTTCTGGAACTAAATAGAGATGGTAGTTGCAAAACATAGTGAAAGTACTAAATGCCACTGAATTGTCCATTTGAAATTTTATGTGAATTTCATCTCAATAAAAAAATGGAAATACATCCTTCCCAAGTTAATGATTCCTGTGTGGTACAAATGACAAGTAGGCGTGGACTGCCTATGACATTAATCACTGCCAATGTTCATTCAGTCATACAAAGTGCTGTCCTGTGGTGTACACAGTTACAAGTTATTGCAAAACTGCCTAATGTGTCCCAAATTCCATCCCCTACAGAGCAGACCCACCCACAATAGGGAGCTGTGACTGTCTGAAACCCAACCTTTTCCCGTCAAACCCCTTTCTCAGGTAGCTTCTGGGTGACGGCTGCTATTAAAAGTCGCTAGGACTATGACATATAGGTCAAAATGCAAAGGCTTTGTTGAAAATAAATACATGCAAATCTTACCGAAAATAGTTCCATTTGTTCTTTCTCACTGACTCTGGTGCTGGTGAAACCCCAATTCGTGCATGTTTCTTTTTCTCTAAAAGATTCCATCAAGCTTCCCAGCAACTCTTTCATTTCCTCTTCATCACTGTCTAGAGAATCCAATTTTCTAGTAGGTTCTTTCTCTTTGGGCATTGAAAAATCCCTCTCTTTCTCAAAATGGGCTTCAGGGGATAGCTTTTCAACAGGTGGCTCTCTCTTCTTTAGAAACCTACTGACCTTCCCACCTGGCGTGTTGCTCTCAGTGACAGAAACTTCATGGGTCTGCTTCTGGGAGGTTTTGTCTATAGTCTGTGAAGAAAGTTTAACTGCAGTCCTAGGAAGAATTTTGTCTGCTCTCCTGGGAAGACTGTCCTTGGAGGTCTTCGGGTTGGATTCCATGTCAGGCAAGTCCATCTGTACCTTCCGATTCATGATCTTGGATTCGATCTGAGCCAGCTTCCTAAGCGCGGCACTGGTCCTGAGCTTTGAGGCAGTGGTCAGGGGCCTACCTGAGGACAGCCAGGACCCACTCCCCAGGCCAGCATCCTCTTTCGGGAATAAGTGTTTTTCACCCATAGTTTGGCTTCTTTTTAGAAATCTGCTATGACTGGGAGCTATTTCAGTAAGATTCCTACTGATTTTCAAGTTTTTTATTTTTTCCATCTTTGAATCTTCTAAGGAAGTATCACTGAAATCCCCAAAGATATCATGCATGGGACGGCTGTTTGTTCCTGTTGAAGCCATTCTAGGGAGGAAAGAAAACTTATAATAAGAATACCTGGTGTTCATATCATGCATTCAAATCTCTCAGTGTCTCCTACCACCCCTGGAGAGATCAAATCCCCCTTTGCAGTCTGGCCAGACAGAGCCTTCCCTTCAAGCCCGATGATGACAAGGAAAATGACAGACACTTGGTACCATTTAAGGAATTACCATTTAATGCCAGGTCTTAAATGAAACATATATATATGAAACACAAGAGCCAGCACTTCTCAGGTTCCGGCAGTGTACCAAGCACTCTGCTCAAAGCTACTTTATCTCATTTAATCCGCATGCAACCCTGTGAGTCAGTTATTGTCACCCTTCTCCCCCCTTTCACACAGGAAGTAGAGGAAACAAAAGCCCCACAGGTTAGGTCACCAGCCAAGGTTGCCTGGTGGGTGAGCACCTGAGCCAAATTCAAAGCTTTACTGCTTTGCCAGTTATTCCCCCTCTACTCTGAGTGAATCCTGTTCCCCAGCTACACCCAAGTTGGGGCTCCTCTCTTATCCATCCTCAACTCTCTAACACAGTGCTGTTAAACACAATCTGGCCCTGGCTGGGTGGCTTAGTTGGTTGGAGCATTGTCCCATACCACCAAGAAGGTTGCAGTTGCAATTCCCGGTCCAGGCACATACGTTGCAAGTTCAATCCCCGGTTGGACACGTGTGGGAGGCAACTGATCGATCTTTCCCCCTCACATCAATATTTCTCCCTCTCCCTTCCTTCCTCTCTAAAAATCAGTAAAAACGTATCTCCTGGTGAAGATTATAAAAAACACACACATAATCTGTGTATTTGAGCTCCCCAGGAAAATCTTGTTTCACTTAAAGTGTGAGAACCACCGCCCCGGAAAGAGAGGAAAGCTATGGACAGACAGAGCACCTCCCCACCAAATGTCAGCCATATGCTCTGTGCACATGCTGGTGTACATTTTTCTGAGAAGTACCAGAGCTTTCATCATATTCTGAAGTTCCTGTGTGCTGCTGAAGAACAGGAACGGCCGACTGCAAGATACACAAAGGTTTCAAAAGATTTCAAAGACGTAAAAAGGTGGAGAAATATGGTGTGGGTGGGTGTGTATTTGCTGCAGCCCTTTAGTGAGAAACTCAGCAACAGCAATGAAAATGTGAACTACACAGATCTCATGACCCGATAATTTCACGTCTGGGAATTTACCTACAATTACATTCTCAAATGCAAAGAGACATATATTCAGGGAATGTCACAGCAGCACTGTTTGTACTCATAAAAACCCAAACTCATTCATGGAGACCTGGTAAAGTCCAGGAGATGGCATTCAGGTGATACAATACTATACAGACATTAAAAGGAATGGGGGGGCGGGGGATGAGGGAGATCTGTATGCATAATAATGTCTCCAGCATAATAATATGTGAGGCAGAAAAGACAAGATGTGGAACCATGTGTTGTCTCCATACTGTGCTGAACCAACATCAACAACTATATATTACCATTTTTGTAGGTGAGTCTCAGGAGGTGACTCAGCCCAGGCCATTCTGTGGGCCAGAGGGGAGGCCCCACCACCAGGCCAGGTTTTCTGGCATCTAGTTCTTCTGAAATTTTCCCTAGGTTTAAAAATAAACCAGTGGTGCCTGGCCAGTGTGGCTCAGCGGTTAAGCATAGACCTATGATCCAGCAGATCCCGGCTGGATTTCTGATTAGGGCATATGCCTGGGTTGTGGGCTGGATCCCCAGTGGGGGGCGTGCAAGAGGCAGCCGATCAATGACTCTCTCATCACTGATTTTTCTTTTTTTTTTTTAAACATATCTTTATTGATTTCAGAGAGAGGAAAGGAGAGGGAGAGAGAGAGATAGAAACATCAATGATTATCGAGTCATTGATTGGCTGCCTAGCCAGCAACCCCGGCATGTGCCCTGACTGGGAATCGAACACCAATCTCCTGGATCCTAGGCAGATGCTCAACCGCTGAGCCACGCCTGGCTGGGCTCATCATTGATATTTCTATCTCTCTCTCTCCGTCTCTCTGAAATCAATAAAGATTATTTAAAAAATAAATAAAATAAACCAATGGAAAAATGGTTAAAGTGGCAAATTTTATGTTATGTACGTTACCACAACCAAAATACACATTTAAAATACACACAACTAAAAATAAATCAATAGGCAAAGATCATGAACAGACATTTCTCCAAAGAGGCTACACAAATCATCATCAAGCCCATGAAAAGATGTTCAGCATCACTAGTCATTAGGATAATGTAAATCAAAACCACCATGAGATCCCACTTCACACCCACTAGGATGGCTATAACCAAAAAATATAGATATTAACAAGTATTGGTGAAGATGCAAAGAAACTGAAACCCTCACACACTGTTGGTTGTAAAATGGTGCAGTCATCAATTTAGAATATAGTCTAGTAGTTCCTCAAAAGGTTAACCATAGTTACCAAATGATCCAGCAATTCCACTCCACGTCACCCAAGATAAATAAAATATATGCAAATATTCATGTTATTATTCATAATAGACAAAAAGTGAAAACAACCCAACTGTCCATTAATTGAAGAACAGATGAGAACTGAGGTCCATTCATACAATGAAATACTATTGAGCAATAAGAAAGAACAAACACCAATACACATATTAGGAATACATCTCAAACACATTACAATAAGTGAAAGTAGCTAGATGCAAAACACCACACACTGTATGACTCCATTTATAAGGCCTGTCCAGAAAAGACAAACCTATAGACTCAGAAAGCACATCAGTAGTTGCCTGGGGCTGGGAGTGGGGGCGGGGATGGACTGCAAAGGAGCAAGAGGGATCTGTCTCCCTGAAGTGATGAAAAGTACTACAGCTGGATCGTGGTGATGGCTGCACCACTTGGTAAGTTTACTAAAAATAATGGACTTGTACACTTAAAAGGCATGAACTGTATGGTATGTAAATGAATCCCAATAAAATTGTTAAAAATAAAAACTTTGAAAACACTGACGCCCCTCAGAGCACCGGTGTCTTTCCCCAGACCTGGAGCGACCCACATCGGACCACACTCCCGAGTGGATCCAGACAGGGAAACCAGGGTTTGAGGCGCGGTGGGGGGCCGCCCTCCGCCGCCCTCCCAGCTCAGCGCCGGAGCTCGCCTCGTTTCCCCGCAACTCTCCTCCCAAGCCCCCTGCAGCCCAGCCAGGCCTGCCAACCTCCGCCCAGGAGGTCCATCAGCGGAGGCCGAGGCCGCTATACTCCCCGCACTCAAACCTGAGAGGACCGTTGCCCTCGGCAACCGCGCGAGGACGAAAGAGACTCCCAGAGCGCCCTGCGCCCCTGAGGACCAATAGCGCCTCAGGTCACAATCGCGGGGTGTCTTGGGAGTAGCACAATCGCGCGTCGAGGACCGGCGATGCGGCAGATCATAATCGCGAGGTGTGACGGGAGTTGTAGTTCCGGGACGGGCCGGCTCGCCGCGGGGAGCGCTGGGAGCAAAGGGGCGGTTACAAGCGGGCTCCGCGCACCTTCTATGGCCGTGGCTAGGGTTCTCCTCTGGTCCGTCTGTGTGTTGCGGGTGGCGCTGGCCACGGTCTACTTCCAGGAGGAGTTTCTAGACGGAGGTGCAGAGGCGACGCCCATGGTGGCGGGGGCGTAAGCTCCCCTATTCCCTGCTCCCCAACGGATGGCCCGAGTCACGTTTGGCCCCGGCCTATCGCCGAGGAGTGGGCTGTGGCGAAGCCTCGAGGGCCCCCTTCACCCTCCCTTGACCCAGATTAAGTTTTCAGCCCTAACCGGTGTTGTTTCCCCCCACAGAGCGCTGGAGGAACCGATGGGTGCAATCCTCTAATGACTCCCAATTTGGGCATTTTAGACGCTCGTCGGGGAAATTTTATGGCCATAAAGAGAAAGACAAAGGTTAGTTTAAGGTTCCTGAGAAAATGAAGCTAGATGTTAAATCCCCCATAGTGCCCTAGCCTGTTTGGCTCAGTGATTAGAGCGTCGGCCCGCGGGCTGAAGGGTCTGGGGTTCGATTTCCAGGGGCACGTCCATCGGTTACAGGCTCGATCCCAGCCCTGGTAGAGGTGCATACGGGAGGCAATCACTTGATGTTTCCCTCACATGGATTTTCTCTCTCTCTCCCCCACTCTCTCTGAAAAACAATGGTGAGGATTAAAAAATAAATTAAAATTTCCCCACAGCAATCTTTCAAGGTAGGTGTGGCTCACCCCAACACCTCTTACTCACAGGTGAGGAAACCAAGGCTTGTGTAGGGTCTGGCCTTAGTTTTTGTTCTCTCCTTTTTTTACTTGCCCAGAACTCACTGCTTTGTATGCACTACAGGGACCCCAGGGCCTTGACCTGCAGAGGGGAAAAAAAGAATATTTACCATATTTATTTTCACTTTAAGAAGGAAAGAAAACGAAGTAAAAGTTAAATGCTGTCAAGTGTGCAGATCTTAAGGGGTACAACAGGATGAATGTTTACATCTGTACATACTGGTAAAGCTAGGGATTTTCCGCCCCCCCCCCCCCCCCCCCCAGGCCTTCCTTATACCCACCCTCCAAGTCAGTAGCCTTCTGGTTCCAAGGATAACCTCTGTTCTGGGTGCTTCTCCTTCCTAATGATCAAAGGTGGGTAAGATACAGCTTGTCTACCAACTGTTTGCTTGCTTGCTTGCTCACTTGCTTTTTGTACAGCCAGCAAACTGAGAATGTTTTTTACACTTTTTAGTAAGGGGGAAAATAGGAAGGGGAATCGATTTTGTGACATGTAAAAATTATATAAAATTCATGAAATTTCAGTGTCTATAAATAAAGTTTCAGCGTCCATGATAAACACGGCCATGGTCATTTGTTTGCATATGGTCTGTATATCTGCTTTCATACTGCAAAGGCAGAATTGAGTAGTTGGGACATAGAGCAGATGGTGGACAAAATCTAAAATATTCTCTGGCCTTACAGAAAAAGTTTACTGACCCCTGATTTAGATGAAAAATTTACTTCTTCACCACCTTCCATTCAACCCTTATCTTGGCCCTGTTATTCCAATGTTGCTTTGTCTGGCAGCCTCTGGTTTTCAATTGTATGTGTGCTATTTGTTTGTTTGTTGTTGTTTTAAGGGAAAGCAAAAGTTTAATGAAGGAGAGACAAAAGCTCCTGCCACAGTATGTGCATTGTTTTATAAGTTACATGTTGACCCACAGAGTTGGTCAAAATTCAGGCTATATGACCAAAATGGAGTGAAAACAAACGTGATTCTGTGAAGCTTGTCCAAGGACAGGGGTTTCCACTTAGAGCTGCTTTGGTTTTTTCCACAATGCTTTTTCTTCCTCCAATCTGGAATCCCAAGATTCTGTGCATTTCATTCACTGCAGCACATGTCTACTGAGTGCAGACATGGGCAAAGCACTGAGGATACCAGTTAATTTGGTCCCTTCTGTTCTGGTCTCCTGGGACCATGACATAGAAGCCATTGCTGGAAAAATAAATAGAATTTAGACAGAGATAGAAGGTGGTAAGAGACCAGGGGATGGCTGAGGAGGGTGGTAAGACACAGAGGTTAATCATGGCCTTAGGAATTGCCTCAAGGGAAAGGGCCGAGAGAGCAGGAGGGCCTACAAATCTCCTGAGAAAGGTAAAGGTAAAGAAAGAATGGAGGACGCTAAGAGAGGTGTGGAGGAGGGAGTTCAGCCATGAGTTCAGTACGTATTAATGCAAATGCCAAATCCATTTATGATGACTGTCAGCATGGGCAGCTGCGCAGGCCAGAGTATATCGAGCAAGGAAGGGCAGGTTATGATAGGACTGGCTCTGTTTCCAGGTTTGTTTGACGGATTCCAGTATAAGATAAGGATTTGGTACAGAGCCTAGTGGCTACTGAAAAGGAGGGTTTTGGTCTTGAAGTGAACACCTAAACTTATAAAACAAATATGAGATAATTCACATGACAAAAGATGGTATCTTCATAAAAAGAGCCATCACACAGATGACACCCATGAGCCAGCTCACCCAGTGCAGTGAAGCACTTTTTTAGAGATCTGCACTCTGTCCTCCATCTGCTGTTGTGTCTCTTAAGTCACTATTTTAAGATGAGAATTAAGGAAAAGAAGTATAATGCTTTGTATTTTAATTCAGTTGCTACACAAGCTTCCTTGTATATCCCAATCCCTTGGAAGATGAATGGAAACAAAATTAACCTTTTATTTATAATTAGAATATATATTTGTCATTCAGAGCTGAAGTGTTTCTATAACCTAAGACATAACAGTGGTATATTAAGTACAAAAACATCTGAGTGTGTCAAAGAAATTCTGTGGCATCAGAGAACCTATTAGTGGCATGCCCATTGTATATTATTGTACAAGTGAGCTATAGGTGCTGGATGGATGTGAATGGCTAGGAGGATTATAATTGGGAGTAAGGGAAAGACAATTGTTTAATTCCCTGCACCACTGAGCCACTGTGTCATTCCTAATCTTTCATGAGTGTTTTTTGTTTGAAGGTCTGCAAACCACTCAAAATGGCCGATTCTATGCCATTTCTGCACGGTTCAAACCATTTAGCAATAAAGGGAAGACGCTGGTCATTCAGTACACAGTGAAACATGAGCAGAAGATGGACTGTGGAGGTGGCTACATTAAGGTCTTCCCTGCAGATGTAGATCAGAAGAACCTGAGTGGAAAATCCCAGTACTATATTATGTTTGGTGAGTTCATGTAGTACAGTGCAACCATTTCTGGTGACTTTGAAAATCCTTCCACCTTGTAGAATCCTTAGACCAAGACTGCTAAAATGGTAGTATTGTGTATACCTGACCAAATGTTTTTAGTACTGTTAAACCTATTTAATATTATAAAAAGTCAACTGCACCATTCTATTATACTTTTGAGTAAGTTATTTCTTTAACATTAATGTAGACCCAGGTATTCTGAATATATCAGGAATCAGAAAACATTTTCCATAGGCCAAATTGGGCCATAGCCAGTGTCTATTATGGCTCTTGTGCTGAAATGGGTTTTAACATTTTTGAATTAAAAAAATCTTTAAAAGGATAATATTTTGGACACATGCAAATAATATGAAACTTGTATTTCAGTGTCCAGAAATGAAGTCTTATTAGATGCAGCATCACTCAGTTCTTTTGCAGTTTGTCTAGAGCTGCTTTCAAACAGCAATGGCAGAGTTGAGTCATTGTAACAGAGACCATATGGCCCCCAAAGCCAAAAATACTGACTGTCTTGCCCCTTACAGAAAAAACATGCCAATTCTGGGATACATTAAATGTCTCCTGACACAAAGGGAACTTAATTAAAATTTGTGCTAGAATGGGAAGGGACCACATTGGGCCACAGAAACTAGACAGAACCAAAGCGAGAGATCAAAAAGCTTTAAGAATGAAGAGGATTAAAAAAAGACTGAAGAGGATTGCCCTAGCCAGTGGTTAGAGCATTGGCCCATGGACTGAAGGGTCTCGGGTTCCATTCCAGTCAAGGGTACATGCCTTAGTTGCAGGCTTGATCACCAGCCCCGGTCGGGGCACGTGCAAGAGGCAACCAATCGACGTGTCTTTCTCACATTGATGTTTCTGTCTCTCTCCCTTCACTCTCTCTGAAAAGCAATGGAAAAAATATCCTCAGGAGGGAATTAAAAAAAAAGAATGAAGAGGATTCTGGGAAGATGGCAGAGTAGGAAGAACCAGGAATCTGTCTCCCCACCTAGACAACAATTGTACTGGCAGAATCTGCCAGATTTAAATATTTTGGAACTCTAGCATCTGTGGAAGGATTGCAGTTTACAGGGGAATACTAGGAAGGTTAATCTGAGTCCATTTTAGCCCTTAGCACAGTAGCATATACCCATCTCCCACCCCTAGCACAACAGCTGTGCAGGTGTTCCTGGAGCAGCTTACACACAGCTTGCAGGAACTAGGGTGGGCAAAAAGGACTCTGCCCTCCAAATATTTGATTTCTGAACTCTCATCACTGATTGGTACTTCTAATTACAAAGGTGCAGACGAAGAGATAGGCAGCCTTTTTTGTTGTACCTCCCCTCTCTATTGTAATCCTCTCCCCCTCCAGCTGAAGTGAATTCCAGGAGAAGTAAAAAGCACCAGTGCCCTTCCCCTCCACACTCCTTATTTTTTCCCTTCGGAAGCCAGACATGAAAGACTAGGACATTTAAAAAACTGCATATGCAGGGAAAATTAGAAAGTGACCACACATGCCCAGGGAAAGACTCAGAAAAGATGTGAGAAGACCTTAAGTTTATACCTCAGGCTGACCGGTGGCACAGAGATAGCCTGCAAAAATAAATAAACAAACCATAAGACATCAAACCCTAGGAAAGGAGTAGAATCTGATTTCCAGAGTCACCACATTATTAGATTCAAATGTACTCAACAAATCACAAATAAAAACAAATGGGAAAGTGTGGCTCATTGAAAGGAAAAAAATAAATCAACATAAACTGTTCCTGAAAAAGATGTTCCTGATGGCAGATCTGTTAGACAAAGACTTAAATAACTGAAAGATGCTGGAAAAAAAGAAAAAAAAAAAAAAAGAAAATCTAAAGGACGATGTGGATAAAGTTAAGAAAATGCGTGTGAATAAATGGAAATAACAAAAGGATATAGAAAACCTAAAGTGGAATTCTGGAGCTGAAAAGTATAACTGAAATGAAAACAAATCACTAGAGAGGATCAAAGGCAGATTTGAATGGGCAAAAGAAAGAATCAGCAAACTTGAAGATAGGACAGTGGAAATAATCAAGACTGAGGAACAGAAAGAAAAAAGATTGAATCTTAAGATTATCTGCAGGTTTCTCAACAGGAACTTTGGAGGCCAGAACACAGTGGGCTGATAGATTCAAAGTGCTAAAAGAAGCAAACTGTCGTCCTGGCCAGTGTGACTCGGTTGAGTGTCGTCCTGTGCACCAAAAGGTTGCTGGTTTGATTCTTGATCCAGGTTGTGGGTTCAATCCCCAGTTGGGGTACATGTGGAGGCAGCTGGTCAATGTTTCTCTCTCCCCCTCCCTGCCTCTCTCTCTAAAGTCAATAAAAACATTTTTTAAAAGGAGGAAGAAGCAAACTGCCAACCAAGAATTGTATTTGGCAAAACCGTGAGAGAAAGTAAGACATTTCCAAATACACAAAAGCTGAGGGAGTTCATGACCACTACTCTTGCGTTGCAAGAAATGCTCAAGGGAGTCCTACAAGGTGAAATGAAAGGACAAAGGGCAGTAACCAATCCTGCTCAAACTTTTCTAAAAAAACTAAGTGGAAGAGAGACTTCCTAACTCATTCTATGAAGCCAGCATTACCCTGATACCAAAACCAGACAAAGATACTATAAGAAAAATATAGAACAATAGCTTTTATGAACATTGATGCAAAAAATCCTCAATAAAATACTAGTAAACAGAATTCAGTGGCATGTTAAAAGGATTATATGTACACCATGACCTACCAACACTTATTCCTGGATTGCAGGGATGGTTCGACATACTAAAAAAATTGGTCACGTAATATGCCACATCAACGGAATGAAGGGGGAACAGGATCCTCACAATTGATGCAGAAAAAGCATTTGATAAAATTCAATACCCTTTTATGATCAAAAACAAAACAAAAAACCCAACTAGGATTAATAGGAAACTACCTCAACGTAATGAAAGTCGCGTGAAAACCCCACAGCAAACAACATACTCAGTAGTGAGAGTGAAAGTTTTTCCTCTAAGACTAGGAACAAGGCAAGGATGTTCTCTTTCACCACTTTTACTCAACACACTACTGAAAGTTCTAGTCGGAGCATTTGGGCAAGAAAAAGAAATAAAGGCATCCAAACTGGAAAGAAAGAAGTAAAATCTTTGTTTGCAGATGATACAATCTTATATGTAGGAAACCCTAAAGATTGCACCCAAAAAACAACTATTAGAACTAATAAATGAATTCAGCAAAGTAGCAGGATTCAAAAGTCAACATGCAAAACAACAGTTGCATTTCTTTATACAAACAATGAATCATCTGAAAAAGAAATTAGAAAAACAGTTTTACAAAGGCTTGTACAATGAAAACTACAAAATATTGCTGAAAGAAATTAAATGGAAACACGTCCCACTTTTATGGATTGGAAGACTTAATATTGTTAAAATGTCAATACTACCCAAAGCTATCTACAGATTCAAGTCTAATCCCTATCAAAATTCCAATTTTTTTTTTTTTTGCAGAAATTGAAAAACCCATCCTAAAATTCATACAGAACCTCAAGGGACTCTGAATAGCTAAAACAATCTTGAAAAAGAAGAACAACACGAGGATTTAGCCCATGCCCATGTCCATGGTTGGATGAATGAATAAACAAAACAAAGTGGGGTATATTCTTACAGTGGAATATATTCAGCCTTAAAAAGGAAGGAAATTCTTGAGGGACATCTGTAATAGTGTCAACAATAAAAAACAAAAATTTAAAAAGGAAGGAAAGTCTGATAGACCACACATTTTATGATTCCACTTCATGAGTTACTTAGATTAGTCAAGGGCATAGAGACAGAATGCAGGATGGTGGCTGTCAGGGGCAGGGGAGGGGAGAATGGAGAGCTAGTGTTTAGTGGAGATAGAGTATTAGTTTTATAAGATGGAAAAAGTTGTGGAGAGAGAACAGTGGTGATGGCTGGACAACAATGTGAATGTATTTAATACCACTGATCTGTATACGTAAAAATGCTTTAGATGGTAAATCTTTTGTGTTTTACCACAACAAAAAAGGTGTGTGTGGGGGAGCTTTAAAAATGAAAAATTATTTTAAAAATAACCATCCACAATCCAAATTTGGGAACTTATTCTTTAAAATTATTTTCCCTCGTCCAACACGTTTGTCTTGCAGAATTTTTATTCCTCACAGCTTTGCCATGCTTATGTCTGAATTCATGACAATCCGCATCAGGCTTCAGACACTTGGCTATGCTGGTCTTATATTCATATATACAACAGGTCACAGTATCATTGTAGAAGTAGGAAGAATATATTACTTATATTTTATTAGATATTAGATTACTTATTAGATTTAGATATAACTCTGCTCTGTCATTTTGGAGAGCAAGATGACTTTTCCAGGGACATAGCATTTAATACATTCAAAGTTTCCATGGATTGCAGTCTCTAACTCCCCTCCCAGAATTCTCTCTTCTCTGCCATGCCTTGCATTTAATCTTTAATTTAAAATGTAGAATGGAAAAAGTCTTTATTTTGATGAAAAAAGAAATTGCAATGTCTTGATTTTGGTTATTGTTACTCTCTTAAAAATGGATGGCAGAGATAGCAGGCAAAAACATTACCTGTGGAAATAGAGCTGATTTCACAAACATTTGATTTAGTTAGGTTTGATAAACAAAATATTCATCAAAATGCTACTTTTAAATATATATGGCAAAAAATACAAAAAGAAGCCCTGGCCGGATAGCTCAGTTGGTTAGAGTGTCGTCCCGATATACCGAGGTTATGGGTTCTGTCCCTGGTCAGGGCACATACAAGAATCAACCAGTGAATGCATAAATAAGTGGAACAATAAGTTGATGATGTTTCTCTCTCACTCTCCTGCTTCCCCTCTCTCTCTAAAAAAATCAATAAGTAAATCTTTAAAAAAATACAAAAAGAAACAAATATATAGCATGCCTGCTGCATCTGAATTGTGAAGCAGCATACTTTGGAGTTAAAAAAAAAAGAAATTTTATGTATTTTTCCTTTTAACTTGAAATCAGTTTCATTTTCTTCAAACCCACTGTTACTGTTAGAATACTTCTCTATTATGTCTCAGCTCTAGCCTTTGGTATGAGAGCATCTTGCTGAAGATCATGGCATTGAAGGAATTACCTTGTTTTTAATTCTTTTAAAAAAAGGTATACTTATATTGATTTTAGAGAGAGAGGAAGGAGAGGAGGGGAGAGAGAGAAACATTGATGTGAGAGGGAAACATTGATCAGCTACCTCTCGCACACACCACTATTGGTAATCGAACCAGCAACCTTTTGGTGCACGGCACGATGCTCAGCCAACTGAGCCACACTGGCCAGGATGAGAAAAGTACATTTTATTGGGCCCTTGCCAAGGGTTTTACACATGCAATCTTAGATTATGTGTAAAACCCTAAGAAATAGGGACCTGGCTGGGTGGCTCAGTTGGCTGGAGCATTGTCTCATACACCAAAAGTTTATGGGTTCAGTTCCCCATTCGGGGCACGTAAGGGAGGCAATGATTGATATTATCGCTCTCTCTCTCTCTTCCTCTCTCTAAAATCAATAAACATATCCTTTATTAAGGGTTAAATTTAAAAAAAACACCTAGGAAATAAGGAACACAGCCCCCACATTGCAAATAAGAAAACTGATGCTCAGAAATATTGCACTACTTGCCCAAAGTCAGATCAGCCTGACTTTAGAGCCCATCTATCTATTTCCTCAAAAAAAAAAAAAAAAATCCATTACATGTGTAAATATTTTATGATTGCTGTTAACCGAAAATGTCCAGATTTTCAGGGTATGTTCTGAAGCTTAATTTAATATTAAAAACATGTAGGTGCTTAGGAATAGAGAGGGAATTTTGAAGGAAAAATAAATTTCATACTTTGCTACTGAGGTAGTGGACTTCCATACAAATAGTTCAAATAGCTTTTGTTTTAAAAATTGAACTGTTATGTTTTCCAGTGAAAACAAAAAGGAAATTATATAAACACATGTCCTTTAAGAACTCAGCTGGGAGATAGACACAGTGTTCTTTGTCAGTCCCTCAGGACTCCACTTCCAAGTTCATTGTCATATCTACTCTGGCAAATTGATAACATTCTTTAAGTATTACATGCAGCCTGGATCTCTCTCACTTATTCTGGAGGTTCATCACTGCAAGTTCTAGAAGAGATTGCAGTCATCTGCTTGTGTTTACACAGGGTTCGCCTCACAGAGGCCTGCACCAGGGGTGGGTGCAGGCCAGGGTCAGTGTTAAAATTCAGTCTGAGACAGAGACAGCTGGGTGCTTTGGTACCTTCCTAAGGCATAAGTTCAATAAAGTTCAATAAAGCCATAATAAGGTAATTCCCTCAGAAGGTTTGGTGAATTTCCTAGATTCCTCTGCAAACCTTGTTTAGTATATTCAGAATTCCTTAGTCTCCAATCGGGGAATAGAGTATCCCACAACATTCCATTTTCTGAGTGACTGAAACAACCCTGTGCCAATTTAAAAATTGATAACTTTTGAATACGACTCTCTAGATTTTACAGTTCATCGGAACATACCCACTGATCACAGTCTCTCTTTTGCTTACAATTTGGAGTTATCATTAAGAATGTGTGTGTGTGTGTGTGTGTGTGTGTGTGTGTGTGTAGTCTTGGTGCATAATATTAACAGCAATAACTATTGAGTTTTAAAAAGGCATTAGCCTGTTAAATTGGCAAAATAACTTTGTGAGGTCAAGATTAACACTAAGGCATGGGAAGACTGTACAGTTGCAACTGTGTCTCAAGACAGTGAATGAGAGCTGGGGTCAGAGCCAGTCAGTCCAGCTCCAAAGCCCTTACCTGGGTACAGGTGCACTGGTCAGAGCTTCAGAGCAAGGACCCCAGATTCAGGCAGCATATCAGAGATGCCTGTTAGACTATTAAACCTTTTCTTACTCACATGCTGGTTTACACTTGAGTCCAAAATGGCTATGGGGAACAGAGAAGTGACCTAAACTGAGAAGGGTATCACCATACATTTAAATATCTCCATGTACATATCTGATCATTTCCTGGACATGTAAGCTTCCTGTGCCCTGGATATTTCAGGAGAATGGTTGGGGATATCTTGTGTTGATACATTATACAAGAAAATTGAAAGCAGTTAATTTTTTTTGTAGGACCTGATATTTGTGGATTTGATATCAAGAAAGTTCATGTTATTTTATATTTCAAGAATCAGTATCACTCGAACAAGAAACCTATCAAGTGTAAGGTAAATGATTTTGTATTCAAATCAGTGATGTGTTAACTCTAATAAGACAATAACATAAGTTTAGAGAAAATAGTTTTGGTCTTAAAATATTTAAGTGAGCCAGGGATAGGTATTAGCAAACACACCCCTGTCTCTGCTTTCCAGTTTAGCAGGCCCATTAAAGACACTGGTCCTCTACTTTGGTTTGGTTTCTGGAGTTCCCCCCATTAGGAGGGCACTTTTTTACTGTGAGCTATAACATCAATTTATAATTTGCCCCATCAGCTCTAGCCAGTTTCTCAGTGGTTAGGGCATCAGCCCATGGATTGAAGAGTCTCAGGTTAAATTCTGGCCAAGGGCATGTACCTTGTTTGCAGGCTTGATCCCTGGCCCCAGTTGGGATGAGTACAGGAAGCAACCAATCAATGTGTGTCGTCCTTTTCTCCCCTAAAATGTGCAGGTTGATGGCTTTACACACCTCTATACTCTGATCTTAAGACCAGATCTCACTTATGAAGTGAAAATTGATGGCCAAGCAATTGAATCCGGCAGCATTGAGTATGATTGGAACTTGACATCACTGAAGAAGATGGAGAAGCCTTCAGCAGAGTCCAAGGATTGGAAACAGGAGAAAAAGAACAAACTCCAGGTATGGATTTTCCCCAAACAACTCTAGAAAGTGTGCAAGCAAAATCTGTAAGTACTAGGTCCTGTGCGATTGCTGCATGGCTGGCAATCATGATGACAACAACATAATCAAAATGCTGTCTCCAGCACTTGTGTGTTGAAACCAGCCACAGATCTGCATGCCTCAAGGTACTGTAAGTTTTATATTTGAGATAAAGCCCAGCCGGGCATGGCTCAGCGGTTGAGCATTGACCTAGGATCCAGGAGATCCGGGTTCAATTCCTGGTCAGGGCACATGCCTGGGTTGCGGGCTGCAGCCGATCAGTGACTCTCTCATCATTGATGTTTCTGTCTGTCTCTCCCTCTCCTTTCCTCTCTCTGAAATTAATAAAGATATATTTTTAAAAAATTTTTTTTAAAAAAAGAAAAACTATATATTTTAGATAAAAGCAAGTATGGTTTGTTCTTTTTAACCAAGGTTGAATGCATCAACAACCTTTTAAAAAATATTTTTTTCGTTATTCTGCATTTGAACATGAAATATTTTTTGTGGTTTCACATTTGTGATTGATGACCAAGATCAGTTAACATACAAATGTATGAGCTTCTCTAGGGCTGCTGAAACAAAACACCACAGAGTGGCTAGCTTAAAGGACAGAAACCTATTCTCTTATAGTTCTTGAAGCCAGAGTTAGAAATCAGTGTTTTGGTAGAGCCACACTCCCTCTCAGTGCTCTAGGGGAGGATCCTTCCTTCCTTCTTCCAGCATCTGTTGCCTTTAGACATTCCTTGGCTGATAGACACATCACTCCAATCTCTGGCTTCATCTCCACATGGCCTTTTCCTCCCCTTGTGTCTCTTTTTTCTCCTATAAAGATATTTATCATTGGGTTTAGGGTACACCTGAATAATCTAATTGATTTGCCTCGAGGTCCTTATCTTTCTTTTTTTTTTTTTAATATATCTTTGATTTCAGAGGGAAGATAGAGGGAGAGAGATAGAAACATCAATGATGAGAGTCACTTATTGGCTGCCTCCTGCATGCCCCCCACTGGGGATCAAGTCTGCAACTCAGGCATGTGCCCTGATGGGAATTGAAATGGGATCTGGATCCTAGGTCGATGCTCAACCGCTGAGCCACGCTGGCTGGGCACGAGGTCCTTATCTTAATTACATCTGTAAAGACCCCTTTTTCCCAAATAAGCTCACATTCCCAGATTCCCAGTTTTAGGACATAAATCTTTTTGGGAACCACCCACTATAGCCACTCCCCCCCCCCCAGTCTGTTTCCTTATAGTTGTAACATTTTGTTTTGAACATCAAACACTGTACCAAAACCTGAGCCATTTATGTGAAGACAGTCATCTTTGCCATAACTAAGAGTACTTGGCTAATGTTTATAATTAATTCCTGACAAGTTATAACTTATCAGTGGCATTGCTATGTAATAATCAAATACTTCAGTATAGACTGAATGTAATTATTAAATCAAAATGGCATCTTGTTTAGGCTATTAAATTATTTGGCTGTCCTTTTTCCCATAGATAATCAAAAGTTAAGTTCCATAAATTTGGAATCCATGGTGTCCAATCAATGAGAATGCCTTCAGATTAGGGCAAATCTCCAACACAAAGGTTTTTCCATCATTTCTCAGGAAAAAGAGGAAAAGAAAGCAAAGTTTTCCCCTCCTTTTCTTACCTTAAAAACAAACCAAAAAAAAAGGAGTTTTCACCTGGAAAGAGCACTTACTTTAAACAAGGCACAGAATGGGAAAGAAACCCTGCAACCTCCCTTCCCCGAGGGTTTGGATGGAGACAGGTCACCACAGGGGGCTAATCGTTCTTTCAGAAGCTCCTGGCTGTGTTTCATCCCTATGCTCAGACCCTTGTGAGCTCCTAAACAAATTAATTCATTACGTTGTTAGGATCTGATAGCCCACAATTCTACTAGGGAACCTGCTACTAAGATTGAATTGTTACCATTTTCTGGATCCCAACACATCAGGGGCTTAGCATTGCCATTTGTGGTCTGGGTCGAAAAGCAGTAGAAGAGGTGACTAACTCCCATGTATCAATTGTTGAGAAGTTACAGAGTGTCATGAAAAAGCCACTTTCTGAGTGGAAGAACATTTATAATTTCTCAGTTCTAAAAGAGAAAATGCCATTGTACACTACTTTTATGCTTTTATATGTGTTTTTCTGAGCATTAATCTATACAACTTTTTCTTATCCATTCATTTATTCAACAACTATTTATTCAATACCTACTAAGTCATATACATATGTATATAGACATGTGTATATATGTGTGTGTGTATAAACTTGTATATATATATATACTTTTATATATTATACATAGATTGTATGTGTGTATATATATATATATGCATGTGTATAAATGTGTTATATATCTATGTATATATGTGAGTGTTTCTATATCTATAAAAGGACTCAGTAATAATTGCTTTTCTCCTGCTACCCAAGTAAATCTTGGGACATTTCTTAGTTGTCCAGCCTCTCTCTAGAATAGTCCTAAAGTAGGACAGACTTAAGCCAACCATCAATGAATTTGTGGCCCCCTCTCCCACCATCACTTTTTGCCCATCATTTCACCTTTAGACACTATTTCAAGTTTTCCACATTGCCATTCTTCTCGACAGCATGGGGAAAGTGCTGCAGTCACACTGGTTGGGGGTGGGGAGGGGAGGTTAGAGGGAACATCCTGGCAATGCATGGCCCTGGGGCCCTCCATGGGATCTGGACCCTCACCACTCAGCCTTCCCATCACCAAATAGAGGCGATGAGGAAATAGCAACCTGGGTCACAGGCCTGCCTGTCTCAATGTAGCTAAGAATTTCCTTTCTCAAATCTGAGAACGTTTTTTCCCTTTTTTGTCTACATGTATTTTAAGGACTGGGAGAAGCATTTTCTGGATGCCAGTGCCAGCAAGCCGAGCGACTGGAACAGTGAACTGGACGGCGACTGGCAGGCACCAATGCTGCAGAAACCTCCATACCAGGTGTGTGGTGTCTTCTTACTTTGACACCGTTGGGCTGCGCCCTCCCCTGCTGTATCACTGAAGACCACCACATGGGGTTTGTTGTTGCAGGATGGCTTGACACCAGAAGGTATAGATAAAGATGTTTGGCTTCATCAAAAGATGAAAAACACCAACTATTTGACAGAATACGACCTTTCAGAATTTGAGAACATTGGTGCCATCGGGCTGGAGCTTTGGCAGGTCATTGGGTTTTAAATTTGCTTTAGTTTAATAACTCTGAACTTCAGCCTAAACTCCTTAATTTACATAGCTGGCATTCCTTGAACTCCCGCTGTGTGCCTGGCACCTATACCTGGACCCAAGGCATACAGCTGTGGCCAAAACAGATGACCTTCTCACTCTCTGGGCACTTCCTATCTGCCTCTCTGCCCCCTGGGAATTGGTCACTCCTCTGCTCAGAGCTGACCTGTGGGTCCATCAGCTTTAGGACAAGATTGCAGTCTGATGCAGCAAGTATGGGGTGGAGCTTGAGGTTCTGCATTCCCACCAAGCTCCCACCTGGGTGGTGCTGATCCTGCCAGTCCACAGCCCACACATTGCACAGTAAGGTTCTCGAGTTGCAGTTCTCAAACATCACTGAGTCCTCGAGGCTTTGGGGTGCTCTTCAAAGTCTCAATGCCCAGGCAAGCTCCCAGACCAGTTAAATCAGCATCCCTAAGGCTGAGACCAGGCATCAAGAATTTCAGAAATGTTCTTGGTGATCCTAATAGGCAGCTAAGTTTGGGAACCAATGCCCTGGAGGGAACGGGTGTTCTATAAATGGGTTTAAGCATGTGCTGCTTTTGAGAGCTAATAATCACTGTCGCAGTACTGAGCAAAATACAATTGTTTCTTGGTGGAAAGTTGTTACATTTCTCACATCAATAAGGAAGGCCTTATTTTCATCTGCAGGTGAGATCGGGAACCATCTTTGATAACTTCCTGATCACAGATGATGAAGAGTATGCTGAGAATTTTGGCAAGGCCACCTGGGGTGAAACCAAGGTATGATGAATGCAATGAACTTTTCTTTCATTATTTATTTATTTCTGTACTTGAGTCTAACATATAGGAAAGGGCTTGATGAATTTTTACTAATGAAAACCCTGCCCAGATCAAGACACAGAAAGCTACCAGAGTTCCAGGAGCCTCCTAATAGCCCCTCCCAGCTGGCACCCACCCTCAAAGGAACCACTATTCTATCACCACAGATCAATTTGACCTCCTTTTGAAATTCATATAAATGAAGCCATCTAGTATTTACTCATTTAGGCAGTGTTGTGAGATGCATTCATATTATCACATGCAGCAGTAGCTTGTTCTTCCTGTGAGAATATTCCAGAAGGTATGTCAGAGAATATTCCATTCTCTGTCAATGCAGCTTTGGGTGGCTTCCAGCTTGTGGCCTCACACATAAAGCTGTTATAATCATTCATGTATGTGTCCTTCAGTGAACACAAGCCCAAGAGTGGACAGGCTGGGTTACAAGGTCCCTCACAGCCAAACAGTTTTCAGTGTGTTGTCCTATTTTACATTCCCTGGATTTTCTCATTTAGGCTCTAAGGCCTCCCTTTACCGCCCATTCACTGGTCAGCTGGTTGAAGGACAGGGACCCACATGCTCTGGGAACAGAAAGAAGGGGTTGAATTCATTGCCTGGGGCTGGCATAACAAATCACCACAAACTGGCTGTTTAAAACAACAAAAATTTATTCTCTAACAGTTCTGGAAGCCAGAAGTCCAAAATCAGTATCAATGGGCTGAAATCATGGTATTACTAGGGCCACTCTCTCTCTGAAGATTCTGGGGGAGGATCCTTTTCTTGCCTCTTCCAGCTTCTGGTGTTCCTTGGTTTGTGGCAACTTCCCTCTCATCTCTGCCTCTTCTGTGTGTGTGTTTCAAATCTTTCTGCTTCTCTCTCAAGAGGGCACATGATGAAATTTAGGGCCTACCTGATAATTCAGGATAATCTCAACACTTAATCTAATCCCATTTGCAAAGACCTTTTCCCCATATAAAGTCACATTTACAGGTTCCAGGGATTAAGACGTGATAGCCTTGGGAGCTCTTCTTTAGCTGCCCCGAACTGGAGTGGAGGCTTTCAGAAGGCAGGGGCAGGCTGCACACTAACACCCTGTCAGCCCCCAGGAAGCATAATCCCTGGCCACCTTGGTCTCTGTTTCTTTCTGCAGGGCCCAGAAAGGGAGATGGATGCCATCCAGGCCAAGGAGGAAGTGAAGAAGGCCCATGAGGAAGATGAGGAGGAACTGCTGATGGGCAGGTTTAATGGGAAAGAAAATAACTTCAGATTTCACAGGAGGGATGAATTTTAGTCACCCCCAACCCCAGATAAAGATGACTGGTACACCTTGTTTCTACTTTAATCTGCATTTAAAAGCTCAAAAGTCTACATATATGGTAATTTGTCTAATTTTCTTTGAGAAATGTTCCCACCATGCCCCTGTGCAAGAGATGTTTCCTCTGGACAAACCTGAGTGCTGGAAACCAGAGGCCACTGAGAGTCCGGACAAAAACCTGATGCTCATTTCTGTTTTTTTAATCCTCACCTAAGGACATGCTTTTTTATTGATTTTTTTTTTTTTTTCTTTTTCTCAAGAAAGAGAGGAAGGGGCGCAGAGAGAGTAAAACATCGATTGGTTGCCTTCTGCAAGTGCCCCTACTGGGGATTGAACCTAAAACAGGATGACACTCCAACCGAGCCACCTGGCCAGGGCCTGATGCTCTTTTCTTAACCCCCAAAATGTTTTATGAATAAAAGTTGGTAAACCCTATTTTGAAAAAGGGAAAATGATAACTTACTTCTTCGGTTCATAAATTACTAATAACATAAGAGAAAATTTTCCACTATGAAACCTATGCAACATTCTCAGCATGGAAAGGTTTTGCATGCTCCACTGGTATCTGGTTATTTTGGAGAACCCAGGCCTCTGTACACAGACATTTGAAATGCCGCAAAGAAGCTGATGGACCCCCCCCCCCCGCCGCAACCCAGTTCTTTGGCCATTGGTTCTCTGTAAGACATAAGAATGAAATTCATTTTCTCAAATAAAAATAGTGATAAGTTCTCAGGTTAATGCTTTCCTTTCAAATAAAATAATTTGCTTTTTTAAAATATGTTTTTATTGATTTGAGAAAGGAAGGGAGAGTGAGAGAAACATCTATGAGAAACAACGTTTGGCTGCCTCCTGCATGCCCCCTACTGGGGATCAAGCCCACAACCCGGCATGTGCCCTGACCCGGAATCAAACCCACGACCTCTTGGCGCATGGGATGACACTCAGCCAACTGAGCCACACTAGCCAGGCAATCTGCTTTTTTGAAAGTCACACATAACAGTCTTCTGTTTTGAAGAGACCTGTTTTCATGCAGAAACTTGTGTTAGAAGTTATAGTAAAACCTCAATATAATGGACTAATTTGGGTAAGGCAGTGTCCAGGTGGCCCAGTTGGTTAGAGCGCTGGCCTGCAGACCAAAGGGTTGCAGGTTTGGTTTCTGGTTAAGGGCATGTACCTGGGTTACACGTTAGATCCCTGGCCAGGTCTGGGTTAGGGTGTGTGAGGGAGGTCTGTTAAAGTTGAAAGTCTGTTATATTTTAAATTAGTTTTTCAGAATGAATATGTTAAAAAATTGACAAGTTAGTTAGTTTACCTGTTTTTACTTATGTAAACATGTTTGTGTAATTAAAATTAAGTATGTATGAAAAGTTTAATTTCATTGGAAAGTTTTCTATACATATTACAATAATTTTAAATTTATACTAAATAGGTCTAGTAAATGTGTATACTCACCAATCACTGAGAGTAAACCAATGCACACGGCTAGGGCATCGCTTAGTGCACATTGGAACATTGGCAGGCATGAGTTAGAACTGCTGTAGAAAGTCACGCCACACCACAACAGAACCAGTTACCAAGCGCCAAGTGGTGTGATCACCTGCTAATCATTCGCAGGGCTTTGACTCTTGAATTTAAATATATAGACTATAGTTGTAGATATGTGACATTTATTTATGTTGGTGAAATTACTACAGTGTTTTTTCCAACATATGGCCTATTTGCTAAAATTTTTTAAAACTAACAGTGAATTGCCCTGGCCAATGTGGCACAGGTTAGAGCATCTTCCCAAGCACCGAAGGGTTGCAGGTTCAATTGCTGGTCAAGGGCAAGTACCTGGGTTGCAGGTTCAATCCCGATCCTCGGCCCCTGTCAGGTGGGTGTGGGAGGCAACCAATCCATGTGTTTCTATCACATCGATGCCCCCCCCTCTCTCCCCCTCCCTCCCTTCCACTCTCTTTAAAATTCAATGGAAAAAATATCCTTGGGTGAGGATTAAAAATAATAATAATAAAATAACAACATAACGGTGAATAGCCCTGGCTGGTGTGGCTCAGTGGGTTGGGCATCATCCTGTGTTATCAGGAGGTTGCCTGTTTGATTCCCTGTCAAGGGCATATTCCCAGGTAGGGGGTGTGCAGAAGGCAACAGATGGATGGATGTTGTGCTCCCACATCAATGTTTCCCTCTCCCTTTGCCTTCCTCTCTCTCTAAAAATCAACAAACTATTCTTTAAAAAACAACAGTGAATTAATAACAAAAAAAACCCCTATTAATTTAATTATAAACAAATCTTGGTTAAAAGCATTTTAAAACGATAAAGGTATTAATTTTCATGTATGACATATGGACTAGAAATTTTGTCCGTTAAATCCAAAGTCTGGTAAATCAAGGTCAGCAAAATCAAATGTTTACTGTATCAAATTTAGGACACCAGAAATGTGGAATCCAGTGATATTACAAATAAGCCGAATAAATTGGAAATTATATATGGCATATTGATATATGATCAGTATGAAAAGTCTACTCAGAAAGTGAAATTCTGGCAAGTTCTTGCTTTGGTCAAAGTTGTCAGACCTTTGAACTTGGACTTTTTTAGCTGATGGCTGCATTGGTCTTCATGGTTCATCAGGGGTTGATTATCAGTCCCAGAAACTAAATACTCCCTTGCTGTGCAGGGGTGGGACTCAAACACTGCCTACCTCTTTCATCTCTGAGAAGTTAGTAAGGGAAGGAGAGTCAGGCCTATGGAGAAAATTCTGGAAGCAATCACATAAAGATGGGTGAGACCAGCGCAGACCCTTGGAGATCATCTCTTGAAGCAGCACTGTCCTGGAGAAATTTCTGTGAAGATGGAGATTGTCCCCACCTTTGTTGGCTAATACAGTAGCGACTGACTGCATGTGAACCCTTGAGATATGGCTGGTGGGAATGAGGAATGAACTTTTAAAAAATTAAATGTTTTTTAGGGCAGTTTTAGGTTCACAGCAAAACTGAGTGAAAAGTAGAATTCCCATATACCTCCTTGTCCCCACATCCATACAACCTCCCCATCAATGACATCCTCCACGGTAGTGGTACACTTGTCACAGTTGATGAACTGACATGTCATTATCACCCAGAGTCAATAGTTTGCATTGGGGTTCACGCCTAGTGTTGTCCATTCTATGGAGAAATGTTTTTAATATTTAATTGTAATTAATTAAAACTTCCATAGCCACACGTGGTGAATGGGCCACCACCTTGGGCAACAAAGCCCTGGACTCTAGTGAGAGAGTCCCCAGGACAGTTGATAACTGCCAAGCATGGTGGCCACAGCAGTAGGGGCATCCCAGGCCACTCAGTCTACCCATGTGGGACTCACACCACCAAGCCTGTTTTCAGCCAAGAAGGTGCAGTAGAGTCTGTTGTCATTGCCCCTGTAGACTCTGACACCCAGGCTGGAAACTGCACATATTTTCCAGACACCGTTGCCTACCAGTTTCCCATGTTCTGTCAAAAGGAAGTCGGGCCCAGCCCTTGTGGAGGTCATGGTTCGATTCCCTGGTCAGGGCACATGCCTGGGTTTTGGGCTCAATCCCCAGTAGCGGGTGTCCAGGAAGCAGCCAATTGATTCTCATCATTGATGTTTCTATCTCTTTCCTTTCCTCTCTCTGAAGTCAATAAAAACATGTTTGTTTAAAAAAAGGAAATCGGAAGACAGGTGGAGAGAAGCCATTATTTTCAAGTTTCTGCCAACACCTTAGGCAGTAGTGACACTAGCAGAGACAATAGCAACAATAGCAGAAACAGTCATGACTGGTGAGGGCCCAGTGATTATTGGTTTTGGGTAATACCCTTTTTTCCTTTTGACCTTTAGCCCTAAAGGGGCTAGCAGCTTCCTACAGTTACTAACTTCAGGTAACCTCACACATCTCTTCTGTTTTTCCAATATTTTTGTACTCAGCCTCCTGTATCACATGTCCTCTTTTTGAATATCTAGAATGAGTTCTCTTTTCCTCATGGTACACAGACCTGATAAAGTGCTCAAGGTTGCTAAAAACCTCCATCACCCCCACCTGGACCACTACTACATATTTCCAGATGGTCCACTCGCTTCCATCCCTCTCCTCTCAGTGCACTTTGCCCACTGCATCCAGACTCACTGTTCTAGAACACAAATCTGATCAAATTCGAAACCCTCTGGCAGGTGCACTCTCCCTTCCAGGAGCATGCCTGCACCTTTCCCTTCCTCTTCTTCTTCCCCCACAGGCTTGCATCTCCTAAGCTCTAAGGGACCCCAGGAGGCTTGCAACCAGGAGAGCAATGGGCAGCACAGCTCATCCTAGGCTTACTCCTTGAACTTGTCTCCAAGGCCCCCGTTTCTCTGATTTTCCATTGCGCTGACCACAGCCCCGCCTTGGCTCACTTCTTTAACTGTGATTTATTTCTCAGTGAGCCAAAGCTGCACAACATAGGCTTGTTTCCTATTAACACTTCTAGAAAGCCAAAACATCCCTGCCTAGGCTCTCTCCTGTTCTTCTATCCTAAGCCCTTCCTTGTTTCACTGTCCCCAGCTTTAATAAACATACTCTCAAAAAAAACAACAACACCCCCCTACACACACACACAAAAGCCCCTCTGGGAGCTTCCCACTGCTCTTTGCACAGGGCCAAAGGAGCATGGTGAGACTGAGAACTTGGAGCTCAGAGAGCAAGACAGTCTGAAGACAAGGCTGGATCACACATGGTTTTAATAATCCATTGGTTTTCAAAAAGGGGTGTCCTGTAAGGCCATGTGTGATCCAGCCTCATTTTGAGACTCCTGTTCTCTGACCTCCAGAGCCTCAGTCTCACTGTGCTTCTTAGCTCCTCAGCTCCCTCTGCCTGCCATGGTCCTCAACTCCTACCTCTGTCACCGAATGCATGCTCCACCTTCAAGTGTCACACCCTTGGAGTACTCTGTAGAACCTATCTTATCACTGTTTTTAGTGATCTCTTTCCTCATGTGGTTATTTGATGTTTTTTTTTTTTCTTCCTTTAGATCAGTGGTTCTCATAATGGGGGTCTGGGACCAGCTGCTTCAGTATCTCTTGGAGATTTGTTGGAAGTGCGAAAATCTCAGGCCCCACCCAGATCTAAAATCAGAATCAGGAATCCAGTCTGTATTTAACAAGTCTTCTGGGTGGTTCTGATGCAGCTCCAGGGCTAGACCCCTGCTCTAGGCTGTTGAGGTAGGTAGAGCTTGTGTCTGCCTGGTCCAACATTGGAGCACCTGTGCTGCGACTAGGGTTGCTCAAGGAGCATTTGATGGATAAATGGTTGTTGAGTGAGACACAAAGCATGCTATAATCATCTGAATGGCATGAGGCACACTGAGTCAGTGAAGACACTGGAGCAGCAGTGCTTAAGACTGCAGAACGGAGCAGGTGCACAGGAAGCTGTGCCCCATCCCTGAAATCCCACGGCCTTTTAGCTTGCCTGCATGAGAAACCGTGGCCAGGCCTCATCACAGGGGACCAGGTAAAGGGGGGCCAACCTGCCCTGAAGAAACCTTGGGCCACTGTGGTCAGCTGCCTGGCTGGCCCTTCCTTCCTCACCCTGTTAGTGGAAACCCACCACAGGTGAGTAGGTGTCCATAGCCAATGGAAGGCAAAATGTGTTGTTAAACAAAATTTTTAACTTCCATGACTAAAGTAATTTTTAAAAGAAAAGGTTTATTGGGCTATTGCTAGCAAGAAAAAAGACCAAGTCATGGGGCATGGAATCTAAACCACCAGTAGCAGTGACAGGTGGAAAACGCAACATATCCACTGTTCTGAAGTGGGCAAGTGTTTTTTACACATCAAGTAGTGGGGAGAAAATGTAAGTTGTTTTGAAAGAATTTACGTTGGCTATAGATTAAAGAGGTGGGAGAAGGTGAGGCAAGCTAATTCTGGTATAGGCGCAGAGTCCCTAGGTAGTAGTGGGAAAGTCCTGAAAGTTCATGTGTAAACAAGAGGCAGAGGCTGTTGGGGTTTGAAGTCACCTGGCTATTCTTTTAGATAATCTTGGAAATAGCCACCTCGAAGTTCCTATATACACTCAGGCGTGTAAGCAGTCTTGTTTGCTGCTCCCCAGCTGTTAACAGCCTTACCGTTCTGTTTCTCTCTCTCCAGCCTGCTGTAATTTAATTTAGAACACCTCATAATTTTTCTTATCAGTGTCTAAATAAATAAATGCGTTTCCAGGAATGGTCCTCCAGCAAACATCAAGTAAGTGCCTGCTCCATGCTGGACATAGTGTGAGGTATAGAGGTGGAACAACAGCAAACACATTATCATTCCCTCTCCTCAGAAGAGGAGCCTAGGGCCCTAGCCAGTTGCTCAGTGGTTAGAGCATTGGTCTGTGGAATGAAGGGTCCTGGGTTCGATTTCAGGGCATGTACCTCCGTTGCAGGCTTGGTCCTTGGCCCCAGTCAGGGTGTGTGCAGGAGGCAACCAATTGATGTGTGTCTCTGGCATGCATGTTTCCCTCTCTCTTCCACTCTCTCTGAAAAGCAATGGAGGAAAAAAAAAAAAAAGGAGCCTAAGGGCCAGAGAGGCTACTTAAGTGACTTGCCCAGGTCACACAGCTAGAAAGTTGAGTGCCTGATAACTGACCCTAAGTGTTGCAGCACTGACAGGTTGTGTCGAAACCCAGTTTAGCCAAAGTCCCAAGGGGGGCAGACACAGATTTGAACACAGACACACACATAACTATCATAGGAAAAGGGCACCATGTGGGGCAGGGCGAAGGTCCGGACCCTCTCTAGGGTGGGCAACTGCCTCCCCATAATGCCAGGCGAACGGGGAGGCGAACAGATCTCTAGCAGAGAGTCTGGCATCCGCAAAAACCTGGAGAAATGAAGTATGGCAAAGTCGGGCAGCGGGCGGGGATCCGTGAGGAACCACAGACTTAACATTAGGATCCGCGGAACCCGACGGTTTCCCCGGCCCCGCCCCTTCCCGGCCTGAGCAAGGCGCACCGAACCCCACCCTCGACCCCGCCCCTGTAGTCTCGGCTACGCGTGCGCGGCCTTGCTTCAGCCCAGCCCACGCCTGGGCCGGCTGCGCGCGCACATTATCTCGCACAGTGCGCACGCGCGGCCCCACCCCCGCCTCCCCGGCGCTCGGATACTGAGTCCGTGGGAAGATGGCGGCGCCGCTTCTCCCGCTTTCTCAGCAGGTACGAGCCGGGAAGACTGGCGGGGGCGCGGCGCCGGGCAGCGAGGTGGGCGCGGCGGGGAGGCCGAGGCGTGAGGGTGTCGGGCTGAGCGGCCACGGCTCGTTCTGAGAGGCCCTGGTGGAGGACGCGCGAGGGGGCGGGCTGGTCTGAAGGTGACAGGCGGGCCCCGGGCCTCCCGCGACCGAGCAACCCTCGGCTGGGGGCGACCAGACGGGGCCGCAGCGCGTATCTGCTCGACCTGTGGCCTGGGCCCGGCCGCCTTCCGCCTCAGCTCCCAGGCCGGGCGAGTCACGGTGGCTTTGGACTCTCTCCCAGGGAGGTGGGCGAGGGGAGCGAGCATCTCTGCTGGTGCAGCGGCCCCGGGAGTCTTTGTCTCCTGCCGGCTTCCAGAGCCAGGGCGGACTGTGTCCCCGGCGGTGTGGAGGACAGAGCCCCGCTGGAGCCAGGACCCTCAGGCAGCGGGATCCTGGACTTATCTCTCCCTCCCTTGGGAGCTTCTTCGGCCACCCCTGAGCCGTGAAAGGGGGATCGCAGGTCCCCGGGCGCCTTTCTGTGTCCTCAAGTCCGCCTGATGCTCTTTCTAGGGGGCAGTAACAGTGGGGCGACACGGACGTGTAAAAATGAGCCATGAGCCAGCAGCCCTGCTTTCTGGGTGGGACGTTCATTCATTTATCTATACGTCGGATGTGCGTTGGGCCAGGTACTGGGGGCGCAGCAGTCACCCCCACGGACAAGGTCGCAGCTTTCTTGGAGGTGACACTTTCGTGGGAACTAGAAACTACCTGTGTCCTGCTGATAACAAGCTTCCTTTAATTGCCAAATATCTGTGTTGTATTTGCTGCAATACCCTATTCTAAGCACTTTGCCAGAATTACCTAGCACAGCACCGGGGTTAAGATTGAGGACACAGGCTCACATCATCTTGTGTTCAAATCTTGGTTTCAGCACTTACTCCTCTGAGTGTCCTTAGATGAAGCTCTTAGCCTCTCCACGCCTCAGTCACCTTATTTGGAAAATAGGAATAAAAGAAATATTGAGATAATGTGAAGATTATGCATGTAAAGCCCTTAGAACAGTGCCTGGCACATCGGAAGCACTCAGTGATATAATTATCATTTAATTCTCTAGCATATTCAGACACGTGGGAATAGAGACCACAGCAATAAGAATGCCAAACCCTAGGAGAGCTGATAGGCAGGTTGACATGAGTGGTCATCTGATTCTAGGAGACATGCATACCTGCTAAATCTTGCAAGAACTAGCCAATTTGTAACTGTCACTAAATTGAAAGCATTAAAGGCCAGAGGTTACTAATTAACAAGTTCTATAACAGGTATGAAAATGCTGTGTAAACTAAGTTCCCTGCAGATACTGGGTATCATTAATCTGGGTATCATTAATCGCCAGGTGCTACAGTTTAGGATGGCCTTTAGAGGAAGGCAGTGACTTGCTGCTGTGAGGTAAGATATGAAAACCTGAATCAGGTCAATCAGGTCGTATGTTCACCTGCTTAGAACCTTTTAGAATAAAATCCCAGTACCTCTCCAGGAAGCCCTGTCTCTCTCGCCTGCTCTCTCTTAGTTATACTGCAGTCATACTTCATACTTGTTGCTTTTCTGTTCCTCTGGTAGTCCAGGCTCTCTTTCCTCAGGATGTCCCCACAGTAGTTCCTTCTCCCTGAAGCGCTCTTCCCTGCTTCTTCCCTTCATCTTCCAGTGCCTGGCTCCTTCCCCTCCTTCAAATGTCATTCTTCCCAGAAGCCTTTACTGGTCTGGTCACCTGTCATAAGACCTCTTGATCCTGGGTGCTGGGCATGGGATCAAGAGGCCTGTTCCTGCTGTTATTTGGTGCCCAGTTTATTAGGGAGACAGACAGCAAACAGACCCACAGACACCTGTGGACCGTGACTGATGCTGAGGGGTGTGAGGAAGACACACTGCTAGGCAGGCAGGGCCTACTTATGACAGGTGCCATGAAGTAGGGACCAGCTACTTGCACTGCCCAATGCCATTCACAGATGGCTTTTCTTTATGTGTGGCATGGGGGCTTGTGGTGGGAGCTAAATTGAATGAGTTGTAAGAGATTGATAGCTGGATCCTCTGACCTCTGTCAAGTTCAGGTGCTTTTTCCTTTTGCTTTCCCTATATGTTCGTTGAATGAAGGCATGGCCAGGTTTTCTTCCTTTGGGTAATTACGTCTACATTTCTTTTTTAATTTATTGATTAATTTTAGAGAGAGGAAGGGAGAGAGAGAAACATAAATTTTGTTATTCCACTTATTTATGCATTCATTGGTTGCTTCTTGTATTTGCCTTGACTGGGAGATCGAACCTGCAGCTTTGACATATCAGGACTATGCTCTAACCAACTGAGCTACCTGGCCAGGGCTTATGTCAACATTTTTGTACACCTATTCTTAAGTGAAGCACTGTACTCAGTGTTCCTGTGTACCCAGGTGTGAGGCATAGCCCTTCCAGGCACTTCCAGTCTGGCTGAGGGGATCTCATGGTTCACAGATAATTACAGGGGAAGGATGGATATGATTCCAGGATAATTTCTGGTTGGGGCAATGGGGATCCCTCTGGAATAGAAGGCTGTGATCTGGTTGGATTGAGGTGTAGTGCACACCTGGAACATGGGTGGCCAACTGAAGATAAGTAAGGTGGTTAGCGAGTGATTTTGTAGAGGGGCAGGGAGGGTTGTTTTCCCATTAGCAGCTTTTGTGATCTATTCCCTACTCTCCGATATCATTATGACATCTCCTTCCCTATACCCTGAATATAAATCTTGTCAGTTCTAAGAGTCTATAGTTCTTCCTCTAGGATTGATTTTTCCCCCCTCCATCAGCATCTCATTGATTTATGTTTGTCTCTGCACAGTTTTCTTTCGCCTCACCCACACCGGAAACACACCTATGATATCCCCTTGTACCATGTGCTCTCATGAATTACTGACGACTTTGCCATTCTTTTTTAAAAAATATGTTTTTATTGATTTCAGTGAGAGGAAGGGAGAGGGAGAAAGAGAGAGAAATGTCAATGATGAGTCATTGATCAGCTGCCCCCTGCCTCCCCCCTACTGGGGATCAAGCCGCAGCCTGGGCATGTGCCCTGACCAGGAATTGAACCTCTATCTCCTGGATCCTAGGTCGATGCTCAACCTCTGAGCCACGCCTGTTGGGCTACTTTGCCATTCTTTACCCCAGTGGCTGCCGATGGATCTGTTCCTTCTGTAGTGCACCCATGGGCCTTCACACTCTCTTCTGCCCCCAAATGTCAGCCTTTTCTACCTACATCCTTTTTCTCTGTGTCTGCTGTCTTTGGCATGGTTTCTGGCAGGTTCGTGCTCCATACTCTAAAACTGCCTCCCCTCATCTCTTCTGGAGTCAAACTTCCTGTTTTTCCTTTGCCCCTGCCAGTCTGCTGGACTCTGGAACTTGCCACCTCCTTACCACACCCACAAGTTCATGCACTGGGGCTGTTTCACTTCCTGTCGAGCCTCTCCCTCCTAGTTCATCCCACATCACTGTGGGATTCTTCAAAAACACATCCTCAACCACCTGCCTGCTCTAGAAACCTCTATCGGTTCCTATTCCCCTCCCCCCAGTTTGTCCAGCTTGATTGCTTCTGGCCTGGCATTCTCATGCCCCCTGCTCCCACTCCACCTGAACTTGTGGGCTTGCTCTCCACTCTTCCATCATCTCCACACAAACCCCTTGCTCTTCCCAATGCTCCCTCCAACCTCCATGGCTCTGTTGCTGGAACTTCATACTGTGACCTCCTCCTGCATTCTGCCTGCTCAGTTGCTCTTAGAGGCCTCGTTGCTGATGTCTTCCCTCAGCCCCACCTGTACAGGAGCGCTCCCTCCTGTCTCTCCTGTGGGTCCCTTCTGTGGCTCCTGGACCTAGGAAGGACATGGTAACTGGAGGAAAGCATTGGTCTCATTGGTGAGGAGAGTCTTCCCTTTGCTCAAGGAGTTCCATTTCCCTCCACCCCTTACCCCCTTTGTCATATGCTTTCTTTCACATTTTGCAAATGGGAAACAGACTCACAGAGGTTGCAATAACTTGATGAAGTCCTCCTGTAGCTGGTGGGTGCAGAGCTGGGGTTGACCCACATTCATCTGCCTGTAGAACCCTGCTCTTTCCACTCTTCCAGACAGCCTGCTGGGCACCCCGCCCAGACAACACCCAGCCAGTGTTTCTTGAATGAATGCCAGTAGCTTGGGACACTTATTTGTCTTTTCGTTCCTTGTTTTTTTCTCTAAAATAATTGCTAGTCTCTACCTTACTAGAATGCTAAGGGTGATGCCATATAAATTGGTGAGCAGAGAGCCAGGTTTGAGAGTAAAGTTTGGCCCCTCCCTGTAAGATACAGAATACCTTGACTATCTTTCTGTCTGATTGACCTGCATTGGCCTGTTTTTTGTCGACTAAGTAGCTCCCAATCAAGCAAGAACATGTAAGTTTCGCCCTCTCTGTCCCAATTTTGAACTTTAAAGCAATTTTCCCACGTCTGGTTCTTAACCCCGATCAGCTGATCTGGGAAGTGGAGTGACTGTCTTGGATCAGATGGTACCCTAGAGCTAAGTGTCCACTCTCTGATGCTTCAGTCTGTGCCACATTACTCTGCCGACAGACACTCCACCACCACCACCACCCCCCACCACCCCCCACCACCACCCAGGTGAGAGGTACCTCATCAGCCCTACTCCTGGGGGTGCTCTCAGGTTCTCCCTACCTTGACCTGACCTGAGTAGCCAGTGTCTATGCAGAAAGCTACTGCATATTCTCCTTCAAAGAAGACTGTAAGCCCCATTATCATTTGAGGTCTTGTCAGGGTGCTTATATTTCAGTGTTAGGTTTTCCAGATGTTCTTTCAGTGCCCTTAGTTGTGCAGTATTTTCTGCACCTCAGTTTCCCCACCTGAAAATTGGGAATAGCTCAGTTTTATATATCTGCCTCACAACAGTGGAATGTCAGGATCCTGCAGGGTGATGGATATGCTGTCAAATGTGTTTGTGTATTGAGCCCTTTCAGCAAGTACTTACTGGGCATATTCTCTTTGCCGGGTGCTTTCTGGGCAGTGGGATGAAGACAACTCTGCCCCATGGAGCCAAGATTCTAAGGAGGGAGGCACAGACATAAGGAAATGAACAGGTACCTACAGAGTCTGTCCCATGGCAATGGGTTCATGCTGTGAAAACTGTGAAGCAAGATCCCATACATGAGATCTGGAAAGGCCTCACCACGAAGGTGCCAAGGACTGACCAGAAAAGGCATTTTGGATTACTCAGTTTATCTTCCTAGTCACTCTGGTTGGTTTTATCCTCACTTTATAAAGGGTAAACTGATGCCAGTAGAGGTTATGGCACTTGCGAAAGGTCCAGCAAGCTCTGCGCACACGGTTCTTCTGACTCAGGTCTGTGCTCTGCATTGCACTGTAGTTTCCTGTTTTTGAAATTTTTTTTTAAGCTGCTAAGTGTTACAGCAGTGTGAGATCTCATCTGTTTTTATTATTTATTTATTTATTATTTTTATTTCAGAGAGAGGAATGGAGAGAGAGAGAAACATCTGTTGCCTCCCACATGCACCCCCACTGGCAATCAAACCTATCACCTTTTTGTGTATGGGATGATGCTCCAACCAACTGAGCCACACTGGCCAGGGCTCATTTGTTTTAAATACTGATTGTATTACCTAATCACTAGATACTTTGGAGTCTGGTGGAGATCACTTGTTTAAATTTTTATTTTATTGCTTTAATCTCATGTCATTGGAAGGTGGAGGGGGAAATGGAAAGGTCTCATCTTTACAAAGGATCAGCAAGTTTCCCTGTCTGAGCTGGTGCTTGGTGCTTCAAGGCTGATGCACAATGAGTGGACCACACCTGGCCCACAAGGAGGGTCAGGCCTCGGGTGGTCCTAACTGGGGAAAGGGTGGACAACTTGCTTCCACTTGGATGTATTGGAGACGGCTGCATGGGGGAGAAGGGGAATTTAGACTGGGCTGTGGGGACACTGGGAAGGGAGGCTGGAATGGCCTCTCAGAGGCGAAGCAGAATGAGCAGAAACCAAGAAACCAGAATTCCAGCTCAAATTGCCAAATGCAGGGCCAAGGCAGGACTCTGGGTCCATATCCCTCTTTTAATTAGGGTGACTTAGGATGAAGGGTTTGGTAAATGAGACACAGGAGTCTGTGCCTGGCCTACAAATTGGCCTGAGACAAAAAGGGACTGACAGGGTGTCTGCTTGCCCAGAGAGTGGCTGATAACAGTTGTGGGGGAGGGAAACTTGAAAGGCTGCTCCTGTGTAGGGTGCTTTGCCCACCATGGTAGTGCCAGCAATTAGTGCCACAAGCCATTGGAGGGAAGTAGAGGCACAGATGACCGCAAATAGCTGTCTCCTGAGTCTTGTAGTCTTCATAGCAAAATCGATTTACTGATTATATTTTGGACTGGCTGATAAAAAGTCACTTCTCCTTCTGTACACACTGGTTGAAAGCAGGGAGAGGTGGTGCCAGGAAACCTGCCCGACACTATGGACTGGATTAGGCCTGTGCCCTGTCCAGTAGTGATATACCTGTATCCCATAGCTCCTAGATCTACCCTCCCTGTTCACTCTGCCTGTGGCCCCTTGGCCCTTCTTTCAGTTGCTTGTGCAGTCAACATTCCCTCTTGCCTTATGGCCTCTGCACATGCTATTTATTGCCTTTCTTTGGGATGTTCTTTTCACTTTCACCTCTGGGTTAATTCCTACTCTTCTTCATGTCTCAGCTGGCACATTAGTTCCTCAGGTGAAGTCTTCTCTGACAGACTGGCCTCTATGGGGATGCCCTGTACTTTTACAAATACCAGTTTGTAATTTTCTTTTGGGATCATTTGACTGATAGTCTCTCTCCCTCACCACCTAGATTAGGTCCCCAAAGGCAGGGGCTGTGCCTGTTTTAATTTGTCCTTTTACCCCAGGTGCTTAGTACTCATCTGTTTTTTGTTTTTTTTAAAATATGTTTTTGATTTTTTAGAGAGGGAGAGAAAGATAGAAACATCGATGAGAGAGACACATCGATCAGCTGCCTCCTGCATGCCCCCTGCAACCTGGGCATGTGCCCTGACCTGGAATTGAACTGGCAACCTCCTGGTGCACAGAGTGATGCTCAGCCAACTGAGCCACACTGGCTGGGCTTAGTACTCATCTTTTGAATGAATGGCTGAATGGAAGAGCAGGTCCACATTATGGGAGGCAGTGAGGAGCTATGGCAGATTCTTGAGTGAAGTGACATGTTTAGATTGTCTGACCACTTATACAGGGAATGCCCAGCATTTGCTGTGATATGGGCATGAAGTGACAAAGAACAATCTTGTCTGAGATTGTTTCCAGAAGAGCAGAGAGGGCTGGTGATGGGAAGAATATATAGGATGGTTATTTGGCCAAGGGCCCTCTAAGTGGGGGGAGGAAACAGGAGAAAACCTGGTGTGGTGTGTAAGACAAGCCTGTGGGTGGTGCCAGGTGAGTGGCTGTGTTAGTTGAGACAAGACCCACCACCTTGCAACAGGCCTTCCAGGCTGGGTGAGACCCCACTATTCAGGTACAGTTAAGTAGCCCAACTCTTGTGGGGAGACCATCATCTTGTTTGCTGAGCATCTGCTGCCTGACTGAGATGAACAAAACTGATCCCCTTTCTTCAGATGGGCTCCTCCCTGCTAGGCACAAACACAGTGTGGCATACTCTCTCAGTCACCAGAGGTGGGATAAATCCCTCCACTGGGCTGGAGATAAAGGAAAGGAGGGAGAGGGTATTGTAACTCCCTTTCTGTTCCCTCCTCTGTTCCAGCAGGACTGGAGGAGGCAGATGTGTGCAGCCTTTCAGACCTCCCCACCATTTGTACAGCTTCCTCTGCCCAGTCAGAGCTTTCTTCCCTGATTCTGGTAACTCAGGGTGCCCCAGAATAGTGTTGGGAGAGATTTGGGGCACAAGGCTTGAACGCAAGTGAGGAAGCGTGGTTGGATACCCAATTTGTGCCTTTTTATCCTTGATCTCCCTGGGTATCAGTATCATTGTCCCTGTGCTCGTTTCTGAACAAGGAAACAGAAAGCAAGAGGTAAAATGACTAGCTTCAGACCTCTTGGGGAGGTGGGATCATTCTTTCCTGTGGATGCCACACCATACGATCCTGGGGAGGGCAGGGGCAGCTCTGTCCCTGATGTGTACTCAGCTCCTAAAGCAGGCAGGTGATAGTAGCACAGGGTGTAGGGGCAGTCTGTCTTTCTGGCTGTCTTTGATTGAAGTCGATCTGTGGGGATGTTTTATTTCTTGGGTGAAGAAACAGGCACAGGGCAGGGTTCTCCTTGCCCAGGCCCACTCCCCTAGTGACTACCCAGTGTCCTGGTGCCAAGCTTCCACTCCTCCCCCTGGGGCTTCCACTGCCTCTTCTCTTGTACTCTAGGAGGGAGAGAAAAAGAGGTTCTCTTTCTACTAGTGATTTACTAGTAGAATCATGTAATAATCATGCTTGTCGATTATTATGTGGATCAATAGAAAATTGGCTTTTCTTAATCTGCATAGGATGTGCTTTTCAATTTTACATTTTTCAGTGGAAAAAGAAAACACTTGTGTAAAGGGAAAAGATTAAACAGGACAAAACTGTTTATGATGAGGCCCTCATATTGAAAATACCCAACCAGGGCTGTGGTGATGTAGGGGTGGGCTAGCCTTCTTCATCCCCCAACCCTGGAAAGGGTACGGTTTGTGGTGGGTGTCCCAGAACTCCATAGACCCAGGTGTGTGTTATTGCAAATAGTTCACCCTTTGGTGTTTTCCTGGATAAAGATTAGAACTGCCTCTGTGTGGTAGCACACTCCTACATCTATTTGGACCCTTTCTCCATGGAGAAGATGCCATGAGGGGCTCAGCCAATACCATGGTTGCTAAGTGGGTCAGGTGAGCCTGCTGGTTGCTGTGGTACAAGTTAATTTTGTTATTTTGCTTGGTCACACACCAGGTTATGGAATCAGCATTTCCTTTCAGGCCAGTCTCAATGTTGGCATTTGACTTTGTGGATTTAATTTTTTAAATCTAGAAAATGTTTTTTAATTCACAACCACATAAGTGAGTTTTTTTTCTTTAAATTTAAAAAAATATGTTCTTATTGATTTCAGAGAGAGGAAGGGAGAGGGAGAGAGAGACAGAAACATCAGTGATAAGAGAGAGTCATTGATCAGCTGCCTCCTGTATAACCCCTACTGGGGATCGAGCCTGTAACGTGGGCATGTGCCCTGACCGGGAATTGAACTGTGAGCGCCTGGTTCATAGGTCGATGCTCAACCACTGAGCCATGCTGGCGACGCCATAAGTGAGTTTTTATTTTATAGGTATGTACTTAACCTACTGTGTGTACAATTGTACGTTTTAAAACATCGGTGACTGAGAACTGGTAACAGACTGTTCTGTCCTGGATGTTGGGCACAACTCAGCCGACTAGTTGAGAGAGAAAATGAGTACAACATTTACTATAGTGTATCCAACGTTTGGTGAAATATTTCATTGTTTGGCAAAGATCATTTGGTGTGACAGGTGTAAGGACTATAATTTGACACCTGTAGCACAATCCTAATTAATAGCCTTGCCATACTTCCCTCCCCAACCTTTGATTCTTTGTAAATAAAGCCTGCTTCTGTGTCTCAATAGTAATAATAACTATCACCATAATAATAGATGTATGATGGCCTCCTGTCGTAGAGTGTGCTTTGCCTAGTAATCTAATTTGATGCTTACAGTAGTGCTCAGGGTGGCACTGTATTACAGTAATACAGAGGGATATGTTCCAGGACCCCCAGTAGATTCCTGAAACTGCACATAGTACCAAACCCTATATATACTACTTTTCCCCCCCGATACATACACATCTCTTCTCTGAAAGGAAGCATGTTATGGCTTCTCTTTGGCATATCCAAATTGCAAGCATCACTACTTTTGCACTTTGGGGCCATTAATAAAGTAAGGGTTATGTGAACACAAGCACTGCAATACTGCAATAGTCAATCTGATAACTGAGACTGCTAAGTGACTAATGGGAGGGTAGTGTGTATAGTGAGATGCTGGACAAAGGACAAAAAGATGATTCATGTCCTAGGTGGGACAGAGTGGGGACAGAGGGCAAGGCTTCATCATGCTACTCAAAGTGGTGCAACATTTTAAACATATTAATTGCTTATTTCTGGAATTTTCCATGTAATTTTTTTCTGATCATGGTTGACTGCAGGTAACTGAAACCATGGCAAGTGAAACTGCAGATAAGGGGGACTACTGTATTCCCATTTTACAAATGGGTGAAACCGAGGCCCAGTGAGGCTTTGTGGCATCTTCACTCTGTTGCTGAGTGGTGGAGCTGTGTCTGCCCTGGGCACTGACCACTCTGCACCCCTCTCACCCTCTCCCTCCTGATGCTTCACCTAAATCTTACCCATTCCATGAACAAACATTTACCAAAGGCCTGCTTATGCGCCCTGCACAAGGCAGAATAAATATGAAACCTTTACCCCCCCAGGAACTGAAAATATAAGGAGAGGCAATCATTAGAATCCCTTTTTTGAGTTCTGGGCTATGGAGTGTGGGGGGGAGAGAGACTAGTTTCAATTGGGGGGAATTTAGGAGGCTTCTTAGAGCAGGGGGGCTAGAAGGTAATTGGCTTTCAGCAGGCAAAGTCCCCCCACCCCTCTGGCATAGGGAACATTTTGTGCCAAGAAAAGGGGCAAAGCTGCACAGTATGTTCAGTAGATTGGGAAGGAAGGTGGGGATTTAGGGCTGTGTGTGTGAAAGTGTCTGACTATGAGTGAATGCATTTGTGGAGTGAAATTTGCTTGGCAGAAGCAGGAGATGGCTGTGGGATGTGTTGGCTAGGCTGAGGGTCAGGACTTCTTTCTCCTTCAGCAGCCACAGAGGGTCTTTTAAAGCAAGGGAGTGACTGGGTGCCAATAAAATGGAGAGGGAAGTGGGAGAGGAAGGTGGGATCTCGCTGGGAGGTTGGGGCTGGGCCAAGGTGTGTGTAGAGTGAGGAGAGGGTTGGAAGGCCAGCCTTCACTGCTCTGTCTGCCTAATCCCTCCACCACCTCCCCAGCAGGACAAAGCTCCATTCCTCTCCCTGGCCCCACCAGCGTCTTTGCTCGTCTATTTGTGTATTTGTTCCCTGACCAGACCATGATGCTCTGCTGTTGCAGCAGGGACTGGCTTTTTGCTCACCTGGGAACCTAGCTTGGTGCCTGTGGCCTAGAGGATGCACAGGATCTATAGAAGAGCAGTGGGCACTAGGAGGCTGAGGATGCCATCCACAGAGGGGAGTGGGAGGAGGCGGCAGCAAGCTGACCCAACCTGGCTTGGGGGGACCTGGGAATTCTTGGCACAGAGCTGCCTTGTGGCCAGGAGCACCTGAGTCCTGGCAGTATACTCTGTTAAAGGATGGTGTAATGTTGGGCCAGGGGTCAGAAGATAGCAGAGACATTGGAACTCTGGGGAGGCTGATGTAGGAAAGGAATTTTGGGAAGGTTCAGAGCATACTTGGGGAAAGTTGAGAGCATTGTGGGTAGTGGGTACCTGGCTGTTTGGAGGCCCTTATTACTGAGTCATTATCCACATGAGTCTCTCCAGGGCCTTGCTCAGGGCCTGCCTATCATGTGGAGGAAGGAAAGACAGAATGGAGCAAAACTGTTCTCTGAGACACCTGGAGTAGCCATGTCCAGGGAGGACTGTGGGCAGGCTGTGGCCACTTTTGATCTTAAGCAGCATTTTCAGGAGAAAGGGCTGGAATCTGCTCCCTACTCTGCCCAGGCTACCTGGGCAAGGTCTTGGGAGCTCCTGATATCCTGGCTCCTTCCAGTGCCATCTACTGGCCTCCCACACATTGCACTTGACCCCAAGCTCCTTCCCCCACACACCTGTCCCTGTCCCTCCAGGAGCCCCACTTCCCTGGTGCTTTCCTGCCAGCGGTGCCTTCTTCCATCTCTACTGTGGGCCTGTCCAGCACTTCAGTGTGGTGCTCCTCAGCCTTGGTGTCTCCTGTCCCCTTGAGTAGGTTCAGCTGAGGCAATGGCCACCTTCCTGCCCTCCCAAGTTTGTGTCCAATCTCGTCCTGTCTTTTCCTCACAGCACTTGGCAGCCCTCTATGTGCGTTGTCATTGCCAGTGATATTCTCCTGGCAGACTGGAGCTCCATGGGGTTGGGGGCAGGTTTTCTTATTCACTGCTGCACCTCCACTGAGGCCAGTGCCTGGGACTAGGCAGGTGCACAGTAGATACTGCTTGAATGGCAATGAAATTTCCACCTCGATAACCCATAGGGACATCCACAGAAACACATTTAGAGGTGAACTGTCATTCCCCTCCCTTTCTCTGTGTGTTTCCATGGGCCTGCATTCCTTGGGCCTCATCTTCCTGGAGGACTGGCCATTTCTTCCTGATCACTTCCTTCTTGCCCTGTCCTCTTGTCCCCCATTTTGTGTAGCTGAGTGCATGTTCAGGTCACCTTCTCATGTGCACATTTGCCCAGGTCGCCTTCAGGATGACATTCCTGGCTTCTCAGCAAGGCATCTTACCATATCCACCCTTCCTGCCTGGTTGAAATGGTGCTGAGTGACCCAGAGTCCCTGCCTGCCCCTCTGCCCTGGAACTTGGCTTACCCATCCCTGACCCTTGCCCAGGCTCTGGAGGCTGTGGCCGTGTCTCCTGCTGTTATACCTCTCAACTCCTGTTCTGTAGTCCACTCTGCTCTGTAGTCCACCCTGTTCTGTAGCTGCAGGCTCACTCTACCCACCTCTCTCCTCTTCCTGAGCCCCAGAGCACTGTTCCACACACTTTTGTGTCCTCAATGCCTCCTCATAGTGTGAACTCAGTTTGTTTGTTGAATGAGAGAATGAATGAACTCACAAGTCCACAAGGTTGAGAACTGGTGAACCCAAGGGCAGAGTACCCTGTCAGGAAGTTTTCTGTGAAGGTTAGGAGGAAGCGGTAACCTGAGGTAGAACTGGGATGGGGGCACATTTCTGTGCCTATCACAGTTTTCACATGGAGCTGGTGGAAGGAGAGTGACCAGGGAGAGAAAAGGACTCCAAACAGCAGGCATTTGACCAGGGCTTAGCCTATGTCAGCGTCTTGTGATGGAGATGCTCACCCTCATTTTCCAAATGAAGAAACCAAGGCACCAAGAGATTGCTCACCCTCCCCAGGGTTGCATAGCATTCCAGTGGTAGAGTAGAACTCAGGATCACATTTGTCTGGTGGTGCTAATGACCTTTATGTCCTGCATCCTGCACTAGGGCAGTGTGTCAGGGTGACCTCTGTTTCTCCCTCACTTCCATTTCTGGTAGATGGGGCTGAGAGCAATGGTTTCCCAGGAGAACTGAAGCTTTCACACCTTGATTCTGTGTTCCTGTTCCTTCCTGGCGTTTCCAGCCCCTCCTAATGGCTCCTGGCCCTGAACTCCTTCCAGCTGTCTTATTTATCGTGACATTTCATTGCTCCTTGGTTCTCCTTGGAGGACTATAGGTCTTACTCCCCCTCCCCCCCCCATGTCACATCCCCTGAATGACAGCGTGGATGGGACAGAGTCCTGTGCTGAATGGCAGGGTACACGTCCTCAGCTCGTCCCTTGTCATGGGGTCATTTGGGTCCCTGGGGAGAATAGTGTATCTCCCTTCAGATCCCTCTTGTGCTTCTCTCTTTCCCTTTTTGTACTATTTCCAAATCAATGTGTGCTTGGAACCCTGGAGAGCTCAGAAAGCCACGAGGAGGCAGTGGTTTAGCAGTCGGAATCCCTGGTAGTATATGGTGGTGTCTCTCCAGCCACGTTTAGATCCATGTGGATTTGATTACCTCGTGCTTACCAGCCAGGTCTTAACTGTTGGAGCTGGTTTGGGCCCTCCTTCTCACTTAGCAAATATCTGATGATCATACCCCACTCATAAATGTTCTGCCCGTACCGTTTTTACTGCTGTGTGGTTTTTTGTTCAATGGAGATGGAGCAGCAATTCATTATTGTCTTCACCAGTCCTCAAAGGTTTTCAGCCCTTCACTGTCACCTTTAAGCTGGGTGAACTAATGAAACCCTCTTGCCCTTCCCTCTCCTATGTAGCTGATCACTTCTTTAGGAGGAGACCTTACAGTACTGGGAGGGCATACATACACACGTGTGTGTGCATGCACCTGTGTATGTTTTAAAGAAATGCTAGCTTTTATTGTTTGACAGAAGCATGATCCAGCTGGTGATAAAGCTGCTCTTTGTTTATCATACTTGACTCTGAAACAGCTTGTATCTTAGGATCCTTGCCAGAGCAGAAACACATCAGATGTTGGTCTTTGATTGTGTAAAAGTTCAAGCACAATAGAAGTTGCAGGAAGAGTTTAATGAGCTCCCATGTACCCACCACCCATTTACCATAGAGGTCAAAATTTTGCAAGAACCTGCACCTGTCTACCATCTCCTGACCCCCCCCGTATTCATTTTTATTTCCAAGTTTTAAAAAAATCTTAGAAATCATATTTCGATATGCATCTGTAACAGTTAAGACCGTTTTTCTTTACATAACCACATGGCTATTTCACACCTTACACAATTAATATTCCTTAGTACTGTGTGATACCCAGTTCATATTAAAATTTTCCTGAGTGACTAAAAATGGCACTTTGCATTTGGTTGTGAGGTCTTCTAATTCTTTTTTTTTTTAATTTTATATTTTGAGATGATTGTAGATTCACATACAGTAGCAAAAAGTAATGCAGAGACGTCCTGTGTATTCTTTACCTACTTTCCTCTAGTGTTGGAGATCTATAGTACACCATCACAGCCAAAACATGGACATTACTACAGTCAGATGCAGAACAGTTTCATCCCCACAGGGATCCCCGTTGCCCTTTTATAGCCACTCCCACTTTCCTCTCATCCCACCCTTTCCTTAACCCCTGGCAGTCACTAATCTGTTCATTTCTATCATTTCAGCATTTTAATAATGCTATTTAATAGAATTATACAGTATCTAACCTTGGGAGGTTAGCCTTTTCAATCAGCAAAATCCTCTGGAGATTCTTGTTGACGTATCAGCAGTTAATTCCTTTTCATTGCCAAGCCGTATTCCATCATTTAACCAATCATATTGAAGGACGTCTGGGGTGTTTCCAGTTTTGGGTGATGATGAATAAAGCTGCACTAAACATTGAGTACAGCATGTTATGTGAATCCAAGTCTTCATATCTTTGGATGACTACCCCAAACAGTTGCTGGGTTGTGTAATAGTGAAGTGTTTAGTTTTTGTTTATTTGTTTGTTTTAAGAAACTGAAAAGTTGTTTTCCAGAGTAGCTGTACCTTTTAACATTTCCTTTAGCAATGTATGAGCAATCTAGTATCTCTGCCTGCCCACCAGTATTGCTATTTTAGTCATTCTCTGATAGGTGTTTGCTGGCATCTCATGTGGTTTTAATTTACAGTTTCCTGATGGCTAAAAAGATGGTGGCCATCTTTTCTGTGCTTATTTGCCATCTGTATATTCTCTTTGGTGTCTTTTGCTAATGTTCTCACTGGACTGTTTGCTTTTTTGCTTTTGAGTTTTTGAGAGTTGTTTATATATTCCAGATACTAGTCCTTTGTCGATATGTGATTTGCAAGCATTTTCTCCCAGTCCTCAGCTTGTCTTTTTATCCTTTTATCAGGGTCTTTTGTAGAGCAAAGATTTTTTGATTTTGATGAGATTCAGTTTATCAATTTTTCCTTTGATGAATCAGGCTTTTGGTGTCAAGTATAAGAACTCTCTGCCCAGCCCATCATCCTGAATATCTTCACCTATATTTTTTCCAAAGTTTTATAGTTTTACATTTAAGCCTGTGTTCCATTTGGAGTTAATTTTAGTATAAAGTGTAAGACTTATGTCAAGTTCCATGTTCTTCCTTTGGCTGGATGTCCAGTTGCTCCAGCACCATTTGTCAAACAGGCTTCTTTCCTCCTGAATGGCTTTTACATCTTTGTCAGAAGTCTGTTGGGCACATCTGTGTGGGTCTGTTTCTTGGCTTTCCATTCTGTTCCGTGGCTCTGTGTGTCTTTCTCTCTATCAATGCCGTACTGTCTTGATTATTGTAGCTTTATAGCAAGCCTTGGAATTGGGTAGAGTGATTCCTCTTACTTTATTCTTCTTTTTCAAAGTTGTTTTAGCCATCTTAATTTCTTTGCTTTTCTATTTACATTTATTCTTAAATATTTTTTACTGCCCTTGCTAGTTTGGCTCAGTGGTTAGAGTGTTGGCCCGGGGACTGAAGGGTCCCAGGTTCAATTCCGGCCAAGGGCACAAACCGCAGTTGCAGGCTAGATCCCTGGCCCCAGTCTGGGCAAGTGCGGGAGGCAACCAGTCGATGTGTCTCTCACATCGATGTTTCTCTCTCTGTCTCTCTCTCCCTTCCACTCTCCCTGAAAAGCAACGGAAAAAATATCCTAGGGTGAGGATAGAACCCATAGCCCTGGCATGTGCCCTGACTGGGAAGTGAACCAGAAACCTTTTGGTGCACAGGAAGATGCCCAACCAATTGAGCCACACAGGCCAGGGCTCTATTTACATTTTAGAATAATCCTTTGGGGCGATGGGCACACGGTGCAGTGTGCAGATGATGTTTTGTTGAGTTTTACACTTGAAACCTGTGTGATTTTGTGAACCAGTATCACCTCAGTAAATTTATTTTTTATTTATTTTTCAATCCTCACTCGAGGATTTTCCATTGCTTTTTGGAGAGAGGGTGGGGGAGAGAAACACTGATGTGAGATTGGTTGCCTCCCACACATGCCCCAACTGGGGCCAGGGATCTAGCCTGCAGTTGAGGTATGTGCCCTTGGCCAGAATCAAACCCAGGACCCTTCATTCCCTGGGCTGATGCTCTAACCACTGAGACAAATCAGATAGGGCTCAATAAATTTAATTTTTTAAAAAATAATCTTATTGTTGTCTACAAAGAATATTCCTGGAGTTTGGTAGGGATTGAGTTAAACCTTCATACCAGGGGCATACACATTTTTTACACGTTGTTGCATTGACATTCAGAAAGCCAGTTTATCTTCCCACCAGCATGGCACAAGATGTGTGTTTCCATCCTGACCAGCCCTGCAGAGAACTTCTCTGACTTTCCAACCTCATGGCAAACACATTTTCTTCTACTCTTGCAATACATAAATTGAACATTTTCCCCTAACTTTGCTGTATCTCTTCTTTCTGAATCACCTTCCTCTTATCCGTTGCTCATTTTTCAAATTGTTGGGATGTCTGTTTTTTTCCTTGAGCTTTATAAAAGCTCTTTCTCACATTCAAGTTCTTTTTCTCTCGGTAATGCTTACCTTAGGCACCACTGCTATCGGCAGTCAGAGAGAGCTGTCAGTTCCAGGAAGGTTTGGGATGACAATTTTTGAGTGGTAGTGATTTAAGTCTCAGTTTTCTCACCTGCAGAATGTGGCTGGGCATACAGCCTAGATAATGGTTGTGCAAGCAGCAAGGGGAACTATCCCTAAATAGAAGGCAAAAATGCAAGGATTATCAAGCACTTCTACAGACCCTGTTTTTTGCATTATTATTTGGTTTTTCACATAGGAACTCAGACCAGCATGTCTTTTGGTGTTACATGCCTAATTTCCTGCAAAACTTGGCAACAACACATTGAAAAATAGTCCTTATGGGGACTCTGCTTTCCTGGGGCAATGGCAGGCTCAGCTGGTTTTCAAGTCAGTGTATATGCTTAAGTTGTGTCTTGCACTTTGACTTTGTTGAATAAAATGCACCATCTCATGATCAAGTGTGCATTTTCCCAGGTGAGCATGTACTGGAGGCCATGTTGTGGCCCAGTGCTCAGCTCTGTCATGTCTGGGCTATTTTTTACAGAGGCTTAGGGCCACACAGCCTGGGTGGTCCTCTGGCTTCATCACTCATTGACTCTGTTACCCCCAGTCTCCCCACCTGTAAGTTGGGACTACAGTACTACCTGTCCATAGCGTTTTTGGGAGAATTAAATGAGATGCAGGATAGAAAACCGTGAGTACTCAATAAATATGATCCACTATTTATCAGAACAAAGAATTATAGATACTTTTATGTAAGTTTTACAATGAAAACTAATTTGCATTAGAAATGTCATTTTGAACCAAGCAGGGTCAGGGATCATTGCTTTGTTTGACATGAGAGTGCATACTTCCGGCAGACTGGGAATTCTCCTGGTCCCAGGCATAAAGATTTAGGAGTCCTGCCATGGACGAAAGTGAGGATCAGAGTTGGGTGGACCCAATCCTGGGGGCATTAGAAGTGGCTAGAATCCCAATCGTCAGGGTCTTTCCTCCGAAATGGTTCTGCTGTACCCTCATCTCAAGCTGGTTTTTCCCCAGAATTAAAATTGTATGAACTCACCTAACTGGTGTTTTAAAGCCCTCCCAACAGAAGGATGTGAACTTGTTCTCCGATGTGCCCTCTCTCACGTCGATGCTTCTCTCTCTCCTCCTTCCTCTTTCTAAGCATTTCTTTGGGTGAGGATTAAAAAAAAAAAGTGGAGATAGAAAACATAAAAAAGAACCAATCAGAAATAAAGAATTCACTAACTGAAATGAAGGATACATTACAGAGAATCAACAGTAGAGTAAATGAAGCAGAGAATCAAATCACCGATTTGGAAGATAAGGAAGCAGAAAACACCCAATCAGAACATTAAAAAAAAAAGAATTAAAAAAAAAAAAAAAGATATTGTAAGGAGCTTCTGGGATAACTTCAAGCATACCAACACCCTCATCATGGGGGTGCCATAAGGAGAACAGAGAGAACAAGATATTGAAAACCTATTTGAAAAAATAATGATGGAAAACTTTCCTAACCTGGTGAAGGAAATAGACATATAAGTCCAGGAAGGGCAGAGAGTCCCATACAAAATGAACTCAAAAGGCCCACACCAAGACATATCATAATAAAAATGCCAAAGATTAAAGACAAAGAATCTTAAAAGCGGCAAGAGAAAAGCAGTTAGGCCCTGGCTGGGTGGCTCAGTTGGTTGGAGTGTTGTCCCATACACCTGTCAGGGCACACACCTAGGTTGCAGGGTTTGATCCCTGATTGAGGCACTTGTGGAAGATAATTGATATTTCTCTCTCCCTCCCTCTTTGTAAAAATCAATAAACATGTCTTTGAGTGAGGATTAAAAAGAGAGAAAAGCAGTTAGTTACATACAAGGGAGCTCCCATAGACTGTCAGCTAATTTCTCAACAGAAATTTTGCAGGCCAGAAGGAATTGGCAAGAAATACTCAAAGTGATGAAAAGCAAGGACCTAAAACCAAGATGACTCTATCCAGCACAGCTATCATTTAGAATTGAAGGAAGATAAAGAGCTTCCCAGACAAGAAAAAGCTAAAGGAATTCATCACCACCAAACTATTATTACAAAGAAATGTTAAAGGGTCTTCTTTAAGATGAAGAAGGAAAAAAAAAAAGATAAAAATATGAATAAAATGGCAATAAGTACATATACATCAACAATTACTTTAAATGCTCCAATCAAAAGATATACAGAGGCTGAATGGATAACAAGGCAAGACCCTTACATATGCTGTCTACAAGAGACTCACTTCAGATGGACAAACATAGATCGAAAGAAAAGGGATAGAAAAAGACATTTCATGAAAATGGAAACAAACCAACCAAAAATCTGGGGTAGCAATACTTATACCTGACAAAAACAGACTTTAAAACAAAGACTATAAAAAAGAGAGAAGGATCAGCAATTCCACTTATGGGTATTTATCTGAAGAAACCAAAAACACTAAATTGAAAAGACATATACATCCATATGTGTGTGCTTTTTTTTTTTTTTTTTTTTTTTTTTAAATATATCTTTATTGATTTCAGAGAGAGGAAAGGAGAGGGAGAGAGAGAGATAGAAACATCAATGATGAGAGAGCCATTGATTGAGCCTGCAACCCGGGCATGTGCCCTGACCGGGAATCGAACCCCTATCGCCTGGATCCTAGGTCGACGCTTAACCGCTGAGCCACACCCGGCCGGGGTGTGTCTGCCTTTTTAAAGAGGACTTATTTATTTATTCATTCCTCATCTGAGGATATGTTTATTGACTTGAGAGACAAATCAATGGGCTGCTTCTTGTACACGCCCCAACTGGGGACCGAACCCACAACCTAGGTGTGTGCCCTGTCCAGGAATCAATCTGAGGCCTTCCGGTGTACAGGACAACGTTCCAACCACCTGAGCCAAACCAGCCATATGTTTATTACAGCATTATTTACAGTAGCCAAGATATGGAAGCAATCTAACTGTCCATCAGTAGATGAATGGGTAGAGAAGTGGTGGTGCATATGTACAATGGAATATGATTCAGTCATAAAAAAATGAAATATTGACATCTGCAACAACATGAATGGACCTAGAGGGTATTGTGCTGAGTGAAATAAGTCAAAGAAAGACAAATGCCAGATGATTTCACTTACATGTGGAATCTAAAGCAACAAAAGAAGTGGGCAAGCAGAACAGAAACAGACTCATACATACAGAGAACATTTTGATGATTGCCATATGGGAGGGGCTCGAGGAGCTGAATGATAAAGGTGAAATACAATTTGTTAGTTACAGAATAGTCATGGGGATATAAAGAGGGAATATAGTCAATAATATTGTAATAACTCTGTGTGGCGTCAGATGGGTACTAGATTTATTGGGGTGATCACTTCATAAGTTATATAAATTTCTAATCATGGGATTGTATACCTGAAACTAATATAATATTGTACTTCAACTGTAATTAAAAATAAAATTTTATTTTAAGAGAAAAAAGAGACATGAAGAGCAACTAAAAGGTCTAATCAAAACTTACCGAACCTCATCAATAATTCATACACTGCCAAGCTGAAGATGGCATTTTAGTACAGTGGGCTGATAGAGGAAAACGCCATCCATGTCTTGCTTCCATTCTTTTTTATTTTATTTTAATTTTTATGTATTGATTTTAGAGAGAGAGAGGAAAGGTGAAAAGGACACACAGAGAGGAACATGGATTTGTTGTTCCATATTTGTGCAATCATTGGTTGTTTCTTGTATGTGCCCTCACCAGGGACTGAACCCACAACTTTGGCATATCGGGTCAACACTAACCAACTGAACTATCCTGCCAGGGCCTTGCTTCCATTTTTGAAGCCATCACCCAGCCCTCTTCAGGCTCTTACACTGAAAGCCTTGTCCCCTGGCCTGTTCTCTTTCTGCCTTTGCCCTGGACTTGGCCCTGGACTTGCTTTGGGGTCAGACATGGTAGGCAGCTCAAAGGGTTTTGTCCCAGTAGTTTTGATGCATCCTCTGGGAGCTGCTGCCCCACTGGCCAGCTGGTTGTGACTGAGGTCTCTGTGCAAGAACTGGCCACACAGACTGCCCATAGTTTGAGATTGATGGCATTAACAGTATGCATCTTTAGTTTTGTCACAGTGGCATTTTGGGCAGCTTGAAGGTATAACCACTGCCCCTATGAGAAAGTAGTGTGTTAAGAGGAAGTGCTAGTTAGATCTGGTGTTTTTCCTTCTTTCCTCCTCTTTTGCTTTTGCAGTAGCTGAAATATGTGTAATTAAATCCAAACCTCTGCTTCATTGCCCCAGCTTATCCAAGTTAATTCCCATAGTTAGAGAGGAGTGGCAGAGGCACACTCTGGTCTTTCTGTCAGTTGAGATGATTTGGGATTGACACCTGGCCCCTAGACTTTCAGCACAGATGGGTGGAGCTTTGGGCCTGGTGCTTCAGATACCTTTCTGGACTATTCAGGGTCTTGTTTCTCTTGATTATGGATCTTGAAGCTCAGAAGCTTTTGGGAAATTTGAGACAGTTGTTAACCCTGTCTGCCCCAAATACTGTAACTTTTTTCACTGGATCATAGTAGCTTGGAAACCTTTCTTGCCTGCCATGAGATCTTTAAAAATAACCTCATGGGAAATGCACTTAAGAACTTTGCCTTCCTGATTTTTGGCGGGAAGGGACCTTTGTTGTCGTAGTGGGGGGCCTCTGGGGTCTGTGCATTCCACTCTAGTGTCAGTGGCTCATGATGTGCTGTATTGGCCCGGCCACTGTCACCTTGACTGAGAGATGACAAATAGCCTGCCTGTCTTTGCTTCCTCTGTTGGCTTTAGTCCTCTGGGAGATGGGAGTGTTTTGAAAACATGGGGAGTTTTAAACTTAGGAGGCCATGTAGAGTGTGATCGTGGACACTGTCACCTAAGGTCATAAGGAGCTAAGGATGATAGCCTCCGCCAGATGATGGGCAAGGACTCTGGGCAGGGAACGTTGATGCAGCAGCATACTTAACCTCTTAATCCCCACTGGTGTCATCACCTTTTCTTTCTCAAGCCATCACTCCTCACCTTTCAGCCTTTCTTAGTTTTATTTTTTTCTTTTTCTTTCCTTACCCAAGGACATGTTCATGGATTTCAGAGAAAGAAGGAGGGAGGGAGGGAAAGAGAAATATCTATTTGTTGCCTCCCATATGTGCCCTGACCCGGGATCGAACCCACAATCTAGGTATGTGCCCTGACTGGGACTTGAACCCGCAATCTTTTGGTGTATGGGATGATGCGCCAACCAATGGAGCCACACCAGCCAGGGCTCTTGCTTAGTTTTTGTTTGTTTTTGTTTTGTTTAGTGTTTTTGCCTTTTCAGGATTTTCCCCTTTCTCTTTATGTTTTGACTTTCCTCCCTCCCCTTTCAGATCTCTATGCTCTTTTCCTTCTATTTTCATTGCGTAGTGGTATTGTTCTCAGTACTTTCACTTCATATGTTGGCAGATGCTGGAACCCCCTAGAGAAGCTGACCATAATCTGGACATTATTTTAAATCTGAAATGACTCTTTATGGCACAGCCTAAGCAAGTGCTGGGTTGGTTCAAATCCAGTGATTGTAACTAGAAGGAACCCATCTTCCCCCAGCCTTACTCATTGTGAAAAATCACATTACAGCATTCAAAGACTTTTTAATAAATACTGTAATCCTATCCCTCATCCAGTCCTCATCTTTCCTACTCTCTTCTCTTTTGCTGCGTTCACATTTGTTCTTCTATATGATCATACATGTAATGGTGTCATTTTCATGTTTCTTTGCTCACTAAATCAACAGGTTTGCGTACTGCTTCCTCTCTTCATGCGGTAAGACACCAACACATTGCCCTGGCCAATGTGGCTTGATTGGACATTGTCCCATGCACCAAAAGGTTGCTGATTCAATTCCCAGTCAGGGCACATGCCCAGGTTTCGGGCTCAATTCCCAGTAGCGAGTATGCAGGAGGCAACCGATCAATGTTTCACTCTCACATCGATGTTTTATATTCTCCCTCTCCCTCTCTCTCTAAAAATCAATAAAAAAATCTTAAAAAAACAAACAAACCACCACCATGTATCAGCCTTTGTAGCCCACATCTTAGTGGCTGCTTAATTCCTTCCCAGCTGCCACCTCCCCTGGTTACCGTCTCCTCCCCATTGGGGTGGGCTCACTGGAAGAGAGGTCCTGGACATGGTGGGAAGTGCTATGGTTCAGCTACCAACCAGGATGGATCCAGGTGTGGCCTTGACTTGCCACATTATACTGGACAAGACACTTAACAGCAATGTCTTGGGGATTTAATATCCAGAATGTGGAGTATTTTGTGCTGAGCTGAGGATTTTGAACTTCCTGCCTATCATAGTGGGAGTGATCACTGGCCAGCTCTCTTCCAGCGGGGGCCAGCCAGTATGCATTTCTGCATAGTCCCTCGGTGGCACAGGGAGATGAAACCTGGGGCTGGGAAACTGATCTGAAGCTTGCGTGTCCGGTGATTCATGATGACGTGCAGAGACTCCTGTTCTGACTCTGGAGCCAGAGAACAATCTCAAAGGATGAGGGTGTCTTTCTCTGAGCTCCCAGACACATTGAATCCCATAGTTCAGCACATGGGAATCGAGTCTGGGCTGTCACTCCTGCCTGAGCAACCATGTTGTTGGCACAGAAATTGGGACTTATTAAAGAGCATTAGCATTTCCTTTTTCTAAATTGAGTAAGTGTAGTAACTGTGTCTGAAAATAAACGGCAGTCCATGCATAGAGGACGTTTATAAAGTGCATATATTTTATTTTTCACTATTGTATATTTTGGTAATGACAAAATTGAGGGATATGTCCACTTTTAACCACTGTCTGGTTTTGTTTACAGATTCCCACTGGAAATCCATTATATGAATCTTATTACAAGCAGGTAAGTTTCACTGGTATCTTTTTGGATGGAACTAGAGAGTGAGTGACCCAGAGAGCACAGCCCTGTATTGAAGCCTGGCATGGCTTCTGGTCCCTTCTGTTCTCTGGATTATCAGCCCAGTTAGCGTGGTGGGTGCTGCCTTATCTGCTGTTCTGCTTCCTGAAGCTGCATTTCAGTGTTGCTCCCCCATTGCAGGTAGACCCAGCATACACAGGGAGAGTTGGAGCCAGTGAAGCTGCACTTTTTCTGAAGAAGTCTGGACTCTCAGACATTATCCTTGGGAAGGTACGTCAAGACTGAGGGTGATTTCTGTGACTGCCCTTGGGCCTCCCCTAGCAGGTAGAAGGCTACCCTCTATAGACCTCTTTTCTTGGGGACAGTCCTCCTGTGCACTCCTGAGTGAACAGACTACTGCCAGCCTCTCAGCGCTGTAATAGGTGGGTCCACATGCTCTGGTGGCAGCTGCCACCAGCTGCTTAGGTAGCAGGCAGTAGGCCTGAGCATTTTAGAGGTCTCCCATCCAAGTACTAACCAGGCCTGACCCTGCTTAGCTTCTGAGATCAGACGAGATCGGGCGCGTTCAGGAAGGTATGGCCATAGACAGGCCTGAGCATTTTAGAGGTCTTAACAGCTTATGGATTTATGCCAGCCTGGGAGCCGAATGGACCTGGGTGTTCTTGGTACCTGGATGTTCTCTGGACCTGTGTGTTCTTGGGGCTCTGCCACAGACTGGTGGAGGGAGGGGCATAGGTCATTTATCTGCTATGAGTTGGGGATTGCTCCGGCCTTCCCTTAAGGCCTACATATAACGATGGTGGCTCCTGTTTTGTGAATAAGTGGGCAGTGATCAGCAGTCTCACTCATGAGAATCTTTGTTTCTGCAGATATGGGACTTGGCCGACCCAGAAGGTAAAGGGTTCTTGGACAAACAGGTATATACACGTATCATCAAACCAAGTGGAAGGGCTGGGCCAGAGCCCCAGGCTGGCCACCTCTGTACTTCCTTCCTGTTCGTACCACTGACGTGTCACTAGTCAAAAGTGCAGTTGTCAAATTGTTAAAATGGGAAGGTTTTCTTTCTGAATAAAGGCCTTTCGTTGAACATTTGGAGCCATCTTTCATGGGTAGCATATCTTCATATTTTGTGTACTTACAAATAATTAAAATGTTTTCAAAAACATTTTATTGAAATAACTTCAGACTCTCATGGAAGTTGCAGAGATAGTTCAGAGTTCCTGTGTTTCCTATCTCAGCTCCCCCAGTGAGAGCAGCTTATGTCATTGTGGCACAGTGTTCAGAGCCAGGGCAGCACTAGGCCAGTGAGAGCTGACCAGTTTTACAAGCACTTCTTTGGGGGGGGGTTTTGTGTGTAGTTCTGTATCATTTTATCACTTGCATGGATTCAGGTAACCATCACCACAGTCAGGACATAGACCTGCCCCAGCACCCCAGAGAATCTCTCTCCTGCTGCCCTTGGTAGTCTCTGGCAACCACTGGTTCCTTCTCCATTTCAATTTCACCATTTTGAGAATATTCTATAAATGGATATTTATAGTACTTAGAAATGATTCTAAATGGTCATATTTTAATTTAGTTCAGCGTTCCCCTAAACTACATTCCAAAGGATGTTGTTCCTGGTGTCTCACAGTCCAGGATCTGATCCATCTGGAAAGCATCATTCACTATTCCTTCCTTCCTTGAGATTCACACTGTGCATCTGCCTGTATAAGGTCTGAGAATCCTCAATGGAAAGAAGCCTATTACCTTTTCCTAATTTAGTTCCCCCAAACTTACGTCCCCTTTACACTCTACATGGACATTCTGTGGCCAGCAGCCTGAGGAAGACTGATTTATTGCTTATCACTTTTAAGACACTTTTTAAACTGTAATTCTAGCTTTAAAAACAGTCCATGTTCTTGGTCCAGTTGATCAATTAAAAAATTAGGTGGTGCTGTGAGTCCACTAAGCCTGTGGTGTGGTTCATTCAGGGTTAGGAGGAGGGCAGGGAGGAGCCAAGGCTACTGACTGCTAGTTCAGGTCCTTTGTTCCTGCATGGGAGGTGCAGTCCACCTTAGGCCATGACAGATGGAGGTGGGTGGGTGAGGGACCCCCTGTTCAGTGAGGCCAGCCAAGGGGATCACAGTGAATCCCGAATATAAATTCCCAAACAGCTGTGTCTATTTCAAATCATTTTTACAAAGTCAAGTATATGAACCGCAATTCATAGTGTTAAGCTTGCTAGTTATATGATGGAGTATTTCCTAAGTGTTGGGAACTCATTATTTTTGAAAATACATTTTTTTGAAATTTTACAGCATTCAGAATGCAAATGGGCTGTTTTAGCATATTCATTTAAACAATGAACTGGGTAAGACCAGTTCATTTTGACACTGTAAGTGACTTTTGCACATGCAGTCTTCCTTGTTGAAGTGAACTGAAATCCCTCTTTCCCTGAAGCCTGCTGCTGCAGATAGTTCTCCCTCTGCTGCTGCTGCCCACTGGGTAGGATTTACACCTTCTCCTTTTTTGGACTTGCAGGGTTTCTATGTTGCACTGAGACTAGTGGCCTGTGCACAGAGTGGCCATGAAGTTACCTTGAGCAATCTGAATCTGAACATGCCACCTCCTAAATTCGTAAGTGTCAAAATCCTTCCAGTTTGCCTTGTAATATCACCCATCTATCAGTCTTTCTGCCTGTCTCTCTCTCTCACTGTTCTCTCTCCCTTTTTTGTTGAGATGAAATTCACAAAACTGAAAATTATGAACAATTCTGTGACATTTAGTGCAATGACAATATTGTGCAACCATTACCTCTGTATAGTTCTAGAACATTTTCATCATCCCTAAAGGAAACCCTCTACCCATTAAGTAATCACTCCCCATTTCCCCTTCCTGCAGCTCCTGGCAGCAACTAATGTTTCTGTTTCTGGATGATTGTTCTAGACATTTTATGGAGTCATACATCTAGCCTCTTTCACTCAGCATAATGTCAGGATTCATCCACATTGTAGTGTGTGTCAATGCTTCATTCCTTTTTGTGGCTGAAAAAGATTGCATTTATGGCCCACCAATTTTGTTTAATCTGTTTATCTGCTGATGGACATAAAAATTCATATACAGGGATTTGTTTGCACACCTGTTTTCACTTCTTTTGGGCACATACCTAGGGAATTGCTGGGTCCTGTGGTCATTGTGTTTAACTTTTTGAGGTCTTTCCCACTTGTTTTTTAATTTTTTTAATTTTGAGAGTACATTTATTAAAGCTGGGGACAGTGAAACAAGGAAGGGCCTAGGATAGAAGAAGCAACAGGAGAAAGATTAAGTGGGGCTGCTTTGGCTCTCTAGAAACGTTATGGGAGGAAGTGAGCCAAGGTGGGGCTGCTGTCAGCTCACTGGAAAGTCAGAGAAAAGGAGACCATGGAGACAGGCTCGGGGATAAGCCTGGGATGAGCTGCCACTGCCCATTGCTCCCCTGGTTGCAAGTCTCCTGGGATCCCTTAAAGTTTAGGAGATGCACACCTGAAGAGGGAAGAAGAGGGGGAAGGGAACAGCGTGGGTGTGCGCCTGGGAGCAGGAACACACCAGTTCTTTCCCCGTTTTGAAAGCACTTTGAAATGTGTATCCTTTCCATAAACACATCCTCTTTCAATTTAATTCCATGCCACCCACAGCAGACTCTTTCTCTTTTTTCCCCAGCATGACACCAGCAGCCCTTTGATGGTCACACCACCTTCTGCAGAGGCCCATTGGGCTGTGAGGGTAAGTGACAGAGGTGGCACCCCTTGGCTTCACAGTTGTTTAGCCATTTATGATGTCTATTCAAATATTTTATGGGACAGTTGTATCACCTACTCTGTTTCAGAGTGAGTGTGCCACAGAATTTGGACAAAATACTCTTTCAAATGAAAGTCTTTGGAATAGCTGTTGCCTTTTACTATAATTGTGTATTGCCTACGAAGGCAGTCAGCTAAGTTTCAGGCATTGGATTCTGAAAATTTTACAATTTAAGTCATGCATTTCTATGTCATGTTCTGTGGTTTCTGCTGCTTGGGTTGGTTAATCAGGATAGAGGGGAAATTGTTAGAACTTGCAAGTATGAGGACCTCCAGCATGCCTTTGCTACTCTTTCTATCATTTCCAGCTAGTTTATGTGTTATCATTCTTCCTTCTCTGATGCTCTCATTACTTTTTGAACAGCTTCTGTCACCATATAAACTTTTAAGAGAGAGATGTTATCGCTGGAAAGTTGTGTTACTGCTTCTAGAAAGAAAAAAACTGAGTGGTGTCTTCTAATAAGTGCAGAATTACTCCTAAAGGAAATGCACATGGGGATGCAGAGATGGTCCCCCAGATAATGAGACCTCTTCACTCCCACTCACTGCGAGAGGATTGTCACATTTACTTACTTTTATTTGGCTTAAATACTAACATTAACAACAGTATTGCTATAAGATAAAGACTTCCCAGCCCCCAAGTGCTTCTTTCCTGTTTTTATGTAGTTGGCCTGTTCTCTCCTTGGAAAGGTTTGGATGGAGAGAGATCTGTGCAGGGACAGGGCAGGAGGAGGCCTCGTGTAACCAAGGAGTTGTGAAGTTACCTCTGAGCAATTGAGCAGTTTGCTGGTGGCGATCACAGTAGCAAATAACTTTTTCTTTGTTGTTCAGTTGCATGGTTCCTGCTTTGAAAAAGGGCTGCATTGTCATGAAAAATGGCACCAAAGAGATCTTATTCCTTGAACATTCCTGGCTTCTTTCTGGTGGGGTTCATGTGGAGGCCTCAGCTGAGGAGCCTTCAAGGCCTTGTGGAGGGCAGGCAGGCAGGGAAGGAGTGGAGCTGGGATGGTGTAGACTGTTTTCAAGAGCGATTCCAATCAGAGAAACAGTGACAAACAAGCTTGAAGTGCCAAATGTTCTTTCTGTTGTGAGAGTTTCTAGATTTCTTGAAGTACCAAGTCATTGACCCTAACAGATCAGCAGTAGAAGCCCAATGCTTGAGGCAGACATAGGGTGTTTAGCTTCTTATTGCTCACAGTGACTCGCGTGCAGTGTCTGGTCATCTTGTTTATGTTCTTTTTTTTTTAAAAAAATTGGTAAAACACGCATAACATAAAGTTCACCATCTTAATGATTTTTAAGCGTACGTGCAGCTCAGTAGTGTTAAGTACATTCACATTGGTGTGCAGCCATCACTATCATTCATCTTTAGAACTTGTTCATCTTTTTTTTTTTTTTAATCTTCACCAGAGGATATTTTTTCCATTGCTTTTCAGAGAGAGTGGAAGGGAGGGAGGGAGAGAGAGGAGAGAGAGAAACATCGATGTGAGAGAGAAACAATTCCCCATCCCCTTCCCTCAGCCCCAAGCACCCACCATTCTACTTTCTGTCTCCGTGAGTTTGACCACTTTAGGCACCTCATATAAGTGGAAGTACACAGTATTTGTCCTTGGTGCCTGATTTATTTCACTTAGCATAATGTCCTCTAAACCCATTCATGCTATAGCATGTGTCAGAATCTCCTCTTCTTTACAATTTTGAATGATACTCCATTGTATGTATGGACCACATTTTGCTTCTTTTTTCTTTTTTTGATGAGCACTTGTTGAGGGCGTTTTCCTACAGACCCCAGTGGCTTCGGTTTGTGGTCAGAGCAGGTGGTGAGAGGTCTTCAGTCCCCTGGTTCTAATTACCGCAGGCTCTATTTCTGCAGGAGGCAGATTGGAATCCCCCACTCAGACCTTCCTCACCAACAGCCCCCTTTCCATGCAGTCCTCATGTCATATTTCAAAATAGCAGGAGCTATGGCTCTGCCCAGACCTTCATTCTGTTAATGAGGATTTTTATTATTTGTTGTTTTCTGTTAGACACAGGGAACTTCCTAGCTTAAAGCTGATTTGGATAACTAGTTACTTAAATCTTTGGTTTACTTTTGTATTTGGTTCTTTAGTTCTGTTAGTCCTGTAGATTGAGATCCAGATTTAGTTCTTTGTCTTAAAGAACTAAAACCCATGCATGCGCTTGTCCTAGGACACAGGTGGAGTGAATTTTGTCTCCCTGGCAGTTCCTGGGATCAGATCCTCTCTCTCCCATTGATCTTGACTGCCTGATCTATGGGTATCAGAGAGAGGTTTCCTGCAAGGCATAAGTTCATTCTGGGACTACTGTAAGACTATCCTGTGCACTTAAGTGAGGCCAGGGGTGGGTCCTCGCCTGTTTTCACTGAGCTTCCAGCTCACTTTGGACTCTCCCGCAGGCCCACTTTTTTACTCACTCAGGCTATTTCTTTCCAACTAGGTGGAAGAAAAGGCAAAATTTGATGGAATTTTCGAAAGTCTATTACCCATAAATGGCTTGCTCTCTGGAGACAAAGTCAAGCCAGTCCTCATGAACTCAAAGCTGCCTCTTGATGTCCTGGGCAGGGTAAGTGGTTCTCTCACCTCCTGCTAGGCTCCTGAATTCTGTTGAATTCCATGTTTGCTCTCCACGAACACACTCTAGGCTTTACACATGGCTTCTTCAGGGGCCTTTGTAAGAACCCATGTGGATGAAGCACTTGCAGGAGCCAGGTTGGCTCAGGGCCTCACGAGTGTGGCTTATATACTTCCCAGCCTTTGGGAAGATGCTGCTATGGCTTACTGCACATGTGGGGAAGCAGCCTCAGAAATGAACTCGCTGCCCAGACGGGCAGAGCTGGGACTCAAACCCAGACCTAGGATTTGCCCATCTCAGTTGCACTTCCAGGGAGAAGTCTAGGAGCATATATTGGTATCATTTCTTTTTTGTTTTTTTTTAAAGGTAAGATTTCCTTTTTTTAATTAAAAAAGTTTTTTTTATTGATTTTAGAGAGAGGGAGAGAGAGAAGGAAACATCAATGTGAGAGAGAAATCAATCAGTTGCCTCTTGCATGTGCCCTGACGGGATCAAACCTGCAACCTGGGTATGTGCCCTGAACCTGCCACCTTTTGGTGTATGGGACGATGCTCCAACCAACTGAGCCATCTGGCTAGAACTCTTTTCTTTTTTTAATGACTTTTTTTGCCTCAGGTAAAGGTACTTTCAATTTTGCAAGTTTAGAAAAAAAATTTATGCACTCCCTTTAAAAAAAAAAAGTCTCAATTTTGTTTCAAGTAAAAATACAAGTTTTTTAGATACAGTTTTGTCTCCCAGACTGTTTTCCCTCTGCTGAGGTTTGTGTTATGGCCCTGGTATTTGCTCTGTGCATAAAGGCTGGTTCTACAAAGTTTTTCTTTGTGCTGAGTTTCCTGCTCTGGATTCAGAGGGAATGGTGGTTGTGTCTGTCTGGATGGGATTGCTGTGATTTGGCAGGCACAGGTCCAGAGTAGCAGGACCAAGTGTAACCTCTGTTGCTTCAGTCCCCTACGGGTGCTGCTTCTAAACTAGGCCTTGTGCTGAGCACTGGGAAGATGGGGATGAAATTAGGTACAATTAGGAGGTCAATAAATAAATGATGGTTAATATTCTCATATTTATTTATCGATGGCTTAGTATGCACCATATCCTGTTCTAGCACTTTGCGTGAATGAAGCCATTGAGTACTTGCAGCCACCAATATTTGGATGGTGTCACCCCTGCTTTCCAGATGAGGAAATGGGGGCCTTAAGAGTGACTGGTAAATCACCCACAGTTGCACAGAGAAGGGAACAATGCCCTGGGTGGTCTCCAGAATCGCCACTCTTCTCTGGTGCTCCCCACCCTCCACTGTCCAGTGAGGACAGGAGTAGAGGAAGGTGCCTGACTTATCTGAGCAGAGGGATACATTGCAGGCAGGGAAGGCCTCCTAAAGGAGGTGCCCCTGGGTGGTGTCCTCCAGATGTGTGGCAGACTACAGGTTGAGAAGGCCAGGCACGTGGCAGCATAATTAGAGGCAGCCTGGCATGCTGGGTAGTGTAATTCTGCCCCCAGGGGACATTGAGCAATGTCTTGAGATAGTTTTGGTTGTCCCACTTGGGTCAGGTGCTGTTGGCGTCATGTGGATGGAGGCCAGAGATGCTGCACGAAACCCTGCAGTGCCTTGGGTGCCCCACAAAGAATGATCTGGCTCATGTCAGTGGGAAAGCCCTGGGCACAGAGGACTGTGAGGGTAGGAAGGCCTATTCCTGTCCTGGTTCCCCCGCACATATACTGTATCTTTGGGAAGGTTACTCTTCTGATGCCTCTGCTTCCTAAATTGAAAAGGCATAAAGCACTCAGCCCAGTACTGAACACCTTTATTTTTTTATTTTTTACTAACATTTGGAAATTCCACCAAGTCATCAGTACTAGTTATACTAAAGCTTTAAAATTAGCTCATGTCTTATGAAAATGGTTTCATTATTAAAATTTCTTCTAGCCTGGCCGGGCATGGCTCAGCAGTTGAAATTTAAAAAAAAAAATTTTTTTTTAGCCATTTTCAAGGACCTTAATAACTTCAATGCCTTTAAGGCTTGTAACATGGCTTTATTATTGCCAGCTTTCCTGAACACCTTTATTTATTTATTTATTTTTTAATTTATTTATAAAAAATATATCTTTATTGATTTCAGGTTGAGGGAAAGAGAGAGGGTTGAAACATCAATGATGATAGAGTGGCTGCCTCCTGCATTCCTCTGACTGGGGATCGAGTCCACAACCCGGGCATATGCCCTGACCGAGAATTGAACCGCGATCTCCTGGATCCTAGCTTGATGCTCAGCCACTGAGCCATGCCTAGCTGGGCTCCTGAACACCTTTAAAAAGGCATCCCTATGCTTGAGAGGACTATAAATACTTTGGGGTCCTTAAAGGTCAAGGTGAAGTTCCAGGAGGCTGTGGTGCAGGATCTGTTAAGGGTACCGGGGACTCCATGTGCCAGACTGAGGAGCTGTCAGCAGGGCATGGTGGGCTCAAAGTTCATTCTAAAGCAGTACCTGTGGTAACCCTGGGGACAGAATTCAAGGCAGCGAGGCAAGCTGGAGGCTCTGGCCTCTGGAATATTTGAGAGGTCATAGCCAAGGACACAGCAATGTGGAGAGGAGGACTCACATGTGAGAAACTCCCCTGGACTGAAGTTCCTAATGATTGATGGGGGTGGGTAGGGGTACCAGCACATAAAGCATCTCATATGGACTCTTGGGTGTCCATTTAGCTCTGGGCAGTGGTGCTATGCCTGGTGTTGTCCAAGTCAAGCAGGCCTGCTGGTCCGGGGCAGTTGACTTGGGTCAGTGTCTCAATTGTGCTTTAAAAAATCTGGCATGTGGCCTTTTTCTAGGAACTCATACCTGGTCTTCAGGTGCTAGGTGGGCCTAGCACATTCCATGGCACCTGACTCACCATCTGCTGATGGGAGAGGAGATAAGACACCACAGACCTGCTCAACCACATGCCCACCGCCCTGTGCATCAAGAATGGGGGTGGGAGCTGGTTTGTGTTTGCAAGTGGGGGTGTGTGTGTGTGTCTTATGTTTAGAGCAACACCTGTGCCAAAACCAAACTATCTTTTCTAAGATTTCTTTGTAAGGTGATAGAGAAAAATATCAGAGAGGATGTGATTATAATCATGGTAATTTGTTAGAGAAAATGAGCATAATACGACAGAATGGTTCTTGGAACTTATAACACTTCATTGGATGATGGTTTTTCAGAGAACCTGCAGAGTGGTTCTTAATACATTTTGGTTGCCTTATTTTAATTCTGCCATGCACTCAGAATCTGAGTTCTGGTGGTCTCACTTGATGCACACCAAGTGCATCTCCTGTAAGCCTTGGTACTCCCTGTCCCCCAGGAAGCCTTGGTACCTCCCCCAGTAAGCCTTGCTGCTCTTTCCCTTGCAGGTCTGGGACCTCAGTGACATTGACAAGGACGGACACCTGGACAGAGATGAGTTTGCTGTGGTAGGCCCCTGCTGTGACTCTCCTTCCCCACTCTGTTGTGCCTCTTCTTTAATTTTTAAAAGTGTTTATTTTGACATAATTTAGATTTAAAGAAAAGTTACAGTAATACAGAGAATTCTTCTGAATACCCTTCACTGAGATTCTCCAGTGTTACTATTTTGTCACATTTGTCTTTTTTCTTCCCTTTCTTCCTCTCTTTATGAGTATCTATATATATATGTGTACACATCCATGAATTTTTCCTTTGAACCATTTTGGAGTAAGTTGCAGATGCAATACCTTTTAAACCCAAAATACTTCTGTGTATGTTTCCTAAAACCAAGGAATTTTCTTACATAACCACTTATTTCAAAATCAGGAAATGAACTTTGACATTATTTAACTTATTATAGTAATTATTATTATAGGTTATATCTTATATATTACTATATTTATTATATCATCTAGTATCTAATCTAAGGATATTATTCATATTTTTGCCAGTTGTCCCCAAAAGTAGTGAAAGAGACTCCAGCCTGGTGTGTTATATTCTATAGCCCTGTCTCTTTTGTGTCCTCTAATCTGGGGCAGCTCTGTCAGTCTTCATGTTTCACGGCCACTTGGGCATTTGAAGAGTACATTTTGTAGCGTGTCCCTTATCTTTTGTTCCCTCTGATGATCCAGGCACTTTCATGGGGTAGTACCGCACGGAGGTGATGAGTGTTCTCTGGGGTATCCATAGGATGTGTGATGTCTTACGACATGTCACCTATAGGATGTGTGATGTCTTATTACATGTCATTACAACAGTGTCAATTCTTGATTGAGGTCAGGGTGGAGGCTAGGGTTTCTCCCCGTAATTACTCTTTTTCTTTGTGCTCAGTCTCTTGTGAGAGACACATGAACACCCTGATACCCCTCCGATTCTCACCTGCTAATTCTCCCATCCTCCCAGGGGTCTTGCCTACATCAGTTAGGATTCTGGTGCTTGCAGGTGGTGATCTTGTAATTCCATCATTCCTTGTGCATTTTCTAGCTAGCCTTCTGCTGTCAGGAATTTGTTTGTATCAGAGTGGACCAATGGATGTGTCCTCTGCTCCACAGTTTATATTCTTTACTATCCTGACTTATTCTGCCCAGTGGGAGTTCCTTGAAGCTGACTCCTTTGTCCTTTGATCACATCCTATCATTCTCTGACCAGTTGCTTCCTCATGGCACATTAAGACACTCCTGGCTCCCCTGTATCAGCCTTTTTTCCCAGGGAATCCCAGTCCTTGTAGTGGAGAATGGTGTTGGAAACCTGGATCTGGGCACTGGGGCGTAGGTGCCCCAGCACACCAACATCTGCTCCACATCGGCTTCTGTCCATGCCTAACTCAGGCACTCTCACCCTCTCCTCCTTTTAGTGACAGCAGTGGAGCTGTGTGTAGATAAAGCTCTTCTGTCCTATTTGCTACCTTCCCATGTAGCTGCCCTCCCTCTACACCCCTATAGCAACCCACCTGCCTCTTCAGCTGCCCAGTGGGCTGGGCTGACCTCCCCTTGAGCCTCCCCTCCTCATCCTGTGCACCTGTCAGTCTGTCCCTCCTTTTCTTCCTCTCTTCCTGCCACTTCACTCCCACATTGGATCTTTCTCTCCCATTCATGGGATTTATTCACTCGCTTCATTCCATTAAATTTCAAACAAAGAATAAAGTATCCCCTTGTAGTTAAGGGCAAGGCTTTAATAAACAATAATTAAGTTCAGCCCCTCCCCCCAAAAAAGAACAAAATTAAAACAACACGATTGTGAATATCTGGGAATACCCAACCCCATATCCCTAAGATATTACTTCTGTTCTAGGAATTCTAAACATCTTTAAATGTTTAAATGATTTTACAACATATGCATGAATTGAAGCTTCTTACTCTCTTTATTATGTGTATAAAGCCTTTGAGATTTTAAACTCTAGGTGAAATCTAAATCGTTTTACAAGGGAATTACAGATTTCTCTTACCATTCTCCGTATAACCCCTTACATCCAGCAAGCACTCAGTGGTGTTTTCCCCACAAGTCAACTCTGTTCTGCCTTTTCACTTTTGAACATTTTCCATGTTTCTCCATCATTCTGTTGTTTTCACTTGTTGTTCATTATTATTATTATTTTGTGTGTGTAGTAAAATATAGCATAAAATTTACCATTTTAACCATTTTTAAGTGTGCAATTCAGTGGCATTAAGTACATTCACCTTGCTGTGCCACCAACACCACGCCCATCTCCAGAACTTACTACACCTTGCAAAACCGAAACCCTGCCCCTATTTAAACTCCCCAGCCTCCTCCCCTAGCCCCCTCATTATTTATTTTTTATGTTTCTTTTGATTGCACTTGACTTAAAGTTTTCATATCATTGAAATGCCCTTGGAGTGGTCCTCAGGAATGGGGTGATTGGCCCAGAGTGAACCTGGAATGGGCCTCTGTCTTCTCACAGCTTCATGAGCCCCGAGTCTCCCTTTTTGTTTTGTTTTTATCATTTCCCATCATGTCAGCCAAGATTTATGTTCTTTTATAAATGGGTCTTAGAATTGTATCATTTTGTGTTCTTTTCTTCACCAGCTGGTGTAAAATTTGTCAGTCTTATAGTTACCTACCTGTATTAAGGATCTGTTCTCTATGCAAATAGCAACTTAAAAAATAGTTTGAAGTGAGGAGGGTTATAATTGTGGTTTTGTGTGTGTTTTTTGTTTTAATGGTTTTGTTACATTTTTAAAAAATATATGTTTTTATTGATTTCAGAGTGAGGAAGGGAGAGGGAGAGAGAAATAGAAACATCAATGATGAGAGAGAGTCATTGATGGGCTGCCTCCCGCACCCTCCCTACCCGAGATTGAGCCCGCAACCCAGGCATGTGCCCTGACCAGGAATTGAATTGTGACCTCCTAGTTTATAAGTCATCGCTCAACCACTGAGGCACTCTGGCCAGGCTGTGATTTTGTTTTCCTGAATTAAAAAAAAATAAATTATATTTATTGTTGAAGGTATTACAGATGTGCCCTTTTGGTTTTGTTACATTTTAAAATAAACTTTTAATCTTTGTTTTAGACAAAGTTTCCATTCCCTACCTCCCTCAAACAGGAGATCCACCTGTCCTGGGCACAGCGCCCTTTCTTGTAGTTTTCTGTGTCTCTGGAATATCTTGAAGTAAACACAGCTCTCGTGGTGTGTTCTTTAGACTTCCAAATTCCAATACTTTGGAAGTTGTCAGCCCTGGAGCCGGTCGCCCTCCTATGTAGTGAAGGGACATGTGTGGAGTTTGGCATGATCTACTTCCTTTTGTACTCATTCAGTCTCACATGATTACACAAATGTCTTGGAAAATTTTACATTGGAAGTATAGCTGATTAGAAGAGGTTTATTTTTACTTGTTCAGTTTAGAAGTGACCTAAAAAAAGAATAATCTTTGTCTTGTCACTGCATTCCCTGATGGAGCTGCCCTCTGTCGTACCTCTGCCTGGCAACCTGAACATGATTCTCTTTTGCGCTTACAGGCCATGCACTTGGTGTACCGAGCCCTTGAGAAGGAGCCTGTGCCCTCCGTCCTGCCCCCATCCCTCATCCCACCCTCTAAGAGAAAGAAGACAGTATTCCCAGGTGCTGTGCCCGTTTTGCCCGCTAGCCCCCCGCCCAAAGACAGCCTCCGCTCCACGCCTTCCCATGGCAGTGTCAGCAGCCTAAACAGCACAGGAAGCTTGTCTCCCAAGCACAGTATCAAGCAAACACAGGTATGGTACCCTCTGTGTGCGTGGCCACTTCTCAGCACAGCCATTTTCATGTGTAGAGCCCCAGCAAGATGTTTCTTGGAAGCAAGTACTTTGTGACCCCCAAAAGCAATGATTATGATTAAATTAAAAATATTTGTGCCCGGCCAGGCGTGGCTCAGCGGTTGAGCGTCGACCTGGGATCCAGGCAATCAGGGTTCAATTCCCGGTCAGGGCACACGCCCGGCTTGTGAGCTCAATCAATGACTCTCTCATTATTGATGTTTCTATCTCTCTCCCTTTCCTTCCCTCTCTCTGGAATCAATAAAGATATATTTAAAAAAAAAATAAAAAAATATTTGTGATAGGTTTTTCAGTCCATTTGGGCTGCTGTACCATAATACCATAGACTAGGTGGTTTATAAACAACAGACATTATATCTCATTGTTTTGGAGGTTGGAAGCCTCCAAGGCATGGGCAGATTGGGCAGACTGTGAGGGCTTTCTGGTTTACAGGCAGCCATCTTCTTGCTGCGTCCTCACATGGTGGAAGGGGCTAGGTAACTCTCTGGGGTCCCTTTTATAAGGGCACTAATCCCATTCATGAGAGCTCTACCCTCATGACCTAATTACCTTTCAAAGGCCCCACCTTCTAACAGCATCACATTGGGGTTAGGGTTTCAACGTGTGACTTTAGGGGTACACAAACATCCAGTCCATAGCAACAGGGATTTGGAATTAACTTTCTCATTCACTTGCATATAAATACCATCCTTCTTCATACACACCCAGTAAGTTCCCACTTTGGGCAGGCCCTCTCCTCAGTTCTCTATCCCTCCTGCTTCATACAGTCCCTCTCCTGGGAGGGGTGTCCCCAGATTGCACTGTGGCACATTGCTTAGTGAGCCTTCTACTAATGGGGTACCTCATCAGGGAGCCTGGCTTGACCACACCATTACCCAGCAATCCCCAGGTCCTGCCTACTCAACTGTTCTCCTCCCTCTGCCCCACATTCTTCTAAATTACTTTTATTGATTTTTAGAGAGAGTAAAAGAGAGAGGAAAAACATCAATTTATTATTCCATTTATTTATTTATGCATTCATTGGTTCTTGTACGTGCCCTGAATGGGGATCAAACCTAAAACTTTGGTGTATTGGGATGATGCTCTAACCAACTGAGCTACTTGGCCTGGGCTACCCCACATTTTTCTAGATTTTCATACCTTCTTTTGGTCCCTTTTATATGGTCTGTTTACATACACCCTGTAGCTTCATGAGAGCAGAGCTGGTCTTGGTTATAATCTCACTATCTAGAACAATCTCTGGTACTTTGACGTTCAGTGAATGTATGTTGAATGATTAGGTGAGTGAGAGACATCCATCTCATGTTAGGAAGACACATGGGGGGGTTCAGACTCTCTGCATGTACAGTAGCATCTTATGTATCAAAAAGATGTTTTTCTGGCAAATGCAGCATCTTTATAAAAGGATACCTATGAGATTGTCTAAAATGTGCAAGAACATGAACTTGAGTTACATCTTCGCTTTCTGCCTCATTTGTGGTTTCAAAGACAAAGTAATGAATGTAACAAGCAGGCCAGCCAACACCACCATGCAACTTCATCATATGATGAAAATGAGAAGTGCATAATCAGACAGTGATTTCTTTTGTTCGTGACATATTTTTAAAGTTAAACCTCTGACTCAGGAGGCTGATTTTCCAGGAGTTCATAGAACACAGCTTTACACCCTAGAGTGTAAAAAAAAGATCAGCCCAGCTGGTGGCTCAATGTTGAGCATTGACCCATGCACCAAAGAGGTCCCTGGGTTTGATTACCAGTCAGGGCACATGCCTAGGTTGTGGGCTTGATCCTTAGTAGGGGGTGACAGGAGGCAGCCCATCCGTGTTGATGTTTCTCTCTCATCGATGTTTCTATCTCTCTCTAAAAATCAATAATAATATATATATATGTGTGATTATGTATACGTATATATATAGGAGATCAGAGAGGGTCAGGTGGCTTGGTCATGAGGCTAATGCAGCTCCTGTAAGTGCCCTGGCCAGGTGGAGGGTATGGCTTACAGCTTTTAACCTCTGGTTGGTGAATTTTGTGTGGCTGTCTGCTAAGAAGCCTGTGTCTAGATGGCCCAGCCAGATATCTTTAACAGCTCTCCAGCCAAGTCCAGAGTGTTTTGGAGGTCTTGTGGGAGAGAGTGCCACAGTGACTGTGGGACAGGCCTCTGCCCTTATGGGAAAGCAAGTGATAAGTAAATAAATAAACTAAGGAAAGTTTGACAGTCATGAAAAACCAGGACAGGGCCTGGCCTGGAAATGTCTGGGTGAATAGGGGGGCATGCTTCTGCAGATGGGGCCAGCTGGACAGTCACTGATGAAGTGATTTCTCAGCTAAAATCTGCGTGACAAGAAGCTATCAGAGGGCTAGTCTGTGCCAGGGCTCCGGGGTCTGAAGTGGGAGCACTTGGTGTGTTCTAGAAATGGAAAATGTCAGGGCAAGGTAAACAAGGGGACAGAGAGGGGGTGAGGCTGGTTATTTAGACCTGTACCAACTGTTGTTTTCCAAGACAACCTAGCACCTCTGTAGTCTGCAGAATTCTTGCCAAGAGTTCTTTTTTTTGTTCTTAACCCTTACCGGAAGATATTTTCTCCACTGATTTTAGAAAGTGGAGAGGAGGATGGGAGGGGGGAGAGAGTGAGAAAACATCGATGTGAGAGAGACACATCGATTGGTTACCTTCCACACATGGCCCTTTGGTGGGTGGACTGACGCTCCAACCACTGAGCAACACTAGCCAGGGCTTGTCAAGAGTTCTTAAACTAGACCGATTTTGCCAGTGGCCTCTGCTAGGGACAGAGGTGGGCGTGGGAGGGTGTTTCCCCTTCAGGAATAGGGCCAACTGGACAAATTACAGATATGAGAATGGGCATTTCTGGGGACTCATAGTCACCATGCTCCCTCTCACCACTTCTATCATCTCCAGATCAGCAATGCCCTGTCTGGGGCTCCCCCAAGGGCCACCTGGTCTTGCCTTCATGGCCAGATGTGGGGTGAAGCTCTTTCTAGCCACCAGGGTTTGTTCTCATTCACTGGGGGCCTGTGGCTACTGAGCCAGCCTTAAAGCCAGCTCTAGAGGAAGCCTATCCTGTATGGATTTGTAGCCAAGCAGGCATCAGGATTTTGCTGTTGACATGCTCCGATACCCCAGAAATCAGGCAGCAAGGTCATTCTCTTTGTGCAGCAAATGTCAGGACTTGTCCCAGACAGAAACCATTCTCCTCAGCTTAACCTGTCTGACCCACGGTTACTTCTTCCTTGGGTCTCTTGGTGTCTGAGGTTTAGCTTGCTCCCATTTGACTTAAGACAGCAAGCCTCTTACGCACTAGAGCTCCTGTATGTGCATCTCCTCTGACCCTATTCCACAGCAGATGGGAAGCAGCTTGCAAGAGTCACATAATGTGATAAATAAAATGTAGGTCTGTCTTGCTGCCTGAAGTCTCTCTATTAGAGCCCTTGCTTTTTAAAAAATATATATATTTTTTATTGAGTTCACAGAAAGGAAGGGAGAGGGAAAGATAGACACAACAATGATGAGAGAAAGTCATTGATCATCTGCCTCCTGCATGCCCCCTACTGGGGATCAAGCCTATAATCCGGGCATGTGCCCTGACAAAATGGAATGGAACTGTGACCTCCTGGTTCTTGGGTCAACGCTTAACCACTGAGCCACACCAGCTGAGAGCCCTTGCTTTTTTAATTCAGTCCCTAGATTCTGATAAGTTTCCTGATTAATTCCTTGCTGTACTAAGTTATTCTACTTCCTATCCAAAACCCTGAACTGAAACAATATGGGTGACATGGTGCCCTGGCTTCCCAACCTCACTTTGTGGATCCCTGGTACTCACATCAGGATCCTGGTAGAGTTGGGATAATGAAGGAGACCTATTTAGGAAAAGCAGATGAGGAAAAACTTCTTTAGGAAAAGGGGCAGAGATGCTGTGGACCTTGGTGCCAGGAGCGTGCCAAAGGTCAGAGGCGATACATCTAGAATTAGCAATTGAAGGGGCCTATCCCCAAGCATCCAAGGGGCATGAAGCCCCTGAATTAGGAGTTGCATAGGCCCTAGTAGACCCTTGGTGGCATTCGTCCTTCTTAAGTAAACTTGAACAGGCAGTGTGAGGCCAAGCTCCACGTATGCTAAAGTCACACTGCATTGGTCTGCCAGAGCAGCTCCCTCCCTTGAGAGTCCTGGGCATGCTCGTTAGTTGTTCCCTGTCAGGGCTGTGCACATGTTGACACTTCACAGGGGGACTTCTGTGTCACATAGAGTCAGGGCAGAGACAAAGGTTGGAGTACAGAATCCTGACATTATGGGTATCAAGACATCCCTGGCAGCTGCAAAGTAGTGTTTGCAGACAGAAGATGGCAGACCAGGAAGGCTGGCTTGAGAGCTGGGCCAATTCTCAGGAGACATGCCTTCCATCTCCCATCTCCTTTGTGTGGTCAGGAGGGTCTTGCCCAACACATTCGAAGCCTCTCCTGGAAGATTACTGGCAGTGGAGGTGGAAGAACTGTTGGTGGTCAGCCCTGCTGGGTCTTTGCCTCCCTCTCAGCACAAGGAGAGGGTGGTGCTGTGATGGGGTGCAACGAGGTGCAGGCTGGCCACTGGGTGAGACTGACCGAGTTGGTATTAAACTCAGCCTCAGTTTCCCCTATTACAGGACTGGGATCCTGTCTGCCCTCTCAGCTCATGGAGTCCTGAGGAGGATTTTCTACTAAAATGCATGTTGATGCACTTTAATACGGTATATTTGTAGGTTATGAAAAGTTTGAGGATTAACCATTGGAAAAAAACCCTTTCAGCCAACAGTAAACTGGGTGGTGCCAGTGGCAGACAAGATGCGCTTTGATGAGATATTCCTGAAGACTGACCTGGACCTGGATGGCTATGTGAGTGGCCAGGAGGTGAAGGAGATCTTCATGCACTCTGGCCTCAACCAGAACCTTCTAGCACACATATGGTAAGGACAGATGGACATCCGCTCCTCAGTATTTGGGCCTCACTGTGTGAAAGTAATGGCTATGGGTGGCTCAAAGGGACCCCGTGGAAATGAGGCTGTGTGTATGAAGCACTGGAGGGATAAGCAAGACAGGAGGGTGTGGCAGTCAGGGGTGGTCAGGGTGCCTCCTCAGCCCTGCACAGGCCTCTGTGTCTATCACTTAGTTTATTCTCGCCAGGCTGATGGGGGCTGAGCAAGGTACAGGTGTAAAGGCCTATACCCTGTATTTCGTGCATGTCATTTCACTTTCCACCAGGTGGACTGTCTTGTCCCCCTACAGAGCTCTGGGATGGCCTGCTTGAATGGCTAGGACCAGTTCTTGCTAGTGATTATGCTGGTTCTAGTGGGAGGTCCAGCCTTCATCACAGTTTGTTGGGTGGAGGCACTTGGCCCTGCCACCTCTGGGGGAATATGCAATAAGGATTCTGAAGGCTCCAGTGGGGCCAGCCTGGGCAGTGAAGGTTATAGTTGCCTGCCCTAGAGACCATGCCCTATGCAGGTCAGTTACTGGGCATGCTGTGGTAAGACTGGTCTGCACCTCAGGGCTGGGTTGAGGAGCAGGCCTCACTCCCACTTTCCTCTGGGGCCAGGCAGAGCAATGTTCACATCACTGGGGTGGCTCCTTTTATAACTGGCCAGTGGTGAGTGTCACTTCCTAGCTTTGTCCTCTAGAGCTCAAGACCTTAGGGAGCTTCACTTGGGAATTATAAGGAGAGAATTTTCATGTAATTCTGGAGAGATGAGTTCTTCAAGTAGAGTAGTAATTCCATGTTGTAAAGTGAGGCCTCTTCCCAGGAAGTGGGTCGTGCCATCCTCAGGAATGCATGACACCCACAGTCAGGCACAAAACAGCTGGGGGATTTCCAGCTGCAGCCCCTTCAGATCCAGTGTCCCCTTTATCACTTGAAATGGATGTATACAGAATTCAAAGGTAGCGACATGATGACCCCCGATCATTACTTAAAGGGACAATGCAAAGGAAGAAATTTATAATGTATTCCCCAACCTGTAAGTGGTATAACAACTCGTAAAATGACACAATGAAATCACAAATACTCTTGGATTAAAGAAGGAATGCAGCCCGGCCGGGCGTGGCTCAGTGGTTGAGCATCAACCTAGGATCCAGGAGATCGGGGTTCGATTCCCAGTCAGGGCACATCCCTGGGTTGCGGGCTTGATCCCCAATCAGGGGCATGCAGGAGGCTAGTCGATCAATGACTCTCTCATCATTGATGTTTCTGTCTCTCTCTTCCTCTCCCTTCCTCTCTCTCTAAAATCAATAAAGATATATTTGGAAAAAAAAAAAAAAAAAAGAATGCAGAGGATTGCATACAGGTAGCAAAGGGAAAGGACATACTGTGTGAGCGTGAGAGTCACCACTAGGAAAGTTAAACCACATCTAGATTAGTCTGCAGGTGGCCTGGGGAAGGGGATGTAACTGAAAGGGAGAAAACAGGGCAAGACAGGTTGCAGGGGGAAAACAGCGAGTAGGTCTTTCCCCTAACAGCACCCAGCACCTGGTCAGTCAGCATAGTGTCAGGACCAGCATGGACCCTGACAGAGCACCAGCACATGGCCTTGGAGCCCACGATCCTTGAGAGATGGGGAGGTACTGGAGAGAAGAGCCTGAGCTGCTGTGGGTGTGCAGCAGGACCGGCCCCCTCAGGTAGACCAAGTAGTTGCAGTGCGAACTTGTGCCCTCAAACTGACAAGAACGAAGACTTTTTAAAACCAGCCTTGATTAGCGACATTCAGCAGGTCTTCACACTCCCAGGCTCCCTGCGGCCCTGTTCACTGACAGTGTTTGGGCCTGAGTTTGTTCAACATTCTCAGCTCTCCTTGCTGTGCATTAGAAAATGGTCTTGTTTCTGCAGTGACTTCGCACAGTGGGAAAGAGGCTACGTGTTGAGTGGGCAGTGATTGAGTGAAGGGAAGACGTTTCTTGAAGATGTGGAAGCTGCTTCCTTACCGTTGCAAGGCTTCCCTTCCCATAGGGGCCAGCTACTGGTTCCTGAGGGTGTCATGGAGCTATGTGCTGCCTTGCCTGTCTGGCAGGACAGCAGAAGGCCACACAGGCAGTGACACCTCAGCAGGGAGGGACTGCCCTGTGCAGCACGACCTTGCCTGGCTTTCTAGGTCCCATCCCCTCATGATGACAACCCTAATGTTGCTTCCATTGTCTCCATTGAAAACCAGTGGCCCAGGCCATTAAGATGACCCAGGCTGCAGGAATCTGATAAAGATCTGAGTGCTCACTTGGCCCAGCTTCCATTTCCATGGGAATGACTACTCTGTCCTGGACTGTTGTGTCTACCACCAACATATGATAAACATCCAGGAGGGAGCAAGCCCCCTCCTGCTCCCACAGCCCCTCATTGACCAGCCTTTGGGCAGGAAGCTCGGGTGGGAGGCCAGGCCTGATCCCCGGAGTGGGATGTTTAGAAGAATAGGTGTTGTGCTATGGCCTGTTGTTCTTATCATCATCATCATCCTTTTTTTAAAAGCATGAGTCCCATGACTGGTACTCATTGCTCCGGGTGAATCCTGAATCTGAAGTCTGTGATGTGTAATTAGCGTCCCCACGTTTCTCCCAGGGCCCTGGCCGATACGAGGCAAACGGGGAAGTTAAGCAAAGACCAATTCGCATTAGCTATGTATTTCATTCAGCAGAAGGTCAGTAAAGGCATCGACCCCCCTCAGGTCCTCTCGCCGGACATGGTCCCACCCTCAGAGAGAGGCACCCCTATCCCGGTGAGTAGCCACTGGCACACCCCTGTTGTATTTGAATCTCTTCCACAGCCCGCCACCAGGTGGCGCTGGCAGCCTGTGTGAGTCTTCCCCAGGGGCCTTTGGTGTGTCTGGATGCCCAGATAGTTCCCCGGCTGGGGTGGGGGATACAGATGATTTTATTCCTCGTTCTAAGACCTACTAGTCCCTACTGTGTGGTGAGGTGAGTGTGGTAATATGTAATCCATGTTTGAATTTGGTTCCAGGACAACTCAAGTTCTCTTGGATCAGGGGAATTCACGGGTGTGAAGGAACTCGATGATATCAGTCAAGAGATCGCTCAGCTACAAAGGTATGTGAGAATGGCTTCTTCCCCTCAGATTCCGAATCTCACACAAACCCTATGCCAGGTCGTTATCAGAAGTGTTTGAGAGAGGTTTCAGAAACTCCTGGAAAGTTGACCATCACTAGTTTATTCAGCAGAAACAAAGGAACACAAATTCTTCTGAGTTTTTGAAGTGACTTAATGAGCTCGAGTATATGAGTCTTCAGTTGGAGCCAGTGTGAGCTATGGGGTCTCAGGCAGGTGGTCACCAGGCAGCACCCCAAAGGCCTTGTTGTTGTCTTTGACACACAAAGCGACTATGTCTCAGGTGGCAAGTTAATGGCTTAGGACTGACAGCTGAACTGTTAGAGGGGCCTCACATCCAGGTCTCCAGCTCCATTCTTGATGCTCACTTCCTCAGTTTCCCCACATGTGAATGAGGACTTTGGACAGGGTGTTGCACTCTCAGAGTCCAGCATAAAGAAATATGCCCACTTCCTGTATGTCCCTGTGACCCTCTTCAGAATGGCATCCTCTTGGGCAGTGAGCAGAAGGGCCAGAAGCACTTTGCCCTCCGCGAGAAAGAGAGTGCTTACAGGGTGGGGCAAAAGTAGGCTTACAGTTGTGAGTATGCCAAACAGTATTATCATTTATTAATTATTGTATTATTTTCCGTATGAACAACTATAAGCCTACTTTTGCCCCATCCTGGATCCCACTCACAGTTGGACGCCCTCAGTGCAGCAGAGCCCTGAGAAGCAAAGGCAAGTTAGATGTCAGGTAGGACAGGTTAGGTGGGTCACAAAGCCTCAGCCTGGGCTGCCTACAGAAGCCAGACTCCCCCTTTATGCTCAATCCAGAGGACGACTCCCATTCTTTCAGCTCCAGGAGCTGCGTTTTCCAAACCAGAGATCAACATGGGTAGCCTGGCAAGGCTGAGAGGGTCTGTGGAGACAGAGACCAGTGTCCTAGAGCCCCTGTGGGCTATTAATCAGGACTGTAGGTGGAAGAGGGTAGGGGCCTTTTAATGCAAGGGTTGGGGTCTTAGGGAGGGGCACCAGTATCCAAGTCAGGCCAGGGGAGCCTCTGCAGCTGTGCAGCCTCTAATAGCTGGGAGTGCTTCTTCTGTGAAGGTGAGAGGCTGGTGTGTGCAGAGTATCTGTCTACAGGAGGCTGTGCCTGGAGTGGCCCCCAGCTGGCAGCTTTGAGAGGGATTCAGCAAGCTGTTGCTAGTGGGGGTGTGGCAACACCCACTGCCTCTCCCTTTGCAAGGTGATCCAATCATAATGGGTTGGGTCTGAAAAGGACATTGTTTGGTAGTTCTTAGGCTTGTGGAAATGAATATTCAGATGGTTTCAGTTGTTTCATCTCTGGCAGAATGTCCTAAAGAAGACCTTCTTGTGCAAGTGCTGGGTTCTGGTGAAGGAGGCAGGGTGTATTGCCAGCGATGTTCGTACCACTGAGGCAGCCCCTTTGGGCACAATAGGAGTGTCTCAGTGCATTTGGGGCTTCTGTAATAAACTGCTATAGAATGGGGGGCTTAAACAACAGACATTTACTTCTTGAGGTTCTGAAGACTGGAAGTCCAAGATTAAGGTACCGGCAGTACATCTGGTATCTGGTGAGGTTGCCTCCTGGTTCATAGGTGGCTGTCTTTTCACTGTGCCCTCACATGGCAGATGGGATGAGAGAGCTCTCTGGGGTCTTTTTTGTAAGGGCCCTAATCCTGTTCATGAGGGCTCCATCCACTCTCATGACCTAATCATCTCACAAAGGCCCCACCTCCAAATACCATCACTTTGGGGGTTAGGGTTTCAGCATATGAATTTGGGGGGCAGGCACAAACGTTCAGTTCACAATGAGTACAGTGAGGCTGGTTTTTGCCACTGGGGGGGGGAGAGGAGCTGTGTGCAGTTGAGGAGACAGGCAGGGCCCCATTGAACACCTGGTGTGCATAGTGGCCAACCATAGCCTCCTGCGAGGGGTTAGCTGGGAGCAGCCCCAGGGACCCAAGAACCTCACTACCACTTTTTGCTGCCAGCCGTCTGGACCCCCACACCCCACTTGCATCTTCAAACTTCTTCCCATGGTTTCCCCAACCAAGCTTTGCCTTCCCATTCATGTTGTCCAGAACGTTCTTCCACCATGTCTCCCATTCACAGGCCACCTCCCTGGAGAGTCCTTTCCTTATCCTGTTGGATTTCCTTTGTACGCCTTAGGTTGTATTTATTTGTGCATTGATTTGGCACCTTTCTTCCCCACTGGATGTGAGCTCTATGAGGGTAGGAGCTTCTTGTGGTATGTCACCAGGTCCTCAGTACTCGGTACTTCCAAGGGTAGACGCTCACTAATCAGTGAGCGAGTGAATATAGGATTTGGAGAGGATTACTTTTTTCTTGTTGCATAACTGATTGCCACAAATGTAACAGCTTAAAATATCCCACATTAGTGCACAGCTCTATAGACCAGAACTCCCATAGGGCTTGACTGGGCTCCCTGATCAGGGTCTCATAGGGCCGAGGTCAGGGGGGCTCCCTTGTCCTGCTCCTTCCCTCCTGAAACATCAGTCTTTACCAGGGGCATCACTCTGACTCTTTCTTTGAAAATCCTTTGCTTTAAAGGGTTTTTCTGTCCACAGTGGGAGTGATGCCTCATCTTATCCACAGGTTTTACCCATGCTTTCAGGAGAGGGGATCACCTAGGACAAATGGTCCCTGGGGTTGTTCCTAGACTTCCACCCCCACTAAGAGGGGTCAGTTTCCATAGGGATGGATATAAATGGGTCTTGAGGAGTCAGGTGGAGAGTCTGCACTGCGGTGACGGTTAACTTATTCACTCTGTGCTTTCATGAAATATCTTTAAACGCTCAGGGAGAAATATTCACTGGAACAAGACATTAGAGAAAAGGAAGAGGCCATCAGACAGAAAACGAACGAGGTACAGGTAAGCACGGTGCTCCTTCTGTGTCAGATGCAGCGCAGGGAGTTTCCATCAGTGGTGGCAGGGTGGGGGCAAGGGAAAAGTGGCCCTGCATTTACTGGAAACTGGAGCTCCGTGGGGGCTTTCAAGTGAATTTTCTTAAGTTCTCTATAATCATAGATGGGCTTTTAAAAAATTTATTGAGATATATAATTCACATAATGTAAAATTCACTATTTTGGAGTGTACAATTCAGTGGTTTTTAGCATATTATGTTGCCTAACCATCATCTCTAATCCTAGAACATTTTCATCACCCCAAAAAGTTACTTCATAACCATTAGTAGTCACTCCCCATCACCCCACCCCCCAGCCAAAGCACTAATCTCCTTTTTGTCTCTATGAGTTTGTCTATTCTGGACATTTCATATAAATGGGATCATACAACATGTGGCCTTTTGTGCCTGACTTCTTTCACTCAGCCTGAGTTTGTGAGGTTCAGACAATGGCCTCTAACCTATTCTCAGGACATTCCTGCTTGGAGTGTTTCCTAATGGGTGGTGGTGATGGCAATGGCAGAGACTGAGGTTGTCTAACTGCCTGGGCTCAAACTCAGCTCTCCTTAGTAGCTGTGTGATTTGGGGCAAGTTACTTAACATCTCTGGGCCTTGCGTGACATTGGTAATGAGTGTTCTGCTTTCCTGGGCTGGAGCATGGGGTCTGGCATGTGCTCAGCACTCACTTATAGCTGGCCAACCCAGCTATTCAATGAGTAGAGGGGAGGTTGCATCAAGAGCAAAATGGTCAGTACCTAGGAGCTATACCCTTGAAGAGACATAAGTTCCTGCAGTGTCCCAGGTGTGAATGGATAAAGAAGACACTGCCACTTGGAGAGGACTTGAGTTGGCCATGGGGCCCTGAGAATGACACTGAGCTGGGACTGGCTTTGCTTAGGGGACCTTGAGTGCTCTGAACTCAGAGCTGGCAGAAAGAGGAACACAGTTGAGTGTCAGGACGCCAGCCCACCACATCCCACCTGGGTGACCATGGATGGGTGGCTTAGCTTCCCAGCCTTCATCTCTAGCTGGGGTGGCAGTGAGGATCAGTGCATGGGCTGCTCTACATAGAGCTGAGAGCAGCATCTAGTCCCAGTGTGTGCTATATGAGTGGCTGGTTTGTTCTGGGCGACCTCCTGGGGCTGGGATCCGAACTGGGCTAGGGGAAGCCGAGTCAGGCTCACGGGGTGCTCGGCAATCCTCCTACCTATTCCCTGCATTTTCCCGCAAGGGATTGGGGGACTTTATGAGACATGGGGAAGATGGCACTTGATGCCTGCCTGCCCATTGGCCCTGTGAAAAATGACCTCTGTCATTGCTTCAGTCTTCAGACAGAGTGAGGTGGGTGTGCCCACCCAGCTTCAGGATTCTCATTGGTTCACACTGTACTGTGTCCAGACCCATCTTCGCTAGTTTCTCACTCTGCACATTGGCAGAGAGAATTGAGCTTTAGATGGTCTCCTGGAATGTTTTGTATCAGAAGGCGGGGACTGGCCTGCCTCTGATGTTCAGTGCTTTTATAAGAGCACCTCACAGGTGAAGTGACTAATTTTCTGCATGTTTGTACCTTCATCCAATCATTCTCACCACGTCTTCTGATTTTCACCCATATTCTCAAACTGACCCCTCAGACACAGAGCACCCCCGTCATGCACATTGCTTCACCTTCTATCCTTTCGTTTCTTGGTGTGGCAGAGCTGGCCTCTCCTTCCCTCATGTGTCAGCCCAGCCCAGCCACATAGATGCCTGAGTGGTTCTCCTTTTTACCATGTTGCCCAAGCCAGTTGTAGTTTGCATTCTGATCACTGAGGATCGGAGTGTTGTAACTACCAAGGAAATCAGTCTCTGGGTCTCTGGCACCTGCTCCCAGGTGATTCTGAGAAAGCATTTGGGTCTTTGCAGAGACTTGATCTGAAGTCTGGAGGTACTATCCCCTCTGGTCTGTGGTAGGCATGGTAAAACCACCCAGAGTCCTGACTGATGGACTGTACCTCTGCCATCTCTTCGACACTGGGGTTCATGTGCCCTTCGATAGACCCCAACAGCTGGGAGGAAGCCTAATCCTAGCTAGGCTAGCCCCTATTCTTTAGGACGTCATTTGTAAGCTGGCTAGAATGGGGCTCTACTGTAGTGTTTGATGGCAGCTCCTTGGTCAGGGACAGAACTTTTTTTTTTTAATATATCTTTATTGATTTCAGAGAGAGGAAAGGAGAGGGAGAGAGAGAGAGATAGAAACATCAATGATGACGGAGTCATTGATCGGCTGCCTCCTGCACGCCCCCGACTGGGGATTGAGCCTGCAACCCTGGGCATGTGCCCTGACCAGGAATCGAACCCTGATCACCTTGGATCCTAGGTTGCTACGCAACCGCTGAGCCACCCCTGGCCGGGCACAACATATTTTTCTTAATGTCCAAAGGAAAACAGATTTGCCTTTGGCTCCTGCTGCCTTTTCCCAAAAAGGTCAGACCAAGAGATCATGTGCCACACCTGCTGGCACAGCTGTGGGTCAGAGCCAAGTGTGGAGTGGGAGCCCATTGTTCCACTCAGGTCAGTTTAGGTTTGGTTTTAAGCAGCAGCAGCTTAGCCTCAACCCCCACAGTCCTGTTCACATCACCCCTCTCCCCAGTTCTGCCCTGGGCATCTCCCGTCTCTCTCTCCTCCGCTGCCTAATACCGTACTGGTGATGGCCTTCAGTGTCTTTTCGTTTTGTTTTTGTAACAACAGCTTTACTGAGAGATAATTCACATATCATATAATTACCCATTTAAAGTGTATAATTCAGTGATTGTTAGTGTATGCACACAGTTATACAGCCATCACCACAATCAATTATAGAACATTTTCAACACTAAAAAGAAAAAGAAACTTTGTTTCCATTAGCAGTCACTTCCCACTCCCCCTCACCCAGCCCATGAGAACCACTGATCTGCTTTCTGTCTCTCCGAATTTGCCTGTTCTCGACATTTTATATAAATGGGATCATACATTGTGTGGCCTTTTATGTCTGGCCTTTTTTGTTGTTGTTAATCCTCACCTGAAGATATTTTTTTTTAGAGAGGGTGGAAGAGAGGGAGGGAAGAGGGGAGAGAGGGAAACATCGATGTGAGAGAGACACATCAGTTGGTTGCCTACTGCACGCAGTACCATCCAACCAGGACTGGGAATCGAACCTGGAACCCATGTACATGCCCTTGACCGGGAATCAAACCTGTGACCCTTTGGTGTGCAGGCAGACGCTCTAACCACTGAGCAACACCAGGCAGGGCCTGGCCTCTTTTGCTCAGTATGATGTTTTCAAGATTCATTCATGTTGTACTGTGTGTTAGTGCTTCATTTATTTTTGACTGAGTAATATTCTGTTGTGTGGCTGGACCACATTTCATTCATTCATTCATCAGTTGGTGGATATTTGGGTTTTTCCACTTTTTGGCTATTGTGAATAGTGCTGCTATGAGCATCGATTTGCAAGTTTTTGTGTGGATTTATGATTTCACTTCTCTTGGGTGTATACCCAAGAGTGAAATTACTAGGTCACGTGATAACTCTTTTATTAATGTTTTGAAGGACCTCCAGACTGTTTTCCAAAGTGGATGTATCATTTTACATTCCCACCAGTAATGTATACGAGTTCCAGTTTCTCTGCATCCTCGCCAACACTTATTATTTCCCATTTTTTATAGTAGCCTTTCTTTTGGGCGTGGAGTGGTACCTCATTGCTCTGAACTTTCCCCAACGACGTTAAGCATCTTTTCATGTGCTTATTTGCCATTGTATATCTTCTTTCAAGAAAATTCAGTTCAGATCTTTGCCCATTTTTTAACTGGGTATTTGTCTTTTTATTACTAAGCTGTAAGAGTTCTTTGTTTTTGAAATATGTCTTTTATCAGATACATGATTTGCAAATATTATTTTCTATCTGTGGGTTGTATTTTCACTTTCTTGATGGTGTCCTTTGAAGCGCAAAAGTTTTAAATTTTGGTGAAGCCCACTTTATTGATTCCTTTCTTTTTCCCCTCCTGCTTTTGGTGTTATATCTAAGAACCCACTGCCAAGCCCAAGGTTACTAAGATTTACGCCATGTTTTCTTCTAAGAATTTTATAATTTTAGCTCTTAGATTTAGGTATTTGGTTTATTTTGAGTTAATTTTTATATATGCTATGAGGTAAGGGTCCAGCTTCACTCTTTTGTATGTGGAGATTCAGTTGTCCCAGCACCCGTAGTTGAAGAAACTATTCTTTCCCCCACTGAATGGTTTTGGCACTCTTGTCAGAAATTCAATTAGCCATAGATATGTGAGTTTATTTCTGGACTCTCAGTTCTATCCCATTGATCTATATATCACTCCTTATGTCAGTATCACACTGTCTTGATGACTGTAGCTTTGTGGTAAGTTTTGAACTAGAAAAGTATGAGTCTGTCAACTTTGTTCTTCTTTTTCAAGATTGTGATGGTTAGTCTGGATCCTTTGAATTTCCTTATGAATTTTGGAATCTGCTTGCAGTTTCTACACAGAAACTGGCTGGGGTTCTGGCAGGGATTGCATTGAGTCTGTGGGTTGTCTGGGTTATTTTTGTCTCTTGTTTGCTCAGAGACCTCCCCTACTTTGACCCAGTGCCCTTCCTAAACTGGAGCTGGTGGATTTTCGTCCCTGCGGTGCTCTTCAATGGCTCCTTATGCATTACAGAGGCGCAGACTCCTTGACAGGCCCAGGCTATTGGCCACCTGCTGTCCCAGGTTGCCACACTTCATCCACCCCTCCCCCATCACCTGTCCTTCCTCAGATGTGGTAAACCCACACCCTGGACTCTACCACCAACCCCCTTTCAGACATTCTGTGTTACCTCCAAAATTTGTCAGACTTGAGATGTGCTCTTTGAATTAAAGGTCAGGAGCAGGGAGACTGGGAGCAGAGAACCCAGCTCCCCAAAATAACTCAGAGATGCATTTTTCCTGTTGAAAGAAGAGAGAGCTATGATGTTGCTGTCCTCAAAGCAAGGAGAGGGAGACCCTCCACCTTCTTCAGATTTTGTCCTGAAAAGGCACCAGCCACCCACAGCTCTGGCCTGCCTTGGGGATTGGCCTTACCACCTGTCCTTCCTTACCCCTCAAGGACCCTCAGATTCACCCCTTCCCTTGATTCCACAGCTACCACCTTGCCTAGGCCACCATTACCTCTCCCTGGGCCCAGCCTGAACTCTCTGCCCACCATCCTGGTTCCCTCTGTTGGCTCCTCAGGCCATCCTATTTCAGATAGATAAGACATTCCATAAGACATTTGTCTGGTTGAAAATCAAAGGTGAGAAGCCTTCTGTCCTCCCTTTGGCCCCAAGAGGCACAGTGGATTTGCTCCCAGAAGGCCTTCCCTTGTGCATGTTTAAGCAGAGACATCTATGCATATTCTCTCCTTCCTGTTTGCATGAATGCCAGGGTGCAACATACATGTGCTTTGTCGAACACCTTGTTCATTTCACATTGTAACTTGGAACTTGAGGTGCAGCGTCCCTGGTCCCTCGAGTGATCTCTACTGTAAGTTATCAGCCAGTCCTTCCTGGTTGAGTTAGCATTGTTGATGATTTTGCTGTTACAAGATGTTTATGTTTTCACATGCTCCATATACCTCTAGGATGCTTTTCCTAGGAGTGTAGTTTCAGGGCCAAGGATTCCTACACTGGCCATCTCTGTAGATATGGCTGACTTGGAGAGACTTTAGCAATAGAGAATCAGCAGGTCCCACTCCCACACTTGAACGACTTGCAGGGGCTTCCCACTGCAGAAGCGAGTGCAGCCTCTGCCGCCCTCATCCTGCTTCCCTTTGCTCCAGCTGGAATGGACACCCCCGCCCCCCTTGTAGCCCCCTGTGGTTCCCTGTGGTCCCAGAGAGGCCTGGTGGATCTTTGAATTAACTTGAGAGTGGTGAACACGGGGCACGTCTGAGATAACAGTCACATTCCTGCCTCTTTTTCCTGCTGCCATCTGCTTGTTCTTCGGGTCCGTCCTCAGTGGTGCTTCCACTGGGGCTTTTCCACCCATGTAGCATCAGTCTGGTTCCCCTGCCCCCCGTGACTCTGACAGCACCCATGCTGTCTCTTTGTGCCTTTCATCCCCAGTTCATTTGTGCTCAGGTGACACCCTTCCTCTGCCCACCCCCAGCCACAGGTCACTGGAGAGCTCTTCTTGCCAGAGACCAGCCTCTCTCCTGGCCCTGGCCTCTCTTAGGCCATCAGTAAATATTTGCTGAGGGACTTAAGGAGAGATTGAGCCAGGTCACCCAGCCAAGATGCACTCATTCACAGTGGGTGTGTGCATGCAGGGTGCCACCCAAGCACAGATATCCAGGGGCCTCCCCCCCCAGGCTGTGTCCTGTTATATCAGCATGGCCCACTTATATCAGCAAGTCTCAAGTAAATTCAAACAATCCTTCCCTAGGAATTACAGAATGACTTAGACCGGGAAACAAGCAGTTTACAAGAGCTGGAAGCTCAGAAACAGGATGCCCAGGACCGCCTGGATGAAATGGACCAGCAGAAGGCCAAGCTCCGAGACATGCTGAGTGATGTTAGGCAGAAGTGCCAGGACGAGACTCAGATGGTGAGTCCCACCCATGCCCAGGATGGGGAGGGAGCTTCCTGAGGGCTTCTCTGAGCTCACGATGACCTTGAAAGACAATGTGAAGAATCCTGCTGTTTTAATAGAATAGTTGGGCATATCATTTGGAAAAGTGTTCACCCATTTGAGGCTTGACCTCAGTATCACCTGCCAAGTTATAGGTGTGAACAGCTTCGATCCCCATGAACCTGTGTATGGAGACAACACACCCTGTCCCATGCCCAACAGCATGAGTGTGCAGCACAGCTCTCTCCTTCCTCTGCTGTCTTCACTGCTTATTACAAACCAGGAAGGCCGTAGCCTCAGCAGATTTTAAAACCCTCAGGCCTCTACAGGGATGTTTGGCCCCTAGGGACAGATTGCCTATGCTTGTTCCAGCTTGAGCTTGAGTTCCTCTTTATCCCAAAGGGACTTTCTGTCAGTCACATGGGGTGAGCATGTCTGCCTTGTTTCTTTATTTTGGGCCTAGAGTAGGACGTGTGAGGAAGTCAGGTGTCCAGCCTCCCTGTGTTAGCTTGTTCCAGGACCGTGAACTAAGAATTCTCCCTTGGAGCCATATTTCATCTTGTTTCAGATTTCCTCATTGAAGACCCAGATCCAGTCACAGGAATCTGACCTGAAGTCCCAGGAGGATGACCTGAACCGGGCCAAATCGGAACTGAACCGGCTGCAGCAGGAAGAGACCCAGCTGGAGCAGAGCATTCAGGCTGGAAAGGTTCAACTGGAAACCATCATCAAGTCCCTGAAGTCCACTCAAGATGAAATCAACCAGGTATCTCCTTGGGAACAGGCCCTGCCAAGGCCTGCTATGGCCTGGGGTCTTCTGCCAAGCAGAGCAGCTGCCGTGAGCTCTCATGTTGATGTTTGACTGGGCGGGGCCAAGTGTCTACCCTGAGGCCTCTTATTCCCTTTGCTTTCACTCACCTCACTTGCGTCCTACTGGTCTGGAGGTTAAGTGCTGAGAACCCCCAGTGTGTGTTCCAGTATCATGTTGACTTTAGCCTCACTGTCTTTCCCCTTCCCTGCGTGAGCACACCTCATTTGCAGGGAGTGGGCAGGGGCAGAATGAAGGGCATTAAATTAATGGCTTACTGGGAGAGAGCCTTGGGTTTAGGAAATGATCTTGCCAGCCTAGTCCTCGCACAAGCAAGAGTGTCAGAGTCAGAGACATGTCCCAGCGCCTCTCTGTCCCTGAAGACTATTAGAAGACTATTGCATCGAAGTGGCTGCACCCTGTAGTGAGCATTGTCGAATTCAGGGCCCTCCTCCAGTTCTTCAAGCTGTCTGGGCAGCCCCTCCCCATCCTGCCCCAGTGCAAAGGCCATATGTCCTACAGCGTTGCTTACCAGCAGAAGGAGAGCTCTCTTCCTGCCCCGCTATATGTGACAGCCATAGGACTCCCTGCTGGTCCTTGGGTGTCCCACCCAAAGAATGGGGTTGACGTGTGCCCTCAGCAACATCGAAATGGCTATTTTTGTTTCTTTTCTTAACTAAAAAGAGCTCTTTGTTCTCTTTGCCAGTTTACAGACAAAACTTGATCACAAACATGTACTGGGGGGGATTTAATACCCAAATTGTGCTTTGTTGTCAACATCTGTAGGATTATATTAAATCTTTTTAGAATTTGTAAAAACTATATAGGAGTCAAGTATAAGTGTAGGTTATTAATAATGATGATAACAATAACTGCTGCTTATTAATGCCCACCCTGCCAGACTCTTGTTTTACTTTTGATTTCCAATGGTCCACTTTGGAGAAGAAACAGAGAGGTTAGGTCACCAGCCTGAGGTCACGCTGTGTGTACGAGACATTTAAAGTACATGCCTGGGTCTGTCTGACCTCATAGATTGTCTTCCTTTCCTGGCCCTCACATGCCTTCTCAAGGACAAGGAGGATCAAGTGGATAATAAAAACCCCATAAGAGAGAATCACTGTCTAATGTCACTTTGAACAGATTGTGAATCTGGGTTTTGTCTAATTTCAGTTTGTTCAGAATTGAAAAATGTTTCTTTGAACTCATGCCTCTCTCAGGGGCTGGGGATACAAAGAGGTTTCCTGGGGCCATGAGAAGGGCCTTGTTTTGGTTTATGAGGAGTCTCACTTCTTGTAAACATGGTGACAGGGGTCGCCTACTCCTTAGATGGGTAATTTAGTTACCCATGTAAATTGCTCGGGGTTATATGGTAGGAGAAGAACATGTCTTGCTTGAGACTTTTGCTAAACCCCACTTTATGCAAGTAATGTCTTTGTTGTGCAGGCAAGAAGCAAACTTGCCCAGCTGCACGAAAGCCAGCAGGAAGCCCACAGGAGCCTGGAGCAGTACGACGAAGCGCTTGATGGGGCCCACGGCGCCAGCCTGACCAACTTAGCTGACCTGAGTGAGGGTGTCTCCCTCACAGAGAGGGGCGGTTTTGGAACCATGGTAAAGGTCGAATAAATGTATTCTAGTCCTGGGACTAGGTCCCACATTGGGATCCGAGAATGCCCCTCCTACTCAGTTCGGCACTTGCCAGCTTTGTTCTATCCAAGTGCAGGGTGTTTCTCATTTTCACGGCTGCTTTGAGAGTCCCCACCAGCCCTGCAGCCTGGTGTATGTGGCCATGCTCTGTACGGGACAAAGCCTGGATAGGCCTGACTCCTTTGTAAAACCACTTTTTTAAAGACTTCCATCTCCATGGGCCAACCACCCAAATACAGAAGGCTTCCCAAACTTAGCCAAACTTGGATCAGTCTTCCAAGTTGTGAAACCCACATCCTACTAATGGAGGGGCTAAGGGAATGTGTTTGTCTGTTTCCACAAGGAGTACCTTGAAAATCAAATGTATTGATAAAGATCAAGAAAATAGCCCTCCTGGGACATTCTGTCTCACCTATGAATTGGCCTCTGTTCTGAAATTTTGGTTACGTTTGAAATCTCGGGTCTTGAGTCCAAACCTCATGACCCTGGGCACCCTGATCAAGGCCTGAGGGGCCATCGACCTCTTAGGTTGCTGTGGGCTCTCAGGCTGCTGGCATCCAGGAGGTGTTACTTTTTCTGCAGATTGTCACGTCTCCCTGTTCCCACCAGTCTACTTTTGTAGCCTTTAGCCCTGGTGTGTGTTGTTTCCAATTTAGTCTGGCTAAGGAGAGTGTCTCTGTGCTCTTGAGGGCGCCAGTGGGACGTGGTTGGTCTTGATGGATTTTTGTGTGCTTTGCTCCCAAAGCCTTTAGCAGCTCACCCTGCACTGCATCTCTCTTCCAGGGCTCCCCCTCCAAGCCCTCTTTCTGCTCCAGGCCCTGTTTGCTTCCTGGATTCCTTTCCTCCTCGTAATAGTACAGCCTTTCTCTCTCTCAAGACTTGGTTCTTTATGTTCATTCCTTGACATGTTTCTTTTCTCAGTAGCCAAGTACTCAGTCCCAAGAATTTATGAGGAAGCTGAGCCTTCTTCCCCACGCTGCTTAGAATATGCTGGTGGTGTTCTCATCTGTCTCTTATCTCTGGCCATCACTGCTCCCCTCAGCCATTCAGATTCCTCATTCTTGTGGAATTGTAAATGGGTGACAGTTCCTTCTCCACTCTTGGGCCCATCGTCAGCTTGAATGTAGTCAGTGAACATCTGTTCTTCATGAACTGCGTGGGGCAGAAGTTCCTGCCTGGTGTTTGGCTCCGTCTGTGTGCATTTCAGCTTCACAGCCCTGCTCTTACTTCCCCCACCCCTGTCACTGGTCCCCTCGCATGGCTTTCAGCTTCTCTGGTTCTGTCCTAGTTCAGGGAACAACCTTGCTCTTAAACTTTTTGGCAGGTTTTGATAAAATTGGTTTCCTTGGATAAAGTTGGCAGTGAAGTGGCAGTTTGCAAGCGGCCAGTGATTTCTCCCCCCACCCCCACCCCCACAGATGTTTTTATCCTTCTTTATTTTTGTTTTCCTAAGCGGAGCAGCGTTTACATGGTAGTCAATTCATCTTGGAATGTTGACGTCAGATATGTTACATAGAAACTTGCAACTGGTGTCTGAAAGAAAAACTATTTATCTTGTATAAATACACTTTTTAAAGCATTTTTTGGGTTTGTTTCCATTTCTTCGTAAACACTTTGAAGAGGGCTTTTTATTTACTCCCATACATTTCAAGACTGCTCCAAAGGAGAGAACTCTTAGTTCTCTTCAAGGGGGGTGAAAGTGAGCGGTTTAGTCCCAAGGTTAGTGTAACTATAGAGCTGCATCCAGAACTTTCTAAGCCTCGGCACTTCTACTAAAATTACTAAGTTTAGTTTTAAGCTCATACTGTGTTACTTTGTCCAAGAGACACAGGATTCTTAAATCCATAATCATGTCTTCTCTCTAATCAGATGATGAATATACTGACCTCTTGCCCTTGATGTCAATACCCAACCAACGTGTCTAGTAGAGTAGGTTATAAGTCATCCTGGACTTAAGCCTTGCGGAGAACTCATCCTTAAAGACTGGGTTGTCTGTCACCTCTAGCCCCAGTGACACATGGGCGCCAGCGTTATCGACACTCCAGAGCTGATTATTAAATAGGGATTTTGTAAGCTGGTTGTTCAACTTTTAATAACTTGAAATCGGCCACAGGAATTGGCAGAAGCTCCCCATCAGGACTCTTTTTCAGAGAGCTGGTTCACTAGCAACCCCCTGCCCAACCCCATCTAAAGGAAAGGAATGTCATAGAAACCCCTTTGATGCCCTTTCACAGTTGTCATTTCTATTTTCTATGGAGTACAAAACTTGAGACTGGTCACTGAACTTATTGTTTGAAGGTATTTTACCTCTGCCAAGGGACGCGTATCACTCACCCCATGCTGGTCTGCTGCACTCGCATCTTCCAAGTTGGCAGATGGCTCAGTTCTCGTGGATGGGGGAGGTTATGGCGTCTCTGTACCAGGGGAAATCTAGTTTTTTGCTCTGAATCTGTGAAATGGAATCCAAACCCCCAGTGGTTACCCTAACCACATGAATCCTGCCAGGGTCTTCTGAGGCTTCTCCTTTGAAGGGGAGGGCGCAATGGCTGCCTCAGGGAAATAATTGCCCCTGAGAGAGAGTGCAGACCTTACTTTCAGTTCAGGGTGCTCACGGCTGGAGCCCCCAGAATCATTCTTTTCTTTGCCATTGTCCACTGATATTTGGCGGTCTTCCAAGTGATGATGGAAAACATTTTTAAAAAGCAAACAAAAAAAAACACACAAAAAACCAAAAAAAAATAAAGCAAACCAAAACAAAGACGTCCAGCCAACTTGTAAATGGGTGCCGATTAAAAATGAAAGAAACTTCTATTCTGAGGCCAGGCTGTCATTCTTAACTCCCTGCTTCGTCCATGTTGTCAGCCCTCTTGATCCTTCTAGAGCAGGTATCTTGCCCCATGGTACAGTTCTAGAAGCTTATTTCCCCCCTGGCCTCCTGGTTTCCTTAGATTAGGACTCCATCCTATTTTCTGTATCTGAGAGCCCCATTAGGTGCTCCTTGGATACCCATCTTGCAGTCATTAGCACCACAATGTCCTTACAGAACCGCGCTCTGCCTTGAGACGTGGTGTTTGCAGACCTCTGTACTTACTTGCCTAAGACCCTGCTGTGGTTTCCCCACCTTGGGAAGGTTTCCCCACCCTGGCTGGAGGCTCCAGATAATCTTTCCCAGGTAAGAAAAATTGCTTCATATTCATTAGAGGCCAGGGTTATTGGTTCGTTTTTCCAAAGCCCATGGCTCCTGTTAGCCCGGTGCCTTTAAGACCTGTTTGGCCCCCTGAGGTGGACCGGCTCATGTGGTAGGAAGCCTTGTCAGGAATCTTCCTTTGGCACTTTTGATGTCATTTCCCTGTAACCACTGTTTGTATTTTGATTGAAGCTCTAGCTCTTTCATTTGGTTTTGGTCGGTTGGAATAATGGATTCATGTGCTAGCCCCATAGATGGCAGCACATTCGCCAGAGACAGGGAGGACCGTGTGCTTTTTAATATCACAGTGAAACTTTCATGTTTTCACTGAGGATGTGTCTTTATTAACCAAAACACATTTAGTGTTTTTAAACCAAATGCATTGTTCCTATGTATACTGCACCCCCCCCCCCAGCTATTTCCACTATAAAAATGTACTCTTCAAAAGCAAATCTTTCTTCTGATTTAAATATGCTTGTTTGTTTCTAGAAATAAGCACTTTAAAAAAAAATGCAAAGTAGTGTGTATGCTCTAGTAGTTCTAACTGCATAAGTACTCACTTCCTCCCAGGATGTAAATAGCCAGCATATATGTTTCTTGGTGTGGAAACAGCATGTTTTTAAATGCCCACACACTCTCTGAGATAAAGATGACTGAGGGAGGTCACACCTTTGAAGAGTCCCGTGCTGCAGTTGGGTGGCTTTTTATATTTAATTTTTGAGATTTCAAAAAATGTGATTTTTTTTCTGTCTCAATGATTTTTAAAAAAAATTCTGATTGTGTTAAAATACACATAACAAAATTTACCATCTTAACCATTTTTAAGTGTGCAGTTCAGTGTCATTAAGTGTAGCCATCACTACCATCCATCTCTAGAACTTTTTCATCTTCCCAAACTGAAACTCTGTCCCCATTAAACACTCACTCCCCACTCCCCCTCCTCCAGCCCTTGGCACCCACCATTCTACTTTCTGTCTCCATGAATCTGACTACTATAGGGACCTTATATAAGTGGAATCATGTAATATATGTCCTTTTTTGACTGACATATTTAACTCAACACAATATGCTCAAGGTTCATTCATGTTGTAGCATGTGTCAGAATTTCTTTCCTTTTTGAAGCTGAATAATACTCCATTGCATGTATATACCACATTTTGTTTATTCATCCATCAGTGGATGCTTGGGTTGCTTCCACTCTGATTTTTAAATAAACTTATTTTAGAAGAGTGTTAGACTTACAGAGTAATTGCCAAGGTGGTACAGAGAGTTTCCATATACCCCACACCCACTTCCCCTATTATTAACATCTTATATGGCACATTTGTCACAACTAATGAATCACTGTTGACACAATATTATTAACTAAGGTCCATCTTCAGTGATTAAAAATAAATTATTCTCTTTAGGGTCATAGCACTTAAAAATTATGAGTTAGGTATAGAATTCTGTACTTTGCTTTAAATCTGAAATAATAAAATCCCTGTCCTGTCTCTTCACAAATTTTAGGATGATCCTTTCAAAAATAAAGCCTTGTTATTTAGCAACAATGCCCAGGAATTACATCCGGATCCTTTCCAGGCAGAAGATCCCTTCAAATCTGACCCGTTTAAAGGAGCTGATCCCTTCAAAGGTATTTCACTGGCTCCCACTCTCTCACTGAAAGACTGTTTAGTTTGTGCCATTTAGGGTTGTTCAGTGACCTAGAGTAGTTGGGAGATACTACCCTCTGAAGTGCAGGAAGAAAGGAATTCTCTGAACCTCATGGCCCTTTTGGGTTTTCACTTCACCCAGTTAACTGAAGAGCTGAGGCCTTGGGGTGTGGTGTGGTGGCACGAGCCCATGGCTTGCTCAGATCTTAGACTCTTCGCACTTCAGTTTCCATCCACCAGTAGGGTGGCACATTTTTTCGTCCACTCGAAGGATTAGTAAGATAATCAGATACAGTAATGATTATGAAACTACCTAGTGAATGACAGATCCCCACATAAGTCTGAGGTCTTAACTGGTGGGTTTACCTAGAGCCAGGCAAGTCAAAAATAACTAAGAATTTCTAGAAACAAGATTTCCTAAGTTTCTCCGTCTTTTTCAGAGCAAAACAGTATTTCCAGGAAGGCTATCTATACATTTCTGAGAAAAATGCCAAGGCAGGGAATGGTAACTGGAGCCTTTAAAGTTGCAGATTTGGAGTGAAGCCCCTTAGGTCCCTGGGGCTTAGGAACCAGGCAGCTCATCATGGCTCCAGGGCAGGCCACGTGATTGAGAATGGACAGTCCTGGGTCCCCTGTTCTTATAGCTGAGGGATATGAGGGGGAGATGTGAGATTGGAGTGGCACATGGTGTAGGAAGAGAAGAGTGAGTCCTGGCTTGTATGTTTTCTCTGACTCTGGCTCATGTTGAGCAGCCAAAATACCTTTCATTTCATCTTAAATGTCTTAGCCATAAAAAACTGCCTCAGCCAGTGGCCTTCCCTGCTCTCCCACTTTGATATGCCAGGGTCATTTCTACTGTAAAGCTAAACATTTCTCTCTCCTCTAATCTAGGTGACCCGTTCCAGAATGACCCCTTTGCAGAACAGCAGACAGCTTCCACAGGTAAAAGCCTTTGTTAAGACAGGTTTCATGGACTCATCCTCAGAATAGCCCCGTTCCTAGTGCAATTTGAGGGCAGTGTAAAACACCTTCCAGTCTCCACCAGGTCCCCCACCACATGGCAGCAGGGAAGTTTATTTCTGAAGGAAAGTGGCAGTGACATTGTCCTTCCCTTTCACAGTCTGGTGCCCTTGTTGCCAGTCTCCCAACAGAACTAGAAACGGAGCTCTTGGTAGCTAGGCGGTTGTTGCATACAACAACTTAGTCACTTGTACCTGTTTGTGTCACCTATGGCAGCTTCATGGGGTCCTGTGTAGTACGCGCACATGGCAGGACTTCCATCTATACATTCCAAGAGTGGCAGCATGTACATGGGGAAGGTCAGTCACCTGCATTGCACAAAAGCCTAGTGTCTTGTTCCCTCCTGGTGATGGTGGCTTCCCCCTTCTCCAGTCACCATGCCTGCACCCCACATTTGAGGGGAGTGAACACACTGTGGTTGTGGTGTTAGGATCACTTTGCCTATTTATGTTTTTTCTTTATTAATTTTTTTAGTGATGTAAAATTCACATAACACATAATTAACAATTTTAAAGTGAACAAGTCACTAGCATTTAGTACACTGCCAATGTTCTGCCACTACTACCTCTATCTAGTTTCAGAAAATTCCCGTCACACCAAAAGGAGACTCCATTCTCATTAGCAGTCACCTCTCCATTTGCTCTTCCCCAGGCCCTGACAACCACTGATCTGCTTCTCTGTTTCTATGAATTTGTCCACATTGTTTATTTTTGTTATTTTTAAAATTGGTTTTATTGAGTGGTATAATTTACACACGACGAAATTTACCAATTTTAATTATATAATGAGATGAGTTTGTTTTTTTGTGTTTTTTTTTTAAATCCTCACCAGAGGATATTTTTTTCCATTGCTTTTCAAGAGAGAGTGGAAGGGGAACAGAGGTGGGGGGACATCAATGTGAGAGAGACACGTTGATTGGTTGCCTGACCAGGGCTGGGTATTGAGCCTACAACCAGTGTATGTCCCCTTGGCCAGAATCGAACCTGGGACCCTTCAGTCTGCAGGCCAGTGCTCTGACCACTGAGCCAAACCGGCCAGGGCATGAGTTTGGTTTTTTTAATTGATATTTAGAGAGAGGAAGTTGGGGGGAGAAACATCCATCGGTTGCCTCCTGCACCCTGGGTATATGCCCTGACTGGGAATTGAACTGCCACTTTTTGGTGTTTAGGATGATGCTCCAACCAACTGAGCCACACTGGCCAGGGCGAGAAGAGTTTTGACAAATGAGTACAGTCCTGTGGGATAATGAACATTCCCATTATCCTGAAAGGTTCCCTTGTGCCTCCCATTTCCAACTCCCCAGGTCTCTAGCAACTGCTGACCTGCTCTCCCTCACTGTGGTTTTTACCTTTCCTAGAACTTTATCTAAATGGCATCAGTCAGTTATGTGTTCTAAGCATAATGTTGTTTATTCATGGTTCAGCCTTTTCCTCACTTTCCAAAACACTTTCTAGATCCATTTGGAGGAGATCCTTTCAAAGAAAGTGACCCATTCCGTGGCTCTGCCCCTGATGACTTCTTTAAGAAACAGACAAAGAATGACCCGTTTACCTCAGACCCATTCACGAAAAACCCGTCCTTACCTTCAAAGGTGAGTGATGTGGGAAGGCGGAGGTGCTACCTGTGTGTGCATTGTGCCTGTGTGAAGGAAGCCTGTTCTTATCTTCCCCTATGGTTTGAGTCAGGACTCCATCATTTGAACTATGCTCTCTAAGCCTGACGATTGTGGGCAGTGTGGTTCTCTAGCAGCTAGGTCACCAGCCAGGTCTCATTACTGATGGCTGGGTGGCTGTACCTGCAGGTCCCTGTGAGGATTGTCCTGTGAAACAGGGTGTCACATCCAGTGGTCCCTGGGGAGCCCAAGTAAGGAGGCAGCTATGAACAGCTATCATTCCTCTGACCTTTTCTGTGCCCCTTCAGCTCAGGCCCATCTGCTGGGTTCTCTGCCCTATCCCTGCCCCAACTGCAGTTCTGTCTCCCAACAAAGACAAAACAAAACAAAGCACCACAGACTTCCACACACCACCCTTGCCTCCACATGACCACCCCTGCTGTTTTCCTAGTGCCCAGCACTGACAGCGACATTGGAGTCAGTCTGCCTCAGTGGGTCCCGGTCACAGCAGGAGGAAGCCCCGACCCACAGCCTGGCCACACTTAGTGTGAGGCAAATATTACCCCCACCCCCTGCCTCGGCATCTAGTAAACCATGCATTTTGCACAACATTAGGCCCAACAGACTGGGTTAAATTGGTGTCATCTAGGATTTCAAAAGCAAAAGCAACTTTTTGTATTGAATAGAGAATTTTTGCGACTATGTGAGGATGGTTTATAACCTCCCTTAGTGTTCTAGGCTGCATCTCTGTCCCCACCTTATACATTCTCTGGTTTTCCTCTACTCCATGGACCTATGAGTCTGCACCACCAGACCCAGAGTTCCTTGAAGGCAGGGGTTGATTTGTAACATTTCTGTCTATAGGACCTGTCACGGGATCCCCTTTTTTCTGGGTTTGACAATCCTCTTATTCTTTATCAATTTTGCTATCTTTTCTGCAGACCAACTTTTGGCTTTGTTAATTTTCTCTTCTGTTTGTTTTCTGTTTCACTGATTTTTGCCCTTTATTATTTCCTTCCTCTTATTTTGGGTTAGTACATTGTTGTTCTAACATCTTAAGATCTAACCTTAGGCCATTGATTTAGACCTTTTTTTCCTAATGTGTTAAAAGCTATGCATTTCCTCTAAACGCTGCTTTCCACACATTTTGATATGTTGTATCTTCATTGTTATTCAGTTTGAGATATTTTCTAGTTTCCCTTGTGATTTCTCTGTTGAACCATGGATTATTTAAAATGCACTTTTTGTTTCCCATTACTTTTTTTTTTTCTTTAGGTATCTTATAATATTGATTTCTAATTAATATCTGTTGTTATTAGAGAACATACTTGTATGTTTTCAATCCTTATAAATTTACTGAGACTCATTTTATGGTCTGAGTTGGTGAACATATTGCATACGATTAGGAAGAATGTCTTTAGCTATTGGGTGTCATGGTCAATAAATGCCAGTTAGGTCAAAGTGGTTGATAGCATTATTCAGGTCATCTATGTCTTCACTGTGTTTGTTTTTTAGCTCTTCCAAGAGTAGGGTGTTAAAATCTCCTATTATTGTGGAATTGTTTATATCCCCCTTAATTCAGTCAGGTTTTGCTTCATATATTATGAAGCTCTGTCAGGTGCCTATACATGTATGATTATTGTTTGATGCAGTGACCTTTTTATCATTATAAAGGGTCTCTTATTTTCCTCAGGTTATATCTTTATCTTGAAATCTTATTTTATCACACATTTGAAGTAGCTACTATATCCTCCTTTTGCTTACTGTTTACACCGTATATGTTTTTTAATTGATTTACTTTCAACCTATTTGGTGTTTACATATGAAGGATGTCTTTTGAGCTGAGTATGTAGTTGGGGCTTGCTTTTCTATCCAGTCCGGAAATCTCTGCCTTCTAAATAGAGTGTCTAGTCTAGTCCCTTAACATTTAATGTAATTATCAATATGGTTGGATTTAAATCTAGTATTTTATTATTTGCTTGCTTTTTTTTTTTTAAATCCTCATCTGAGGATATTTTTTCCATTGCTTTTTCAGAGAGTGGAAGGGGGAGAGAGAGAGACATCGGTGTGAGAGACCCACATCGATTGTTTGCCTCCTGCATGCTCCCCTACCGGGGTTGGGGATGGAGCCTGCAACCAAGGTACTTGCTTGCCCTTGACCAGAATCAAACCCGAGACCCTTCAGTCCACAGGCCAATGCTCTAACACTGAGCCAAGTCAGCTAGGGCTATTTGCTTGCTTTTAATCCTGTTTGTTTTATACTTGTTCACCCTTTCCTGCCCCCTTTGGAGTATTTGAGTGTTTTCTAGAATTTCATTTACTTGTCTCTTTTGGCCTTTTAGCTGTACCTGTTTTTATTATTTTTTAGAGGTTGCTTTACCGTATACTTTTTATAGGCTACTTGGAGTTAACACATTGTTTTCGGGTAGTTTTTATCGCGCGCTCTATTACCAGTCAACGTAAAACATATAAATACGTTTCCCGCATACAATGTGTATATCATTTAATGTAAAATGTAGAAAGCTTGTAACCATATAAGGTCCATTTATCCACCTCCCCTCAACTAGCAGTATCTCTTATGTTATAGCTGTCCTGTGAATGTAGAACATCAATGTATTATAAAGTCAGTAAGACAGTGTTATAATTTTTGCTTTAATTCATTGTATATATTTTAAAGAAACTTTAAAGAGGAAAAAGTGGTCTGTGATTTTTACCCATAGATTTACCATTTCTAACATTCTTCATTCCTCTCTTAAGGTCCGAATTTTCCCTCCAGTTAACATTTTCCTTCAGCCTTTGTCACTTCTTGTAATACTGGTCTACTTTGTTGTCTGTCATTCTTGAAGTGTCTTTGTGCCCAACCTAGTAGTATTTTTTATCACTTTTGGCACTTTTAGGATGTTGCTCCACAGTCTTGTGACCTTCATTGTCCTTGATGAGAAATCACCTGTCTTTTTGATTGTTGTTCCCCTGTATGTAATGTGTCGTTTTTCCCTGGATGCTTTAAAGACCCTTTCCTTATCTTTGCTTTTCATTAATTTGACTGTCAAGTGTCTGGATGTAGTTTTCTTTGTATGTATGCTGTTTGGGGTTTGCTGAGGTTCTTAAATCTGTAAATTATGTCTTTCACCGAGTTTGGCAAGTTTTCAGCCATTATATCTTCAAATTTTTTTTTCTACCCTGTTGACTCTCTTTCCTCTCTTTGTGAGTTTATGGTTACACATGTATTAGACTTTTTGCTATGTTCCCACAAGTTTCTAAAACCCAGTTTTCTTTTTCTTTTTTTCTTCAGATTGGGAATTTCTATTAATCTATCTTCAACTTCACTCACTTTTTTCTCTATCATTTGTTGTTCAGCTAACCTAGTGAAGGTATTTCAGATATTATACTTTTAAGTTTTAGAATTTTTATTTGTTTCTTTTGTACAATTTCTATTTGTCTACTAAGGTCTCTCTATCTTTTTATTCAAGCATATTTTCCTTTATCTCTCTGAGCACAGTTATCACTCTTTGAAAGTTGTTGTCCTCTGAGAATTCCAACATCTGGGTCATCTTGGGATTGGCTCCATTGATTGTCTTTTCCCTTGAGAACTGGCCACATTTTTCTGGTTCTTGTATATTGAATCATTTAGAAATGTATCCTGTGCATCATGGGTGCTCTGTTGTGGACGCTGGATTTTGTTACATTTCTCCAAAGAGCTTGGTGGTTTTGTTTCACTAGGCATTAACTTGGTGAGATTCACACTTCACACTCTCCCTCTTTTACCTGTGGTTTTCATTCCTGTGGCCTTAGCTGTAGGCTGCTGTCAGTCTGCAGGGGTAAGTAAGCCTGAGACTTGGGCAGAGCTAATCATGGAATTTGGGGCTTCCATTCTCTTCCTCTCCTTTCTGGATTCCTGTCCCTTTCCCATGGGTGTGACTGTCCTAGGCCTCCATCCTCTGGTCTTCAGGCCAGGAACATGGCATTTTTTTAATTGAAGTCTTAGCCTCCCTATACTCTCAGACTATAGCTGTCAAAATGGAAAACTCAACCTTGTACAGTACATGGGTTTGAACTACGCAGGTTCACTTATTCTATTTGTAAGTTGTTCACGGGTCAGTTATAATTTTGACTTGTGGTTGGGAATTGGCATATGTGGAGAGTGGACCGTATTTATACACTGATTTTTCAACTATGTGGGGGATCAGTACCCCTAATACTTACGTTGTGCAGGGGTCAACTGTACTATTTTTTCTGAGCCTTCAGGTGGTTGTTGTTGTTATTTTTTAATTGAATTTTGTTCAGAGTTTATAGGTATTATCTACAGGAAGGGGTCAGTCTGTTGGGGTTTTACTCTGCTGAGGTTTGGTTTTAATGGTTTTATCCTCCCCAAGGCCCAGCACCAGATATGGTGCATGTAGATGTCAAGAAAATTTGAGGTTGAATAAGTGGACTGTGCAATAAACAAACTGCTTTTCACTCTTTCTTTTTACTCAGCTCGACCCCTTTGAATCCAGTGATCCTTTTTCATCCTCCAGTGTCTCCTCAAAAGGATCAGGTGAGACTGATGGTTTATTTTCCTATTAACTCTTCCTTAGGCAGTGGAAGGAGCCCACCCAGTTAATGATTTCATTTCCAAAACTGGTGTGTCTAAAGTGTTTATATTATTAGTCAGTGGCATCCAGACCCTCCTTGCCTGAGGCAGTGCAGCTAGAGCTCCCCATGGCTGCTCATCTTCCCAAGTAAGTGCTAGCATCTTTCTGGAAAGGAAGCTCAGCAGTAGGAATTAATTCAGTAATAACCAACATTATTAGTTACTCTTTACTCATTCCTCTGTATAAATCTTTGGTTTGTACCTTGGAAGCTTTCCTAAAAGAATCCAAAGTTTGATTGAGGGTACTGGCTTTTGCATCAAGGGAGAGGATCATTTGCGGATTACCCCTTGCTTTTGGGAATAGGCCCTGCCTGTTCCTGCTGCCTTGCTAAGCTCACTTATTGGTTATATAGTTTGATATTATAGGTGGGCATGGGGGTTACCAGGCAAATCACCCCACCAAAGAGAAAGCTCAACAAAAACCTCTACCCATGGGTGACTCCCCTATATCAATCGTGTGGGTGGTGGATTACTGTTGAATGGCTCCTCTTCTCCCCTCCTAAACCAGTGGGACAACAGGCATCACCCTGTCCAAATGCATGGCCCCAGCAAACAAATGTGGCTTCCTGGATCTCCTGCTTCCAGGACTGTTGAGTACCCAGAGGCAACACTTCCCCTTGACCCCAGGAAGCGTGTCCTGGGATGCCCTGTAACTCTGCCTCTGTTGGTGCTGCTTGCAGGTCACTTTGGAACTTTAGACCCCTTTGGAAGTGGGTCCTTCAATAGTGCTGAGGGCTTTGCGGACTTCAGTCAGATGTCCAAGGTAAAGCCCCTCCCATGGAACACCTCTGCCAGGGTAATTGTACCTCTTGTTGTGGTCTTCTCATGGCTGCCAGGTGTAGTTGTTAATACCACATATGTATTTCCTTTTTACCGGTCAAACTCTGAAATGCACCCTCACTAGGCCATGAGTCAGCAAACAAGGTCTAGAAAGTACCTGTGACTGTGATTAGAACCATTTCCCTTCCTCTGACCTAAACTGCCCAAGCCCCCAATCCTTTCTGAGGCTGGAACCATGGACCACAGGCTGGCGGGTGGGAGGTGTCTGGAGGAAGTGGGCTAAGTGTGTAGAGCTGCCTTGGACAGTACCCCAAAGGGTTTGGAAAGTGAGAGCCCAGTGAATAAATCCCTAGGTGAAAAGTGAACTTCAAGACAGACAACATTCACGTGTCGGCTGGACATTGTATCTTTGTGGCCATAGGTACATTAATTGACTACGGATATAGTCCTGGATGGTGCCAGAGTGCTGTGGAGAAGGGCTCGGGGGAAAGCTGAATCTTTAATGTAGCAAGAAGTCAGTAGATCATGTCCAGGATGGATAGATCCAGAACTAGCGGTAGAAGCCTGTGATTACTGAGGTAAATTCCAAAAGATACTGCTAAGAAGTTGAAAACATTGGCCTTGGCAAGTGGGAAAGGCAACAGGCTGAGGGTCTTCTGTTCTTTTTATAACCTTTAGAGTCCCTTGGTTTTAACTATGAGCATGTGTTTCTTTGAAGAATTATGGAAAGCATTAGGCGTGCTCTGTCTTGGCCTCAAATCCCGTCTCCAGCACTTATGTGTTCTGCTCCTTATTGGCACACCCCAAGGCAGGTGAGGGGGTATCTCTCACAGATAAAAAACCCACACAATACAGCCTATGGTAGTAGAACCCTGCTTTTTTTCATTTATTCTTCCTGCTCCTGCCAAGGTACCATTGATCCCGGGGGGGGGGGGGGGGGGGGCAAACAGAATACATTTCCATTCTCTTATCTTACATCCTAATTGGGGAAGGTTCACAGCCAGATGGTGCAGAGGGGACTGGGGCAGGAGCCCATGGAGGATATGGGAGCTATGTACTCACAGCAAGGAGCACCCTGCTTGTCTCCACCCAGTACCTCCACTGCGCCAGCTCTTCACAGCATCCTGCTTGCTTGCTCCATGTTCATTCAGCCCTAAGAGCACACAGTTGTCTGGACGCTGAGCTCTTGTGGTTAACAACATGTGATTGTGGTACGTAGCTTCCAAGAAGCATTTGAGATTCTGTTTAGGTTTTCAAAGAAGCGTGCGAGCATTACTGTTGGGGTAGCAAATCCAGCTTCTGCAAGAGGCAGAGTGACTATGTGCCCATTAGATGCCATGGGAGGGAGTCCAGGGAGGTGCTGGTGTTTTGGCCTCTCTTTTTCCAGTGCCTGGAGGGGATGGGCCCCCATCCCTCAAATGGAAACACTGTAATACTGACAATTGGGATGCTGTCTGGGATTGGTCAGAAGGCACCTAGGTGTAAGATTATCCCTCACATTAGCCTGTTGCTTAGTGGATGTGACATGTGCCTGCACTCCTTGAGTGGAGCTGTGTGCCCTCAGCTTCAGTCCCTGCTTAGCCCACCGGAAACCATCTTGAAATCAGAAAATTTCTGCCACATGGTGGCAGCATCCCCAAGAAAGGGTTTGTGTTGAATTCTGAAACTGTCACTTTGGGTCATCTCCCTGCAGGAGGCTGGTCCCAGAGGCAGAGGGAGTGAGAGCTAGCAGTGGTCCACCTAGGACAAGGACTAGGGCACAAGGGAGGCCCTGTTTCAGGAAGCGTCTCAGTAGAGGCTGTGTGGCCACAGAGGGCCGAAGCAGGATTGCCAGCCTGGAGGCGCCAATGGCAGGAACGGCCACCCCTCCCTCCTCCAGGCAGACTCTGCAGAGTCCCTAGAGCCAGGCAGTTCTGAGCCTGGGCACTTCAGTCTTTCTTCCCAGTCTAACCTAAAGTTGCACTTTCCCTCTTGAAATTTCAGTTTTTTCCTTCTTGTTCTCGTGTCCCCATCAGGGTGCACACACACGTGCACTTAATGACTCCATAGCCAGCGCCCCTTCCTGTTGGCAGCACTGTGTGGGATGGAGCTGGATGAGACTGTGGAAAACTGTCTCCAGTACCCCATTGTTTTGTTTCCATGATCCCATCCACTCCTGATCTTGTGCCACTGGTCCTGCTAAATACCAAGCCCTAACCTTGCAGGTCTGTGTTTTCCTTTTGGTTCCCTTTCTGTTTTTCAAGAACATTATGTGTATAAATAAAATGCTGAGGGAAACGAAAGTAAAGTGACAAGAAGGTGTGTGGTTTTGGGTGTTTTTTTTGGGGGGGGGGACTTCTTGGTGGTTCTTTTTACATTGCCAGCTTTTCCTCATCTAAGCAGGGTTGTCCACCTTCTCCTTGGCTGAAGGAAAGTGGCAGTCAGTGATGTGACTCCAGTCGATTCCTTTGGGGAGTTTCTTTGGGCTTGCTTTCCTAGCTGAGGTCCCCACAGACCCAAAGAGATTTTTCTAGACAGTATTAAGCCTATGTTACCTTCCTGTCAAAACAAATTCCCCCAAATAGATTTCAGGGAGCATCTGAGAATAAAAACAAGACCCCAGCTTAATTATTTTACCCCTCTCCTCTGAAAAAGGCCATCTATGAAATACTAGGCTGGTTGTTAGCCTATGAGTTGTTTTTCTTTTTTAAAGCTAGACATTTCTATTTAGGGCTTTTTTTTTTTTTTTTAAACACAAAACACATTTGTTTTAGAGCTGCTTTTTTCATAGTAGCTTTTCTGTGTGTGTGTGTTTTTTTTGTTTTTTTGAGAACGCTTCACTCTGGGCCAGCCCAGAGAGCCCCTACCGACTTTACTGAAACCCTTCCAAAAATAGCGACTTTCCCTGAAGTCATAGCCTGAGGAGGAACAAGTTGGGTTCCAAAGGAAGCTTCTTGGGAAACTTGAAGTTGTGGAAATTGGGATTTGGAAATGACAGACGTTTTGGTGTTAGAAGTGATATAATTCACTGGTGTGGCATACCAGGCATTTACGGTTGGAACTCTTTCGCATGGAAGCAAGCTGCTCAGCTCAGTCTATTTAAATAGAAGAGAGAGTGGAGTGTATGCAGCCTGCTGGGAGAGTTATTGTAGCACAAGGGTCGGTTGGACAAGGGGGCTCTGTACCCAGGGACTTGGGGGGTATTCAGAGGGCTCTGGTGTCCCTTTGCTCCCTGTCCCCAGAGCTGGTAATTGCCAGTACTCAGGACCAGGACTGAGGTCCACATGGGGGCCTCAGGGCCCGTCATGCTGCCTCTCTGCTAGGAAAATGGTTTTAATTCCTGCCTGTCTATCTCAGATTGAGGTGACATTGTGTGAGCCCCAGGCCCGGGGCGTGTTCTATGAACAGCAGAGAAAGAAGTACCAATGTTCCCTACCTCTCCATCTCTTTTCCCCCCACCCCATTCTTTCCCAGACAACAAACCCTAAAATCACCCATTACAAAGCTAAGCTTCAGGTTGATACTGTACCCCAGTTCTCATGCTTCCTCCCCCCAGGAAAGACTTTGCAGATGGCAGGGAACAGCAGACATAAAGTGTCAGGAGCTGATGGAGTTTTTGCAGATTCTTGTGATGTCTAAAAGAATTCTAATCACATCCACATCTTTGACATGATAATAACTTCGCTGTGTTTGTGCTGACTTTGCCTGGAGCCAGTTGGATCAACTTATACATGACCTTATGTTCTGGCCGTAGCTTTATGAGCTAGGACTTGTCATTGTCAGCTTCACAGATGAGGGGACTGATGTTGCGGAAGCTTTAGTGGCAGGTTTTGCTAAGAGGCTCCTTGACTTTTGTATCTAAAAGAACAAGTGACCGTGGAGCCTGGGGGAAGGGAGCAGCAACTGTGGAGAAAGGCACCTCCTTGCCCTGCCACAGCTATGGCAGCCCAGCTCACTTGGAACGAGGGTGATCTTAGCAGAAAATGAGTTGGGGGGAGTTGCAGATGACCATCTTCTGTGGGGACTTCTACCCACTGACCCCTTGGCCTGCTCTGCCTCTTGCCTACATCCACATGTGTCTCCTTCACAGGCCTGAGGACAGGAATGCTCTGCCCAGAATGTGGCCTGAGACCTACTACGGGGAGACAGGCTGCCAGAGCCTAGGGCAGGGCCCAAGAACCCTGGCTCAGGAGGCAGATGTCATGGGTTCCCACCCCAACTCCATTGAGGTGCTATGTGGCTAGCAGGCTGCATCTTCTCTCTGTGCCTATTTCCCTATGTATAAAATGGAAGTGGTGACAGTAGGACTCCCTGCCAAGGTCTTTGGGAAGATATGGTGAGATTACCTATGCAGGTGGCATCAGAGTGCTGGGGGTTGGAATCAGCAGGGTCAGCTGAGTGTGCAGAACCCTTTCCGGACCCCTCTCCCTGTGAGCTAGCTGCCTCTCCCCTACCTGAGACTAATGTTTATGACTAGATACCAGAGACAGAGGAGGCTGAGTCCCTGTCCCTGTGTTTGGATCCTCAAGGAGAGGGGCAGCCGCACAGCACTATTCTGGTGACGGAGGCATGCCCTTCTCCCTACTTCTCCAGTGATTTGTTGGGTCCAACTTATCTGAGAAAGTCCCACCAATGTACTTTGTGTTCCTGCTTTGCTTTCTATCCTTAGGCTTGTCCCACTGGGGGAAGAATTAAAAGTACCCTTCATTGCCCTCCCTCCATCTCCTGCTATGTGTAGCCCACCCCACCCTGCCCCACGTTTCCTTGTCTTTGCTCTTTGAGAAACATGTTAGTGTTTTTCCCCATTTCTACTAATTTCTTTTGTTTCTACTATAGTAATCCCCCCTTACCATGGATGATACTTTCCAAGACCCCCAGTGGATGCCTGAAACCATGGATAGTACTGAACCCTGTAGATCCTATATTTATTCCTATACATGCATACCTTTTCACTTAAAGGAAGCATTTTACAGCTGCTTTTTGTCACATCTGAATTGCCAGCATCACTACTCTTGTGCTTTTGGGCCATTATTAAGTAAAATAAAGTTGACTTGAGCATAAGAACACAATACAGCAACGACTGATCTGATCACCAAGATGGCTACTAAGTGACTAATGGGCAGAGAGCATCTACAGCATGGAGATGCTAGACAAAGAGATGATTCACACTACTTAAAAAGGTGCACAATTTAAAACTTAAGAATTGTTTATTTCTGGAATTTTTCACTTAATATTTTCAGACTGCAGTTGACCAGGGATAACTGAAACTGTGGAAAGCCAAACAGTAGCTATGTTATCTTCTTGCTCCTTTTTTCTAGTTATTTTTTATTTCAGTAAAAGTGGTCCCTCACCCCCATAGAAAGCGATTTTCTCTCCTTGGGATACCCATCGTGTGAGATGAGCCAGCCTGCTTGTGGCTCATCCAACTGTTAGTGGAGGTGTGTTGTGCCCGGCGCTGTGCTGGTACTCGAGGTAGGGGTGCACATGGATAGTCACTGCTGCTATAGGCTTGGCCAGCAGGCATCTGCCCCATCACCGGTGGTCGCTCACAGCAGACACAGAGGAGAGTAGGGGAACTTGAGCTTGCCCTCTAAGACACCCAGTTAGGTGGGATGGGGCTGGAAACCTGTTAGTGTGGTGTGGTGATGCAAATCCTATGGGACATCTGCAGGCACAGCTGGCAGGAAGGGGTGTCAGAAAGAGCTCTGGGGGCAGCAGTGCGGTCCAGCCAGTCTCTGAGGAAGTAGAGGGGCCCTGGTGGACAGGGCAGGCTGAGCTCCCCAGCTGGAGACCCTGTGTGCACAGGGGACCAGAGATGGGGCCCCAAGGGGTTCCAGGTACCAGGGAGTCTTAGGAGGGGATGGGGGGAGTCAGCAGGGATGAGGCCAAAGAATTAGGCAGTGGGGGTGTGATAAAGAGTACCTATGGGCAACAGGGATATATAGTGCTACCTGCCTACCCATCTACCTGTTATCTCTACTTATCTACCTACCTACTCACCGACGTATCATCTCTCCCTACCACCTACCTGCCTATCCACCTGCCTGTCATCTTTACCTACCATCTACCTGCCTACTTGTCATCTCTACCTACTTACTCACCTACCTGTTATTTCTACCTACCATCTACCTACTTGTCATCTTGATTTACATCTACCTACCTGTCATCTCTACCTACCATCTTCCCACTCACCCACCCACTCATCTTCCATGCATATGTATTTTGCAGGGGAAATGGGGTCCAGTTTGGGTTTGAGAGGGTGGGATGCTTTGCTGGTGGGAGCAGGGCTGGGGAAGGGTCTGGGCCAGAGGTGATAAGAGCCCCACAGAGGTAATCTTGGCCCTGCTGACAGGGGTAGGGATTGGCCAGGTATTCAAGGGTGGGCTCCGACCTGAGTCACTAGGTGGGCAACCGCCCCTGAGGACACAAAGAAGGTCTGGTGGTATGGTTCTGACCCTTGCCTGGAGCTGCCTGTCACTGAATGAAGGAGGTGAAAGTGAGACACATCTCTGAAGCATGAGCAGGAGGCCCAGGGGACCCTGGAGTCAGAAGAGATGTTCCTCTGCAGGCAGAAAAATGTGTGTGGCAGGGAGCACACTCCCATGACATAAGCCCATCAGGACACAGGGCTGCTCTCACCTGCTCTGTGTTCTTCTCAGCTTGTTCCTCACAATATACCAGGAGACCCTGGCTATTCAGGGTGAAGGAAAGTGGGGGCTTGTAAGAGACCCCAGTCCTAGTGGGGTTTGAGTTGCACATCTCAGAGGGTGGGAGCCTCACCACGCTCTTGGTACTTGAGTGCTGGCTTGGTGAACATCTGTTGCTCCGTGTTAACAGTTATTTTTGCCTCTCTTTCGTGTCCTCTCTTACAGCCCCCACCTTCTGGTCCTTTCACCTCCTCCTTTGGAGGGGCAGGATTCTCCGATGACCCCTTTAAAAGTAAACAGGACACTCCCGCTCTGCCTCCGAAGAAACCTGCTCCTCCACGGCCTAAACCGCCCAGTGGTCAGTACACTTTCTTCTCTCACCGCCACCCACCCACCCACTGTCACAGGATGGTGGGGGACTGATGGCCCATTCGTTCACCAGCCCAGAATAGAGCTTTGCTGTGAGGTCTGTACTCAGAACAAGAGGATTTCCTTTCTACCCAGTTGCCTCGGTCCACTCATGTTGTGTGCCTGGAGTACTCCTCCCGCCTCATCCTGTGGGCCAGATTCTGTTCTGGGCCCCAGATGGTCTCCCAAAGGCGCAGGGCATAGTGCCTTCCTCAATGCAAGGAGATATGCCACATAGCCCCTGGCTGAGCATGTGGTGAGGGCTCTGCGGTCCCTCTGGCCTGCCCACCCCACTGAGCTTTTCTCAAGTTGGCTCAGTGTAGTCCAGGAGTGGGGACAGCAGCTGAGCCTGCCCCCTCAATCCAGTATTTCCAGACTGGTTAAGGACTCGGGGTGGAGTGTCAGGAGTGGAGATCTTCCTTGGCTGCGATTGATATGAGAGAAAGCAGGGTGCTCCCCCACTCCCACGCCACATCTCAGTAGATGACTCCCAGCAAGGGGCTTCCTGCAGACCCCACCTTGCCTGTCTGTGGCTGGCAATATAATTTTGCTCAGCCTTGGCCCTTTTTCCCTCTGAGGATTCTGGAGACTTTTAAGCCATGTGTGGGGTCTCTGTGTGATAGTGATAGGCCCACAGTCCAGGTACCAGATTTAAAAGCAGCAGAGGGACTCATTGCCATTTCCCAGTTCCTTTACTCATCCCACTTCCTTTGTTCTTAGCACCCTGGCTAACACATGTCTTTCATTCACTGGTCTCCAGGCAAAGTCTCACTCACACTGTCTCTGGACTGTGGGTGCTCCCTCAGTCCTGCCTTCTGTTCCTTCTCCTTCCCTCCTGAGCCTGCTCCTTCCCTTTAGTCTGCCCAAGGAGCTCCACTTTGTGTCATCATTGCAGGTCCTTGAGTCTGTAGTTAGAAATGGTCATTGGTCCAAGGCAGGCCAGTCTTCCTACATGAGATACACTTGTCAGTAGTGACAAACAGAGAAGGAGTTATTTTTAAAAACACTGCCTTTCCTCTCCTGTCACCAGGGCCAGGGCTTTCTCTCAGGAGGATGGGCACCCTGTGTGCAGAGCCCAGTTTGCCCTCCTTACATATGAGACATGAGAAAAAGTCTGACCATGGGCTGGGCAGATTTATAACAGATTTGCTGTGAGCAGAAACAGATATATAGAGAGATCACTTCTGTCAGCCACACATCAAAGGCATTTACCATAAAACGGGGGAGAAAAGCAAAAACAACAGGAATTCCCTTCTATCTCTAAGAGGCTGTGTGTATCTTAGAGGCAGCGGCTCTTAGGGGACCCTTGACAGTCTCCTGATAGAATAGCATCGAGTCTCCTCATCCCTCCTGAAAGATGGAAGTCAGAGCATGGGTGCACACATACACGCGCACACCCCTCTACATGCAGGCACATACTTATACACATGTGTACATGTGTTCACATACTGCACACACAGGTAGGCATGTGTTCGTGCACACATGTGCACATATTCACATGCATCCACCCTCGTACATGCACATTCTCACAGTGCTCGCATGCACCTGCCTGCGTACTGCACAGGTGCACACCCTCTTATGTGAATGTACATGCACACCCCCGCAGAGCAGTGCAGCAGTTGTTGAGCCTCGGGGAAGAACTGCTCCCCTCACCTGCTGGGAAATGCACAGCTTCATTCTCAAGGTTCCTTGGAGTCTCTAACCCCAGCCTCTTCTCCTTCCCTGAATCATTGTTGGCTCTGCTTTGAGCTTGCCCTTGCTGTCCCCTCCCTCAGGTTTCTGTCTTTGAGCCTACCTACCCCATTTTGGCTTCTTTTTTCAGTATGCCATGGCCTTTGAGACCAGAGGCCTTGATGACTTCCTTGGAGCTGGTTTCAGAGCTCAGACTTTTTAGAGAGCTGTCCACACCTTGGGAGGTTTGGGCCTGTATCATGGGGTCTTAGGCTGCCTTTGTTTGTGGCTTTGGGCTGTCACACCCGTGCTCTGCCTTGGTCTGTAAGATGCCCCAGATATCCTGTTCACATCAACAGACCTTTAAGAAACACTCACATGACGATTACCTCTCCAGACCTAGCAAGACCCGCAAGCGAGTCAGGACAGGCATTGTGATGCCCTTTATTTACCATAAGAGGAAAGGGAAGTGAGACAGGTCACATGGGCCACCTAAAATCATGCATCGAGGTGGCAGCAGGGCCAGCCCTGAACATGGTGACCTACCCCTACTTGGGCCTCCCACCCCCATAGACAGCCATAATGAGAATCACACTGTGAGATTCAGAATGCTCTGGAAAACTGTCAGTGCTTGTGCAGTGTTTAATCTGTGACCGGCTATGACATATCCTTGTAGAGGCCTTAATGTCTCGTCTGATTCTCTTACCTAGAAGCGATGGCTGAGCAGAAAAGCTGTGTGCTATATACGCTACTGGGTGGTAGGTACCTATTGTGTGGTGGTTGTTGTTTGAGCACTTCCAGTGGCATTTTGCTGTGATTTCATACTAACCTTTAACACTAGCCGTAAAAACTGTAAGCTGTGTGACGCATTCACGCTCAACATCCATCCAGCAGTTGACTTTGTTTTATGAGTTGCATTTGGGGGCAAGCATTTGGCAATTTGGGGATGCAGAGGAAGGTATCTGCCCCACCCTGCTTCTCTAGTTGAGAGAATTAAGTCCCAAAATACACAGTGCCCCCTCTTGTCCCTGTCCACATTGCATGGAGCAGGGCACTTAAACCAGGAGCAACCTGGGAGTTACCTGGTTATTAGTAGGACAGGTCAGCAGATGAGTGAAGGAGGAAGTTCTGCTCAAAGCATTCATATGAGAACACCAGGCATGCCTCTTGTTCTCTTGACTGCTTAGGATGGGAGGTAGCCAAGAGTATATCTGAGTGTTGGGGTTTTTTTTTTGTTTGTTTGTTTTGTTTTTTTAAGAAAATATAGAATTCAACAGGTTGAAAGTGAGGAAATGGAATGTGCTTTTCTGCTCTTCTCCTTGACCTGGCTTTTTCCTGCTTGGAGAGGCCATATGGCCATCATGAGGAGGAGGCCACCTTCACCTGTGAGCACTGTGTGATCACACTCAAGGGCCTTCCTGTCACGTGGCAGAGAGGCGATCCCAGCATGGCTTAGTGGGGAGGAGGTAAGGTGGGCACCCTGCTCCTGGAGGCCCTGTGGTCCTGGTGGTTGAGCTGCAGTCCTGTGGGCACAGGCATAGTGGACAATTTAGACTGCCCAGTGATAGTGGTTTTTCTTACAAACTAAATACACAACTTCATACCTGCACTCACAGAAACCAAGGTGACAGAACATGCTTTTCCAAGATCTTGCCACCCTGCACATGACATGGGACTGAGGTTACCACTTTCCTACCTGGGGCTTGCTTGTCCCAGGGGGCCCAGAGGTTTCTAGAACCTGTCAGGTCTTTGCACCTGGAATTGGCGCCACATGTGAAGCCAGGGCAGGTGAATCTGATGTTGTACCCTTGGCTGCCGAACTGCCTGTGCTATTAGGACACGGAGCCTGCTGGATCAGGTTGGTTTCTGGACAGATGTTGGAGTGAGGGTTTGGGTTCATGTTCTGGCCCTGCTGCCCCTGCTGCTCATCTCCCTGAGGGGCTCAGGGCAAGTGTCTTAACCTTGCTGTGACTCAGTTTTCCTGCTTGAACACAGGACCAACTCTGGCTTAGCAAGTGCCCATGTGGGTAGAGTGCCTGCACAGTGATCATCTATAATGTGACGTGTGTGACAGCCATCACCCACCCCATCCCAGGGTGTGGGACCAGGACACAGGATCCCCCTTCTGTAGGCTCCTTTCCCTGGAAAAGATGGGATGGGCCATATGTTCACAGGATTTATTAGGGATCTTTTCTCCCCACCAGGCTGCAGTTGAGCAGAAATCTTCACAGTTGAGTAAAGTCAGAGCTTGGTTAGCTGAACTACAAGAGGGGTCCAGGGGCCTCTCTGGCAAAGCTTAGGGTTGCCGCTTGTATAGGACCAAATGCACGTTTGGGCCTTATACATGATGTTTTGCATGCACTAGAGGCTGCAGTGTTCACATTCTGGGGTAATTGTGTTGTTGTTTTTAGCTCAATCGAGGGTTAATTGACATATGATAAATACATGTATTTAAATGTCAGCCTGTGCAGTCATAGAGAGGGACACTCTCCACCTGGGAGCCTAACGGAGGTTTCCCGGCAGAGTTCTGGTGTCATACTCATGTGACTAGAGCAGCCCATGGCTCGCCATCTGCTCTTAACCCCAAATCCTCAATTCTTTCTTGACCCCAGCCAGAAAGTACATCCTTGGGGACCATTGTGTCACCCTTTGGCGCACTCACAGGGCTTTGGCACTGAATTCTCTATGCCTGGAAGTCTTTTCTAGAAAGGTCTATCATAATGTTGAGTAACCAGCAGGTGTCTGTTTGGGGTCGAGAGAATTGGTTTCTTCCAGGCAGATGCAAATCAAACACCTTCGAAACCTGTCAGTTGGAGTCCGTGCACACACCTCCCCAGGTAAACAGTGCGTATTTTCTGCAACGGGTAGAGATCGAGATCAGTCAGAACTCACCGCTGAAGAGTTTCTAGGTAAAAGTTGTTGATTTGCAAAGGGAGAAACAGATTTTTTTCAAGTGCAGGAAATGGCTGTGTGGGTGTCAGTGATTGGGCCTCCCGCTCCGCGGCGACAGATAGTGGGACGCTGTGCCCAGCCCCACCCTTGCCACTTCCTGCAAGTGCAGCCCTGCTTTGCGGTTCTTGCAGCGCGCCTGGGTGACACCAGCTAGTGTGCCTTCACCACTAACCAGCCAGTCACCTTTAACCTCTCCACAATTTAATTGTCCTTTTATTACTGCTAATGACCTTTTCACCCCCAGAATAAAGCCATGTACACACTTATGAGGTCTTTTTGCCCCTTTTCCCTTTCCCATAATCCTTCTGATGAACACAGGCAAACGAGATACATTTAACCTGCATCCTAGGTGATTCAAACGATTCTCAAAAAAAAGGAGAAAATCCTTTTCCCCCTAGAACATGAGTCCCTCCTACAACCTGCATGTGGACTCCACACAGATTGACTGACTGCAGATTCTTTCTCTGGGGCAGTTTTCTGGTTACCACCCATTCTTGTCCAACCCACTTGCTTGGTGGTCACCTTGACCATCCTGGGTGAGCTGCAATACATGACATGGTCATGAAGGAAGTCCTGGGTTCCTGGCCAGTGCCAACCGGCTGTGTGCTTGGTTCTTCCCGTGTTCTGAGAGGCTAGGCTGGGGCAAAACCAGGGTGGTCATCCTTCACCCATGTGGGTCTCGACCTCATGTTTATCACACAAGATCCACTTTTAAAATGGCTTCTCCAGTTGAGCCGTGTGGTTAGCACCTCAGCCTTGAAGTTAACTACTTTAATTCCGTTCCCACGATGATTTCAAAGAGATAATCAGTGGGTACATATGAAGTTCTAGAATGGGACAAGCGGTTCACCACCAGCCCGAGAAGCCTGGAAAATTTCGGCACTGCCAGCCAGCCATTGGAGCCCACCTTTCCTGCACACTGGCAGGGTCTGTGCCAGGCTGGGTGTGACCCCTGAGAACAAGTGCTTGAGAGCTGGCAGCAGTAGGGAAAATGTCATTTTCCTTTTGGCCTCTTACAAGTAAAATGCCTGGAGATGGGTTATTCTTTGGGTGAATTTCTGTTCTTCAAAGTCGGCTGAGTTCGAAAATAGAAGCATTTGCCTATCTTAGCACACACCCACCCTCCTGCACCCAGAAGGCTGGATTGAGTGGGAGTGGAGTGATACAGTTGTCATCTGTTATTCAGTGGGGTGCAAATGCCCAGGCTTGGGGTCTTGGAGCATAGAAGTCAGGGCTCAGCTGGCTTAGCCAGCTGGGGTCCTGCGGGGGTTGTGGGGTAGGGTGCAGAGAGCCTGAACTCCCATCCTGTATCTGAGTGTGGGTGTGAACAGACAGGAGCCACTGCCCTGCCCCTGGCTCCCTCCCCAACCACCGTGGAGCCTTGTGTACCTTCCACCAGCCGTCAGGTTTTTGGTTCCACCTACAGCAAGGTGAGGGGGCCAGGAAGGTGCTCCCTGTGCTGCTGCCCCTGCTTTTTTTGATGGGTGAACATGATTGCTCGTTTCTTGTTTTTCTCACATTCAAAGCATTGAGTCAACCCTCCTCCCTCCACCATTGTCAATTGAAAAACAGCACATGTGTGATTGATTGGGGGGAGATGGTCATAAAGAGAGTGAGAGTGGGGGGGTTCCCCATTTGCTACAGGCTCTCCCAACTCCTGAGCTGCCCCCATAGCAGAAGGAAGCTCTTGATGGGCTCTGCACTTGGCCCTTCAGTGCACACATGCCTCTAACCGCTTCCAGACCCACTGCGTGGCACCCTGGTGATTTTCTTAAATGTGGGCACGGCACCTCTCTGCCCGAGCAGAAGTGGCATTTTGACAGCATCAGCGCTCCTCTGTAAGGAGGAACAAAGGCAGTGGCCCCTGTGGTGCAGACCCAGGGCCCCGCCACCTGGCTGCTGTGTAGCTAGCATCTCCCCGTGTCTCCAAGGCACCTGAGCCCCTGAAGGGTGCGGGTGCGGGCAGACCGGCAGAGTGTGTCGAAGGTGCAAATCAAAGAACAAATGTGATTTTTCAAAAAGCAGAACTGTGAGACCTGCAGTCTATATTCTTTCTGTCGTGAAGACTGAGTTGGGATTCATCTGTGAATCATGTAGCTCCCTCCCCATTTTTGCTACAGAATTAATATATCCTCTGTCAGGTTTCTCATAAATGTTATAGTAGCCTTTTGTGGAAACCTTGAAACGTGTTTCTCATTCCAAAAGGTGCTTATATTTAGAGGACCCAAAATGCGTGGCTACTTTCCCCCCTTTTCTTCTTTTCCTTCGGATGCTGGTTGACCCCACATCCACCAGGCTCCTCACCCAGTGAGATTTCCATGACCTCTGACCACCCCAGACACCTCCCAGAGGGTGGAAAACACACCAGTTGTAGGGGAGCCCAGTGGATAATAGTAAATATTTGTTCAGCTTTTCTCAACAATTCAGAACCAAACCTCATCCTGTTCTCTTCAATGCATTAAGCAGATTTTCTTAAAATTCGGTAAATATTTTTAGTGGAAAATCTCAATGCTCTGATGGTGGGACCTCAGATTTTATCTGCGGGGCTGTGCTACTTGGCACGGCTTTGATCTGCCACTCGCCTTCTCCTCATATGTGCAGCAGCAAGCGCGGGGCTGTTTCTGCAGGACTCCTCACCTTCAGGTCCTGTGTTTCCGCGCCCTCCATTGCCCACCATAGTGGGAGCCAGAGGAAACATGGATACATGTTGGTGAAAAGCAGTCTTTTTCAGTAAAAAGTTCCCAAGTGATTATGAATTTGAAGGGTCGTGCTCTGGACAGCCTGGTTCTCTCTTTCTCCCCTCTCCCCGCAGTTCAACTGTTTTTGCTTGTATGTGAGGGTGGGAAGGGTGGAGCCAAGGGAATGAGGAGTGCCCCCTCCCCAGCCACAGCTCTCCCGTGTGGTGTGACTCTACGAAGCCTGGTGGTTGTGTGGGTGTCCCATGTTGTGTATGATGAGTGACAGTTGCGGGAGGATCCCCTGTAGGATGGGTGACAGTTTGTGGGAGTCCCGGGTTATGTAGGATGAGTGATAGTTGTGTGGTGTCCTGTGTTGTGTAGTGTGAATGATAGTTGTGTGGATGTCCCATGTTGGGATAAATCGCAGTTGTGAGAACGTCCTGTGTTGTGTAGGGTAATAGCTGAGGTGGGGCAGCTGACTGACCACAAACCTTTGTTTTTTATTTATTTTATTTTGTTCTGTTGTTTTTGTATTTATCTCTCATCTACAGAACTGCATTTTCCAACTGGAGCCCTGAATTTTATAAATAGAACTCAGCAAGTGTCCAGTTGGAATGAATACAACATTCACACTTGTGTATTTTTGATATTTTTATTAATCAGATATGTTGAGACCATAAATCATCCAAAGCCTATCGTTCTTCTCCTAAGTAAAGAATGTCTAACAAGAGAATCCACCTTCTTTCAGACTTCTCAGTGCTCATGTTTTTTGAAGTTTGGTGGTGGGGGCGGGGTGTGTATTTGTGTGCTGTTGTGTTTCCATGCACTGGCTCTCAGGGACCCTTCCCGGCCAGGGTTTCCTGAAAAGCATGTTGGGAAAGCAGAACTGGGAGCTTCGCTGCCAACAGCTCATTCTGGAGCCACTGCCGTGGTCCTGGCCACTTGGCCAATCCTGGCCCCAGGGGCTCTCAGGCCTCGAGAAGTTAAGAAATAGGAAAATTGAAGACATTTCTACCAGGGTGGAGCCGGCCACCAAATTTTTTTTACAGCACACACTGTGGTAAACCATCGGGTTCATATTGTTTTTGCTAAAGGCAGTCCTGTGTGTGGTTTCGGTGCACCGCTTGGGTAACTGTTGAAACTGCTGCGGTTTGAAATAAGCCCTATTTTGTCTTTTCTTCAATCTTGTGTCCTTCTCTTGTTCGTGAAAACTTAGTGTTGGAGAATCACTGTGGGTGCCAAGTCAGCAGCCTGCAGCCCCCTGGGGGGGTCTCTATTTCGTTTTACTTTGGTCACCTCCTTCTGCTACACTCTGGTCGGTGGTTCCCTCGGCAGAAGTCTAGGGATGTGACACCAAACTGTGCGTGCCAGGCATCATTCTGGATAGCTTTTGTACCAATTTTCGAAAGATTTTTGTTCTCTTCTCTGAAACATTCCTCAGTCATGATCCTTTCTCGTGGTATCTGGAACCATGAAAAGACATTAAACTGCAATGAATTTGCTCAGGGACATGGAGGCAAATTAAAGTTATTCTGTCACGTTTGAGATAAGCTACACCTCAGAAAATCGGAAAAATGAGTAAGGAGTTAGCAGAAGTGGTTACATAAAAGCAGGAACTAGACCCAGAATGTTTTAAAAGTGCAGTTGCTAAAAATAAGTGGGATGCAGAGAGGGAAGTTTGGGTTCAGGGCTGTCCTGGCATGTGTCCTCAGAAAGCCTCTGGTCACAAGCAGAATGTCACCCGAACTGGGAACACCCCCGATTTTGCAAGTGTCATGTACAATAATAATTCAGCCTCATGCTGAAGCACAAAAACAGACAACCGAGAAAAAACCGTTGTTGTTTTTCTCCCCTCTGAAAGCAAGAGCAGTTGATGTGCCCTGGTTTCATATTAACACAGTCATGATTTCTAAATAACAACGGTTTCGGCAACAGCAAAACCAGGCATGAGCAATTCTTGATGTGAATGATGCTTTTCATCTCCCCATCGTCTCTTTGCTTGTCAGAAACCTCAGCTTCAAATCCCAGCAGGCTGGAGTCTTACAACCCCCATCCCCACACCCCACCCCACAAAAGCAATTTGAAAAAACAACTGAGGGAGGAAGTTCTTAATTAAAAAGAGAAAAATCACAATAGGGGGAGATGTACTTTTGGATCTCTGGCTGGGGTCAGTTGACCTCCTTATCCTGCTCAGACTCTGTCCTTTGTGACCGACCAGACCCTGCAAGGAGTGCTCCAAAAGTCAGGCACCTGCCCCCGGGACTTGCTGCCGGAACCAGAGGCTGTTCCCTACCCTGGGGCTCTCAACCTGTCCCCAGCAACTCTTACTTTCCCCCCACCATGTTAGAATTCTGATATTTGGTCCACTATCATTTTAGTTTTTGGTAAAAAATTAGCCTAAGAATACACCAGTGAATATTGCTCTTTCTTGCAAAGGAGGGAAGCTAGATGTCCTTTAGTCCCTCCTAGCTTTTTAGAGCAGTTCCCTCAAAGGGCCTTGAGTCCCTCGGGAGGGTCCTATGGAACCTGTATGGTGGTGCCTGGCTCACATGTTACCCCCCAGAGGGCTGGCTGGAACCAGGGATAGGGCGGGATTTATTGGTACCTACAGTATGCTGAGCTCCACCACCCACATGTAGCCGACCCTTGAGGACCCTCAGGTGTGCTGGAGGCTAGACCGGGACAGAAGTCAGTACCATGGAAGGTGGCCAAGGCAGTGGGGTGGCTGCAGGGGAGAAGTGAGCCAAGGGGAAAGGGAAGGTGTGAGAGAGACTAGCTAGGCAGTCAGGACGGTAGAAATGGCTATGGAGAGGAGACCGGGTTGGCCAGGCCATGAGGTCAGCATTTGTTCCCTGTGTGACCCAAGCCTGCATCCCCATCCCTCTGGATGCTATCTCCCAGGGCACCCCTGCCCATGGGTTTTGGTGTCCTCGCTCACACTGGCACAGAAGTGGCCTCAGGTGCTCCAGAACACACACACATACCCGTCCCTCCAAGTGTGTTTTGTGTGAGAACATGTGTGTCTATCTGTGATTGAGCCTCGGATGGTGCCACTGCCTGAGGTTTGGTGTTCTCCCCAAGGCACCTCTTCCAGGGCTTTAGGGCCTCTGAGCCAGCCACCCCACAAGAGCACCTTTTGCATGTCCTCTCCTGGGGGTGACACCTGCCATCCTCACACATGGTGCTGCTCTG